>NC_051185.1:61198086-61504317 GCF_013339695.2 Rhipicephalus sanguineus
ACCTAAATCACTGCATACTAAACCTTGGTTATGCATTTAAGTAAGAGAGCAATATTGGTACTATGCTAAGTAAAAAAAAAGCGTGAAAATACAATAACTTAAAGCACCACACAATAAAGCAACATTTCTCGCAACATGAGCACAATCTAAGTTATTTGTGATAGAGAAACCTCGTGTGCTTAAAGATGCTAAGAAAAAATATATAATGGCAGAACACGAGCTCACGCATATTTTCTCAAACACACAATATTGAAACAAGAGTAGCATGTGTTAGCTTAATTAACCTAATTGAATTGACATATTCGTCTACTAACACTATTTGATATAAACATGTGCTTCTTCACATTAAGTACGCATTTGTTGGAGCGTGCACTTAGTACCAGTACGTAACGTAATTCACGTCAAATACATTACTTCGAGTGAGCTCCTTTAAAACATTTATGAGGCAGCTAGGTTAAATCCTAACCACAAAACAAACTGCATGGATTTCTGGCGAAAAGCTCGGGGACGCAACCACGAAAACATATCCATCATCGTGTGCGCGTGTCGGGCTGTGTGTTTTTGCTATCACGTCAGGGGCGTAGCCAGAAATTTTTTTCGGGGGGGGGGGGGGGGGGTTCAACATACTTTATGTATGTTCGGTGCGTGCGTTTGTATGTGTGCGTGCCTATATACGCAAGCAAAACTGAAAAATTTCGGGGGTGGGGGGGGGTTGAACCCCACCCAACACCCCCCTTGGCTACGCCCCTGTATCACGTCCCAGTCTTGTGATAATTTGCGTGTTATTGCGGAGTTTGGTGAACTCTCGCATCACCACAGTGAAAACATTATGGGACGACCCCATGTGTTTAAAAGCACACACTTTCTAACGGCGACAAGGGATTCTAGAAACACTCTCAAGCGATGATCTCGTACAGTAAACAGTCAAGGAATAACAGCACAACGACACGAGGCCTGCATGATCGAAGCATAAGATTGCGTAGCGCAATGCGCATCCTTCAAACATGTCATTTATGGTGGTGTATATAAGAGCACCCAAAGCACAAACATACCTGCCTATCGGGTATCTGTTGATCATCCTCGCTGTGCCAACACGACGGTTCCTGCAAACAGTTTTCATGCAATGAAGTAACAAAGTTACGTAGTTCAGCGGACCTTTCTTCAACTTACCCAAGTTTGGCACAGTCGCTCGTCAAAAGGCTCAAGCTTCCGCTCCTGTGGAACCGCGGTCGCCGCTTGCCAAAACACTCGGACGCGGATTGTCTTCGGAATTACACTCGATCACTCGATCAACGTGAGTAATCGATGAACGAAGCAAGAAAGCACTTTTGAGCGCGGACACAAAGCTGTGCGTCCCGTGAGGCTGTGTTTGAGTGGCAACGAAACAACGACCATCATCCGCCACTGGATCAAGGCAGGAGAAACGCCCCAACACGCGGAAATGCCCAGTCGACGAATGTCGCGTACGATAAGCACGCAATAAACGCACACAATACACGATAAACATGTAAGCGCGGCACACATGGTGTTCACGGGAAGCTGGTGGTGCTCCGGCAGTACGAGACCTGTTGCAACTGTTAGCTTAGTCTAAAACCAAAAGAATGTAGGTGGCAGCAGTGTCGTGATATGCTACAGGCCATAATTTTTTATTAAAATAAAACGTATTTGTGGCTTTTCACACAGGCGAAGGTCAGGGAGGCGGGGCTCTGTATATAAGCGTTGCGTCCGCCTTTCGCGTCGGGCCCCATATAAGCGTTGCGACCGCTCGCGGCCGCATATAGCGGGCCCAATCCGTCACCGCAGAATTTGTCACGCTTAATGGCGATTGAAAGGGCCGCTTATATGCAGTACGTTGTGGTGGAATAAAAATGGGCCGTTTATGTGCCGGACGTTATACGGTACTTGAATAAGAGTGTACGATTAATGATTGATCGTTCCCCACTTTAGCCATAAATCGGCGAATCCTTATCGATGAGAATTTTGTCGTCGATTAATCGTCATTTTTAGCTGGCATTGAATGTACTTTTTTAATTTATGGGGTTCTACGTTCCAGAACCACGATATCATTATGAGGTCTCTAGTATTTTAGCCTCCTTTGAAATGCGATCGCCGCTGCTGGGACTCGATGCCGCGAACTTTGGGTCAGCAGCGGGGCACCGAAACCACGGTACCACAGTGGCGGCTGATAGTTCGAAAATTCTCAAAACAGTACACACACATACGCAGTTTATACAATTCCACCTAACAAACAAATCCAGGCTCTATTGGTTTGCATGGAAGATGGAGCAAGGATTAAAATTCTGGCATATCCCACACATTGTAGGAGTCGATGTCATGCCAAGCAGTAGGCGAGTGGCGGCCTGTACCGCTTTTTTCTATTGCTTTGAGCCAGGCATTTGAGTGGGTTCGACGTATTTGTGCACTCTCTTTAGTTATGGCTATATAGTGGGCTAACCAGGCACGTCGACTGCTCTGGCACCCAATGGGTATCCTATGATCCCACGTAGTGCCGGCACTCACGTTAGAGCACAGATGTCAGTTTTATCGAAACGAACTGCACGCTACGGTGCGATGATGTGCGTATCACGAGCAGCGGTTTTCCTCGTATTCCTCCGGGTTGAGCAATGGCTGACTATAGCTTGGCGAGTCATAGGAGTTCTATATGTAACGTGCATTACACTGTTGTGTAAGCGGATAGCCAACACTGCAACCACGATGGACGTTGCCTCGACATGACGAGTGTACAGAGTTTTTTTTAGACGCATTTATAAGCAATAGCATAGCGCTGTGGTGGAATACTCGACTGGCGCGCAGAATTCCTGGGTTAGATTCAGGCTCTTACTGTGAAAGTAAGCAGCGCGAAAAGCAAGACGACGCACACAGGGAGGAATGAGAAGAACCAGCGCTGATTTTCAACTAATGCCCCTGACACACGGGCAAAAGTAAAGTGCTTTGAAGTAAACCACTTTTGTCGCCCAAAGGGACCATTTTCAGAAAGGAGTTGCGCCGATGACACACGGCACCGGACTAGTGCTTCAGGTGGTTCCTCAGAAGAACGCCGGAAATAAATGGCGCTTCTTCTGCGAGCGATGTATTTTTAAAAAAGCTACGCATGTAGATCACTTTTAGCGCTACCAGAACTCGAAACGTTTGTTTTTAATGTTTGACGGCTTATAATATTGCTCACGTTCGTATATTTTTTTCTTTTTTTTTGCATTTTAGCAGCGACCCTCCGATTGGTTTTTGCAACTATGAACAGTCGGTGTTTGGTACCCACGTTCTTGCCGTCCTTTCTCACGTTTGTGTCAGTGCCGGCGTGCCGCGTTTTATTCATAGCGTTATTCACACAACTGTGATACGTGATGGATTAGCGGAGTAATTAGCGATAGCGATAAAGGAAGAGGTGCGGTAATCCTGACCTTGTTGCTCTCGGATTTCTTGATGGTTAGATTACCGCAGCGCAGGCGAAGTCAAATGACTACTCGCCAGAGTCTTTACAAAAAGAAGCGCAGAGACGCGCCTTCACATTACAAGAGCGAACAAATGCATACAACAGAGGCGACCGAAGCCAACGCACACCCGACGCGCTTCTCGCTAAAGCGTTCTTGTGGGACGTGGACCGCGTATGGCAAGCACGCCGATGAGCGTCCCTTGCAGCGCACTCGCAGGTAGCGTGGAGTCGCGTGTTCCTCGATAAGCGAGTTGACCTTGCAGATCGGGTTTTGGAGGCACAGTGATGACAACACACATTGAAGACACCAACGTGGCGGCGCCAGTGACGTGATGCGGGCGTGCGAGAGTATGGGGAACGTGCACTGAGCTGGTGGCGCCGCTATGCGGGAGTGAACGAAACGAATTGGCGTGCTACGTGCAGCAGCCGCTCCACAAGCCGAGCTGTGTCACGCCGTTGGAGGAGTTTTGCAATGTCGCGCATGAATTGCTGCGCCGTCAACTGCGCTAATAGATATAAGAAACGCCCTCCTGGAACAAAGTTCTTCCGTTTTCCGGGGCGAGAAAGCCTCCTAGACAAGCGGGAACGGTGGATTCGCAGCGTACGGCGTGTGAAGTAAGCGATCCTGTGCATGGTCATGAAGTACACGTTGTAGATAGTTCGCTGTGAATTCACGCTACACGCAAGTGAACAGGTATTTTTACAGTGCAAACGGAACCGAGTGGCAGCCGGCAAAATGGTCTCGGGTCAGCAGTGTACATTTTGTTGGCGGAGAGTCGTCGACAGATCCAGCTTCTCCCTCGTACGCTCCTGCTGTTATTCCGCCGACGTACCGCAAAACTTCGGCGATAGCTGAAGTTTTGCTGACTCTTCACCGTTGACAAAAGCTACAACTGCTGCTGCATGCTTGCAATGGCCTTCAACACCACCCCTACAGTTGCAGTGAGCTCTGGTGATCAGACATAGTTGCATCAAGCTGGAAAAGAGAATACTCAAGTTACACCCGGCCTCTGGGCGGTGCAATTGAAAAAGCGTTTTTTTTTTTCTTTGGTGTTGAGAGTCTAAAGTAATTAATGCTGAAAAGTACACATGCATATTACAGAGCGCGTGCACTTAAAGTTACGTACATAAGCCAACAGTTATCTCGCAGTTCACGGCGATGACCATATTGTCAAATTACTGGACGCCGTCGCTTAGCTGTACGTGCGTTATTGTTACGCGGACCGCAGTTCAGACAATTTCATAGGCACATAAAGGCGAGCATCATTCAGTCATGCTCATTTGCAGGTAAAAAATGTTATTCGTACGCCCTACGTATAAGCAGACAGCGCAGTTCGTAAACGGGAACAGTAAGAAACAAGAGCCGGATGAGTGGCACAATGCATCGGGGACCGCGCGAATTTTAAGTTTTATTACACCTGTATTGCATTTGCCCCTTGACAGCGATGCGCATGCAAGCGGTGCCGCGCCACGCTGTTTTTATGCTACGTGACGGCTAAGATATCGCTTGCAAAGATGACACGTAACAGATTTACCCAAGCACTCATGCAGCCCGAGCAACGTCCACAAACGGAACTGCAGTATACAAAGATTCGCACAATTGTTACGGCATCACTAAATGCAACACGGGAGGCGATCGTACGTACTACTTGCGCCGATCGCACTCGGTTGCCCTCAAGACAACATCTCACTACAGCACATGTTTGACGTTAACGTCATCGTTTACTCAGTAATAAGCAGGTAAAATGATGAAAAAGCGTGCGCACAAACCTCGATAATGACGGCATATGCTTCCTGGTTCACGTTGGCCTGTTGCACGCATCTCCCTTTTATAATACTCTGTCCGACCGTGCTGTCTTCCGTCACGTCGAAAACGCGCCTGCTGCGGCATAAAATGTGTTCTTTCTCTTCGTTGGAGGCTCTAAAAAACCCTGCGCTGTTTACGTTCTTGAAGCCGGCGAACTTTTATAACACTAGTCGCCATCGCGCACACGCACGTCCACAAAACGCGGGCGCAGCAGGAGAGACGAGATTTCGTAGCACGACACTTGACAACTGAGTGGCCACTCGCGGCGCTGACGGCGCGCTGGCGCACTGCATTGTCGCGCCCCCTGTAGGTGCCGCACGTTTCCCATAGCTACTATAAACACAAGGAACACAAGCATGACGCGCGCGACGACACACAACGTGTGGGTTTGACAACCGGCGACAGCCCGCACTGTGCCACTGTCAACACCAACGTGGCGGCGCCAGTGACTTGATGCGGTAAACATTTACTGTTTAACAAATCGCTTCACTACTGAAAATGAACACATTTTCTCTAGGGGAAGAAATCACGGGGCAACCTAGAGTTGTGACACGCTTTCTTCTATTGATCAGCTCTGCACACTGTGTGCGAGAGTACTCCCTTACTGCCCGAAAAGTAGATGCGGGA
Organism: Rhipicephalus sanguineus; assembly: GCF_013339695.2. Taxonomy (NCBI): domain Eukaryota; kingdom Metazoa; phylum Arthropoda; class Arachnida; order Ixodida; family Ixodidae; genus Rhipicephalus; species Rhipicephalus sanguineus. The sequence goes on from NC_051185.1 coordinate 61,203,972, forward strand.
TCTGCTTTTCGGAAAAGAACCTTTGCCAGAAAGGAGTTACTCCTTTGTCGTGTGTCACTGTGCCTGAACGCCTTTCCGGAACATGTCCCCTAGTCTAAAGGACATTAGAGTGCCCGTGTGTCAGGGGTATAAGCTTCATTCATCAGAGGTAAAACATATATGCGTCACACCGCCGAACGGTGCATGCGCAAAAAAAAATTTTTCAGACCGTTTTTAGATTCGAAGCATCTTACAGCGGCGGCACGTCCCGCGGCGTCGTGGGCTTCCGCACTCACACTGCGCATGCGCAACTCTCCTTCCCTCTCTCCAACAGCTGCGTGTTACTGTCTCCACTTCACTCCTACCACCTGCTTGCGCTTCTCCTGCGTTCTCGTTTCTGCTCTCACGGCGCATGCGCTACTCTCCTCCTCGAGTCTCCTGTCCTTCAAGTGTGAATACAAAGCGGGTAGACTGCTGCGCGCATTCAGTTCAGTGCTTGCTTCGGTTCACTCCGCTTGACTCCGTTGATGCTTCCGATGAAGTGTGATGGTCCGATGAAGTGTGATGGAAGCAACAGTCCCGTCAGTTAGTGGGTTGGCTCAAGCAAGCGTCAGCATCAGCCCACAAACTAACAGCTACGCAAAGTCCACTGAAGACAAAGCTGCGCCGCGTAGGACTCGCGACGCTGAGCGCAAGCGCTTGAAGCGAGCTGCGGACTAAGAGCTTCGTCACCTCAAGTACTAGACGCTGCTCAATAAAGACCTTCGTTAACCGTGTCAGCTTCGTCTACGCAATTAAAACAATCGATCCCTCTCCGATGCTTCACATCAACTCAGGGTTCCCTTCGGGAAAACGCTGTTTAGATGCGAAGCATCTTATGGCGGAGTTCAAACCGGTGGTGGTGGTGGTGGTGGTGTGCGGCGTGACCTGCGCATGCGCAAGCCCTCTCCACTCCCCCTCTCCCCCTTTCCCCCTATCCACTTCCCCTCTCTCCCTCCCCCTCTTCATTCCTCCTCTGAAATGCGGGCTCGACATGCCGAAATTTTCTCCTGCGCATGCGCGTCCCCTCCCCCTCTCTCTCCTCTCCTACGCTGCCCTCTCTCCCATAGATAGATAGATAGATAGGTAGATAGATAGATAGATAGATAGATAGATAGATAGATAGATAGATAGATAGATAGATAGATAGATAGATAGATAGATAGATAGATAGATAGATAGATAGATAGATAGCAACTGTCAAACAAAGTACCTTTGGTTCGCTAAAAAATTCATCGCATTTCCAAACACGTATTCGTAAACGTTTACATTGTTAAAGGTTAACCATAATTGATGCTAGCGAACAGTCAAGCGATAAACAGCACATGATGCAAAGCTAAACAAAACAAACAAATTGGCCGCGTATCTGCTTGCTTCGCTGCAAATGTCGTCTAAAGACGATAGAAGAGGCGCTGCGTGAGATATGGACGTCATCTGTCAATACGTCGGGGAACGTAAGTGCTGTGTTGCGGGCTGGTAGTCCCGGCGCAGCAGCAGGCGAAGACGGCGGTGACCAACGCGACCGGCGGGGACGCCAGCCAGCCCGAACACGCGGTTTGGCGCGAAGCGCTGAAGCAGAAGAAACGTCCGCACTCAACGAGTACTCTCACCAAACTCTTTTATTTACACGTCGCCTGGGTAAAACAGGAATGTCAGAGCGGCGCCCCATGGCATTCGTACAGTGCAATACAGAACCGAAACCGAAACACAACAATGAGCTCGTGCAGAGGGCACGGAGGAAGGCAAGTTTCAGCGCAGCTTAAGAAACTAGGGTCTTTAGAATTACGTATGTATGCATTTTCTATTAAAAGAACACCACCTAATACTTACCTAGTGATATAGCGCCTCAGATATCCGTAATGTTTGCTTTTTGATCGACAATGTCCGCAAGTACGAACCTAGTCAGCCGTTCAAGATGGCTGGCGCTTGGGCAAGTGGTTCAACTTTGACCGAGTGGCTGAATCGAGTGACGTGCCGACAAACAGAAAGACAGACCAAAATTTCTCCGTTTAAGTATCCCAAGAAAGACTATCGTCTTTATAATCCAGGCGATAATAGAGACTTCAAGGGATTTGAAATAGTACAAGCAGGAGTGTTCCCGGAGAGTAGCGGAATGCGAATGCCGCTATCAAGTGCCTCTTATAGAGAGCATTTAACGACGTTCAAAGCCTGGATTCAAGCCCAGCAACGCCAAGAAAATTTATTTTCTTTTATACATTCATGCCTTCATAGCGATGATCGTCTTACGTGACCAAGAGTCGGACTGGTTTCTCGCTCAGTCGGCACAGAAATGCTTACGCATTTGAAAGCCATCTGTAAGACGAGATGTAAAGACGACAAGGAGGATAGTACATACAAGGAAAATGTATACTCTGCGAAAATGTACTGCCAAGCTCGCGTTTCGGTGGTCGTGGGGCGCGGCGACTGTAGGACCGCTCCAGGCGCTGACGAACGCTAGCAAGAAGGTGAAAGACGCCATGCCCATGCTGCCCGAAAACGACCTTTTAAGGAAAGTCGTAAACTACACTAAAAGTTTACGCCTACCCATGACAACTTTGTTGAGGTAAAGAGAACCTCCTTGAAAGACTCGCAAAGGCTATCCGCCTTTTCGGTCGGTTTCAATATTGCGATAAAAGCAGCACGTGTTGCACCCAAGAAACTTCCGGTCACTTCAATTATCACTCCCTAACGCCGAAACAGAAAGCGGATTTTTTATGTAGTGCCAGAATAAGGAAAGACTCTTTTTCCGCTTTCAGGTAAAAGGAAGGCACTTATAGTGAAGCCCTAACTTTTTTAATGTTGCGTGTGCAGCTTAGAAGAATATTCATTTAAAATGTTTGGCCATACACAGGGAGAAAAGCGTCGAAGATGTGCGGGCTACTCGCCAAGGCTTTTGTTTCCCGCCAATGATTCTAGGCAACGCCGTCGCACAAAACCGGAAGCCGTCCAGCAGCTGTGTTTGTAAACAGCGAAATGGTCTATTCTGGCTGTATTTTTCATTGATTGATTCATTCATTGATTCATTCATGTGTTTGTTTTTTGGAGATTCATTCACTGATTCATTTGTTTGTGGATTAATTCGTAGCAGGCATTTATTCGGCACCATTGCGTGAATTCTCCCGATCTTGCAGTCGTTTGCATAAAATATAACATTGAAACTTAATTTACTTTTATAGTGCATTTGACTGTGCTGGTTAGAAGTAAAGCTATTTTGCACAGGCAGCCCAACTCTGAGATATAGGTAGACCTTTTACGGAGGCTTTGCAGGATAACTTATGCTAGCTGTGCCTCCATATGCGGCCTCATCGACTGTGGAGAATTTTTTTTTTTAGAGGAACCCTTTGCTGGCCCGTTCAGGGCACATTCATGACTTTACTTGAAGCCGCATATGTGGCACTTGAGGCGGCAGCACGCATGTTCGCCACGTGCTCAAGTACGCTGGTAGTAGCAGTAACCAACAGATCTAAGTGTATGTGTGTAATCGCGTTTCACAGCGAAGCTATAATTCTTTCTGTTAAGTCATCAAGCGTTCACAAAAAAACATCACCATCATGAATGGCCTCTTCTTTATTAACGCGTGCAGTGCAATAACTGGGCGGACGCGCTCTCTCTTGGTCCACTTCTTCATCTTCTGCTTTGCTCCCCGATTATGTGCGCCCGGAACGTGCTCTCCCGCTTCTACGATTTGGCCGGCGTGGGATGCAATAACTCGGATGGACTAGAGAACGAGTGAAGAGAGATAGATACGAAGAGATAGAAATGCACAGAAAGCAAAATGAAAATTATAGAAAGACACAAAAAGGAATACACAGCGTGATGAAGTTACACAAAGGGACACAAAAAAGAGCTGGAAAAACAGAGAAAGACAGGAAAAGAAAGAAAGATAGAGAAACAAAGAGAGAGATAGAGAGACAAAGAAAGAAAGAAATTGAAAAAAGAGCTAGAAAAGAAAGAAAGATATATACAGAGAGCGAAAGAAAGAAATACAAAGAAACAGAAAGAATAAAGAGATAGAAAAAATAGAGAATAATATCTGGGGTTTAACGTCCCAAAACCACGATATGATTATGAGAGACGCCGTAGTGGAGGGCTCCGGAAATTTTGACCACCTGGGGTTCTTTAACGTGCACCTAAATCTAAGCACACGGGCCTCAAACATTTTCGCCTCCATCGAAAATGCAGCCGCCGCAGCCGGGATTCGATCCCGCGACCTTCGGGTCAGCAGTCGAGCGCCATAACCACTACACCACCGTGGGGGGGCAGAAAAAATAGAGAAGGACAGGGAGAAAAAAAAAAACAAAAATAAGGAGAAACAAAGATGGCGGCCCAGCCCCGTCGTTCCTTCAAGCTTGACATCACTAGGGCAAAGCTGCCTTACTTTTTCTAACTGGGAGATCCAGTGTGGTTTCAGAAAACCTGGATCGACCACTGGGATTGCAGCAAACCGAATCTCCCAATGAAACAAGGGAATGCTCCATGGGACATCACGCCGCAAGTCCTTTATGCGCAAGTCACGTATACCGGCTCCGAAAATTCCTTTCGCTTCCGCTCTGCACGTTTTCATGGCAGCCTTGGTTGCTGCAAAGCGCGACTACAGTTGCTTGCAAACTGACGGTAGTGACGTGTGCCGTTCGTTCTATTTCCGGCCGAATCCGCGACTTGGCGGCGGAGCCACTGAGAGCGATACGGCGCAGAGCTTCGTGCTCTGAAACGTCCATTCGAATGCGCGAACCCACTCAGGATCGACCATTGAAAAAATCCTGCACCAATTTCTTTCTTGTGTGGTCTTGGGGCAGTTAGAAATATTGCGCTTAATGCAGCTGCACTACCGTGAAATCTCAGGAAGTGCGTAGCGCGGGCAACCCAGCGAGCCCACTGGCAATCGAGCGCTCTCTACACAGCGCGGGCACCAACCAGATGCTTCAGATGCGTTTTTCGCAATATTAGGTAAACTATTGCGATAAATGTTTGGTTATATCTCTTGTTTATATTATTCTAAAGTTTTTAAATTTATCTTTAACTGGTTTTCAACCTTTTTTTGCCTTGCTTTAGGCATGTATTGACCACTGCATGACCGCGCGACATCATACTTGTGTATTGACGACAAGCGGGTCCCTAGAGTGCTGCGCTCTGAATACGGATTCGCTACTGCGGAGCAAGAAACCCTGACCCGTATCGACCAGTGAAAGACGCCATACGTATTGTCTGCTTGATTTTCCTGCGACTAAGTGCAGGCTTTTCGTTAGATTTGGGGCCCAGCATTTTGTGGCGCTGGAAATCTTCTTTGGCTCACCTGCTCAATTACAATTTGTGACCCGCCTAAGGATTCGAATCGCCAGTCCACCACCGCTACTACGCCGAAGTACTCGTTGGAGAGGGAAGTGTGCCGTACGACTGTAGAATAAGAAGTGTCGGCCGAGCAGACACTTCTACCGTGCAGGCAAAGTTACGGCAGCACAGCCGCACAAGTTCACGTCGATTAGAAACTCCCTCAAATAAATAATTTAAATTCGGTGCACTTATAGACCGAGGGCGAACGGTGGGATGGTCACACTGAGCTTCGCGGCTAGGCCGAGAGAGGGCGCCACCATCTCATCAGCAGAAAGTTTCCTAGGGTTTCGCCGCTATGGGTGATCACACGCAGCAACCACTAGGAAGGCGCCGGCTGGCGTAAGGTCTTGCCCACCATGGACGCCGCTGAGGAGGCTCGCCGAGAGCGACAACGCTCGCTCGCCTGAGAATGGCAGTGTCGACGAAGAGCGGAGTCCGCCGTCAGGGCTAAGCGAGCAAAGGGAGAACGACTACGTCGATTGCTCAGCCCTACTTTAGAAAAACAGGACACAGCAGCCTAACTGTAACAGTGTAAGGAAAATCCCGAGGTGACAGCCAGAGAAACATAAGGGAACCGCAGGTATCAAGCCGAACCCGAGAAGCGGGTGCGAAAAGATGCTGCTAAAAGAGAAAAACTCAAGATTGAAAATTCTTGAGATTGAATACGAACTTGCGTACTGTTATGTCAGGGCTCCCAACCCAAAGTTCCTTGCTTCGGCAAGGCATTCAAGCTGGTAGAACGTCTGACGCAGGTGGCGTCAACATCGATAAACTGTCTGATGCAACCAACGTTAGCACCAGCGAGGTGCCTGATGCAACGGGTGCCAACCAAGGCGGGAGTCTCATGCAATGCACGGCAACTCCTGTGTGGCGCCTGACGCAACCGACGGCAATTCTTCGCGCACCTCTCATCCACGGATCCGATTCAAGCCAGCGACCAACGGCGGTTCCTGATTGGAGGCTTCGAACTACTGGCTGATGCAAAGAATCGGCCAGGGCTATAAAATAACCAAGCTGCAAGGGGAGACGGAGACAGCAAACGAAGAAATCCCGGATCGTCGTCGCACCTCAGTGCGAGCCCAATAAGCTGTCGGCCCCAGTGCCGAATTTGTAACGCCTCTGTTTATATGTATATAAATTTGCCTTAACTCACCGTCGCCTTGTCCGGTTCGTCCGTCAGCTCTGCGCAGATGCAGTCGCCAGCTGAGACACCCGATACCCAACAGTACCCACGATCCAAAGGCGAGAGTACTGACTAGAGCACTGCAAGGGCTCGGGCCTACCCGAAAACCCGAGGCCGGCCCGGCCCGTGGGCCGGGCCGGGCCGGGTAAAGTAGTTTTCACGGCGGGCCCGGGCCGGGCTCGGGTTTGAAGCTCCGGGCTTAGGGCCGGGCCCTGCTTTGAGGTGGCGGGCTCGGTTCGGGGCGGGCTTGGACTTTGCTCAGTTCTTAAAGGACCCTAAAGCGATTCAATGAATCGGTTAAGACTGATAAAGTGAGAACACGAATGTAACTGGTTTAACCATCATAAGGAGAAAATCAAAGGCAAAGTTTCATTCTTAAATTCCGCGCTGAGAACTCCGCGCGTGACGTCACGGATTTCAAACTGTATTTGTAGTATTCTGGGGACTGCGTCAACGAAACTTCTTGAAAGTTCGTATGTTAAGTTTATGGCCCTCTCAGATGTCAATGTACTTAATTTTTACCGATTAGGAACTACGTAGATCCCAGCAGACGCCACGACGTCATGACGTTCATGACGTCACGGTGTTTGTTGCACAATAATCAAGATGGCGTCAGCACCCGCATTTTCTTTTTGTGCGTTTTCTCGCTTACGAAGACTCTTGTCGCGGCGAGCGTAATCATTATGGTATTTTAAGAGTAATTTACTGATAATAGAAGAATTTTTTTTTCTTTAGTGTCCCTTCAAGTGTGTTCCTCATGTGTTGCACGGCCTCATATTTTATCTCAATAAAACGGTTCTTTTTTATGTGAGGCAAGCTATTTGGACAAGTTTTATGAGTGACAAGTAGTGATCTTTTTTTGCCTCTTGCGTATGGGGCTACTTGATTTATCTGAAACGGCCGAGCCAAAAGTAAATACACCAGGCGCAAATATCTGTTCTGTTCTGTTCTGTTCTGTTCTAACTGTTTTGCTGTGGAGAGGTTGAGGTCCATATTGCCTCGGCGCAAATATAATTAACATCTCGTTATTCCGTGCTTTATTTGCATTCGTTACTATTTTATATCCCGAATATTATTCTGTAATCGCCGTAATAAATGTAATACAATGAATTTATACCTATAACTTATCATCGCAAGTGCGTTTACGGAGCTACCAGGCGAGGAAACGTTCTTGAATGTTCCAGCCCTCCACTAAAACGAAAAGACTGCGCGGAGTCTCGTTGCGTACAATCCCTACAAAGACATTCTTTTTCCGTGGCTTCGTCTAGGTTCCCAGAGGTCATGTGACACGAGATGGACATGCACAGCCTGCTGTTGAAATCTGAGCGTTCGTCTTGTTCCGCTCTATATCAGGGGTCTCAAAGCCGCCTCAGCTAACGGGCCGCATTCACGAAAATTTACTTCCGCAAGGGCCAGGATGGTGACGAAGGTAGGAGTCGAGGGGGGGTGGGGGAGGGAGGAATAGGCTGTACCCAGGCCCGTAGCCAGGAGGGGGCCCTTGGCCTCCCTCTCCCCCCAAAAAAAATGTTGGTGAAGTAGGTGTTTTTACCAAAAACTAAATGATGAATATAGGTGTTTTTCTCAAATAGTCAAGGTTTTCAGCAAGTGCCCCCCCCCCCCGAAAAAAATTCCCGGCTTCGGGCCTGGTTGTACCAGATGTCAGATAACGTTGCCATTTGAAAGACCTATTTAATATATCATATATAGGTCATTTCTAAAGGGCATATATGGTGGCAAGTTTCCACCAACATATCGATACCATCTTTAAAATGACTAAAATCTGGACGCCAATTCTGCAAGATAGTGTTTTGTTTCACGGTTATGCATCAACACATGGTGGCTGCAGGCGGTGCCTCACGAAAAACAAAATGCTTTAGACCTGTTATGATTGTGTAGCTCAAACACGTACTTATAAATAAATAAAAAAGTGGGACGAAGACAGTCATGTGCGGGTCGCAGGCCGCTAGCAAGAGGTCCGCGGGCCCCGTGTTTGAGACCCCTGCACTATATAGTGCGAGAGCTACATGATAGTGCCCCAACAGCGTTGGAATGTGCAGGAACAGCACAAGTCCATTAAACATGTATATTCATGTATAAAGGCAAAGTATATTAGCTTGACGAAGTATCTGCCTTAAAATAAGAATGACGAATTCCATGCAGGGTGATGTCCCCTTACGTCTAATCATATGCATCCAATGAGTAAGCGTGGAGAAGGTTATTAGCACCTTAATTACCAAACTGGAATGAACCCCGAAAATAGATCGCAATCACTTTGTCCACCTACTGCCAGTCCTATGCCCACCAGCGTAGGCCACGTTCTACCGGTACAACATCGTTCGGAAGGCATACACCATTATATTACGAAAAAAAAACAGAGCCCTGTGCAAGCCGTGCATAACAAACACTGCTGAAAACTGCAAGGACAAGCTCTCAGAGGCATTTATAGATTATATTGAAGAGTGACACATCGTTCGGGAACGAGAGAAATGAAGGGATCAGCTTGACAGCTATTGTCATTCTGCAGAGGTCCAAAAAGACCTCCTAAATTTGCTCCAGTGGTGGAAGTTAAGAACGACGACTGCCGACGCCTTCACATTTTGCAAGGCAGATGTGCGCCCCTGGGACTAGCGCAAGCAGGAAACTTTAGCGTGGCAGGACATGTGATGCAACGGCGCATGGCGTGCTTATAGCGGAATATTTTTATAATTTGATTTTTGTTATACAATAACATGCGAGCAAATAAACTATAAACTATGCCACAAAAACTTATAGACTGTATGTAATAGCAGTGGTGTGGTATATGAAAAGAATGCTATGACAAAGTTTCTTTTTTGCCATTCCGCTTCTTATACCTATTTCCAAAGTGCATGCAATGCGCGCGGTTCGTTTTAATTTTTATCTAGGTTAGTGTAATTACAACAAATGTAATAAATCTGGCTTTTTTCCTCTATTTCTCTTGATGTGGAAAGGTGCTACAATGATGAAGATATATGTGCTACGTATCCACAAGGGTGCACAATTGACTTTGTCTTACAGCGCTCTTTAAAGGGACACTAAAGGGAAAAACGATTTTCGTATTATTAGTGAATTACTCATTCCCAATTCCAAAATCCCCACAGCGGCCGCCGCGAGAAGGCTCATGGGAAGCGAGAAAACGCGCGAAAAGAAATTACGGCTGCTAACGCCACCTTGAAATTCCCACATCAAACGCGTCATAGATTTTGACGGCGTCTGCGAGGCCCTACGCAGTTCTTAATCGGTAAAAATGAAGTGCATTGCTTTCCGAGGGGGGAGGGGCATAGACTTAACATACGAAGCTTCAGGAAATTTCGACAAGCCAAAATACCAAAAATACGCTTTAAAATTCGTGTTGTCGCGCCTGGAGATTATGGCGCGAAATTTAAAAATGAAACCTTGACCTTAATTATATCTTTTATTAATGCATCTGTATTGGTGGAATTAACGACATTAGATTTCTCAGAGTACAATTTATCAACCTAAGCTGATTCATTGTTTCACTTTCGTATCCATTAAAATTTCAATGGAGAGCGCAATAATCACAAAGTGAAGAGAGCGTTCTGGTGTCTGTCCCCTCTGTTTCTATTGCGCTCCTTAGCGAAACTGGACTCATCCTGCAAATCACTCTTCTTCCAACAATATCTTCTACAAAACGCTCTTGATGATCCCGATTGTATTCCTAGAAAATTAGGTACAGTATATTACTGCCGAACGAACGTTCATCGTACCCAGCATGTCCGCTCAACTGTTTCCACGGCGAGCCAGCCCCTTTTTACAAGAAAGTACCGTAGGTTAAAGTATACTTGCTAGCGAAGCATGCGCCAAGCATGCGTAGATCTTTGCCACTTAAAACGCCTTGCGGTCGATTCTATGCTCGGGCAACACCACCTAGATTAGTGGCTCGGGCCCCTATCGAGCCCGATCTGTGGTCGGGCCGGGCCGGGCCAGGTAGGCGACATTTTTTCTCGGGTTCGGGCCGGGCCCGGGTCTCGCTTTAAGTCGCCAGGGCCGGGCTCGGGCGGGTAATTTTGAACGAGTCCCGGGCCCGGGCCGGGCCCCGGGCCGAGAATCTCGGCCCGTGCAGTGCTCTAGTCCTGACCCCTCGGCTATCCAGACATACTAGCAAAACATATCCTTGCAGAGTATAGTTTAGCAAGGGGGTGGGAATGGGAAGTCAACGTGAGGAGGGGAGATGTGATGGTGAGGAGGAGAGAAAGGAGGAGGGGAGAGAGTAATCCATAGCATATAAAGAATAAGAAGAGGGAAATAGAGAGAAATGCAGTATCAGGATGAAAGTGTGTAAGCGAGAGAATCAGAGACAAAAAAATAGATTGTGAGATAGAGAAAGAAGGAGGAAGCAAGCGAGAAATAGAGGGAAAGAAAGGTGAAAGAGGAAGAAGTATAGGAAGAGAAAGAAATAGAGGGAGAGAGAGAAGTGAATAAATTGAAATAAACACAGAAAAAACAGAGAGAGGAGAGAAGAAGGAAGAAATAGAGGGATAAAGTAAGAGGAAATTTGCAAAGCCTAGCAAAACTTGAAAAGCCAGGACTACATAGGCGCCAATCAGCTCCGCTGCCTTTAAACAGCGAAGTTGTTAATGTTGGAGATAACTCGTGTCTCCGGAAAAAGATTACCATCGTCATAAACGGGTACGTGCCACAGAAAGTGGGTAAACCCTACCGCTCACCACTGCTCCAGTTAAAATGAAGGAGACAACAGTTTGCCCATGAAATGGGGATGTGCCACCTAAATCGGGCGTATTGCACTACTCACGACTGGTCCAATAAAAATGAAGGCAACAGTTAGCTCAAGAAATGGCTGCGAAGCGACGGCGGCGAGCCGAAGCCCCCGAGTACGTACAACGAGAGAATACTATGGAACGGGAAAAGCAACGGCGACTGCAAGAAGAGCCCGAAGCGATGGAATTCCTACGCGAACGACGACGTGCGCGTAGATCTATGACATGTGAGAACGCACGGTTCCGGAGTTTGGGCATCCGTGTCGTGACTAACCTAGCTAAAACGTAGCAACAACATATAAGCAACCAGATTAGACTTCAGAATCGTCTAGCTTCGCTGTTTCAAGGCTTGCGGAGCTTAGTGCAAGTATCGCAATTTTTCTAGAGACACGCGAAAAGGTGCATCCTTACATACACACGCAACATCAGCACAAGATCGACACGAGAAACTCAAAATTTGCATAAATCACTTATTCGTGATTCGCTTCCTCTACGTGATGCCTAATGTTATTTATGCGGGATAAGCCAAGGCTGAATAACCCCGCCATGAATGCTTCAAAACGGTGTCTAGCAAACAATGAGGCTCACGTCGAGAATAGCGACCCGCCACTGAGGCATCGAGGAAGCCAATATGACTCGTCTCGTGCAAGCTTTCGTTGTTAGACGAATAACATACATAGCTCCCTATCTAAATACATAGATACATACATAGCTCCCTATCCTTTTTCCGCATTTCCCTTGCAAATGCAGAAAAAGCCGAAATTGATGTGATCCTTAAATCAGCATATCAATAAGCCTTAAGACGGCGCATAAGAACAGGTAATGATAAGCACGTCGCACTAGCAGTCTATATAACACAGTTGAAGAGCTCACAGAAGCTCAAAGAAAAAGCGCACTAGAAAGGACTAGCGCAAGCCCTACGGGAAGGCAAATCCTCAGTAACCTCGGAATAAACTGAGCTACACAACGCGGCGTCAAGACAAACATACAACATCAAATAAGGCTACATCTTTACGCACCACAACTACCGAAATGAACATGCACCGCGAGTATAACAAAGAAAGGAGAATATAATGGTCGAAAGCAATGAAAAACAGATTTTACACTCATAGGACGCTGCCTACGTAGACCCAGCAGAGTATGCGCAGCCGTGTGGTATGACCATTGCGTTCGCAGGTACTGAGAGTGGCCAAGGGCTAGCGGCTCGATTCGAAATGGCAGCGTTGAAGCAGTGGAATAATCGGCTGTCGCATTGATAATAGCTTCTACGAAAGTAAAACATGTAATCACCGACCCCAAGGCCGCAATGAGAAATTTTGGCAGAAGGTGAATCTCGCCGGAAGAACAAATTAACTATGTCAAGTTTCGAGACCAAAGTAAGTCCTAATTATGTGGGCGCCTGTGCACTGCTCTCTCCCTGACAACGAGGCGGCCTACACCGCGGCTCGAGTACTCACATCGAGGCTCGAGCCTCTGAGACGTCCCCACTGGGATTGAGAGGAGATCGCATGGTTGCCTAGAAAGAAATTACTAACCATTATCGACTGGAAAGGGCCCGGTACCCTCCCGTGCAGCGCACACTGAAGAAGGCCTATTTCCTAGTGACTTTAGCTCACTGTGCCCTCCCAGCGGGGAGACGTGCAATGTCGAGCACATGCTCTGGCGGTGCCCCTTGCTACGTGGGGACAAGAACTTCAGAGAAGAAAAATGTTCGGCTCTCAAGAGCTCGGAGTACCAAAATCAACTTTAGGCTATCCAGAGAGCCTGCGACGCGACGGTTAGACTGGGTGTAACGGTCCCCACGTGGGAACGCCCCGCGGTGTCGCCCGAAGGGGTGGCACTTATCAGGATGCTTTAAATAAAGTTGTTCGTACCTTACTTTGAAATGTTAAGACTATATGATCCCCCGACTCTTGGCCGATCTCCATGAGTGCGAAGTGCCAATCATCCCAGGGGCATCATCATCATTTCGAGTTGTTTGCAGTGGGCGTATGTCAAAATTCTTCAGAGAAGAAGCAGCGAAGAAGAAGCCATGGCCTCAAGCCACCGGTCTGCTTCACTCTACTCTACTATACGACCGCAGAGTCCCGTACCGCAAAGATCCGACGCCAACGAGGAACCGCCGACGTGTCATTCTTTGGAACCGCTAGAGCATTCACTCAGCGCAGGTTCTAAGGAACGAGAACTTCGCAAGGAGCCCCACCGACAAAGCCACAGGTCAAAGCATAGTAGCAGCCGATGGTCAGCCACCGAGGAAGGTCGCGGCAGCTTGCCGTCAGAGTGCCAGCCGAAACGTACGTTGCCGGCGACTTCACCCATGAAGGCGGCCGCTGTTGAGATGGCACCGAGATTAGATGTGACCAAGGATCGCTCTAAATCGTCGAAGAGAAGCTCGTCGAGCCCGCAGCGGTGGAGAGCACGGTCCAAGTCGAGGGCAACGGCCTCTACCTCACGGAGCGGATCTCTAACAGCCGTATTGGAACAGGATCTTCAGCGATCCGAGGGACCGACGGCGCAGGCAGCGCTAGTCACGCGTACTTACGACCAAGCGACGCGAGTTAGCATCGACTTTGCCCCGGAAGAAGACGTGAGAAAACGAGCGGTAAGAGTTTTAACAATTATCAGCGGATCTGTTTGAAATCGCTATATTTTACACTGAGCGCCAAAGACAAATAATCATTGATGACCAGCGTGCGAGAACGCAATGGTCGCATTGCTCATTCGACAACCTTGCAGCAATATCAAGACACGGCTCTGCGTTGATAGCGTAACGATTCTTTTTATGCGTTAGATGGCTAGAGAACAGCATTTAGTCCACGAAATCGATGGTCTGTTGGTGTTGGATGAGAATAGTAGAGTATCGACTCGGACGGATATACGTGCTTTAGATCCTAGAAAACTGTCTTGCTGTCTTCTAACTAAATAATGTGAAGAAAATTTGTAAGGGGTATTTCAAGAGAGCGTCTTTAATTGAGTATATTAGTCAGACATTCCGAAACTGCGCATCAGTGCTGATAAAAAGTAGAAGCTCGTATGACAGGAGAAACTGCTATTTGCTTGCTGGCTTCCATCCCTGTAAATAACATCTCTAAATAAATGTTTTTTCAGTCAGTTCCATCTTGTTGCATGTGTCGCCCACGTACTCAAGGCTCGTAAAATCCGGTCGAATGCATATGGCATGCGTCCGCTACCTTTCGCGGCTGTAAGAGAGCCACCCACGATGTTAAAGTATAGTCGGCAATCTATTAGCATTCCTAACGCGTTGCGAATTCGTAGATCATTATCAAAGCCTTTCTATTTGAGAAAATTGAACGTTCCATAATGAGGCATTGCGTTTATTGATTCAATATTAAACGTCTATATGTCAGACGGGTGCGTCGCAGCCACGAGTCGAAAAAATCACAGCGCTTTGCTAGCCTGGTGCTAAGTATTCCAAGTGGAAGAATCGTAAGCCTCTGCAGTTGGTATGGTTCACAGCGTAATAGCGAAAAAAAAAACATGCCTGATCCCCCCATCATAGGAATCGGTATAACACGGAAGTGAAACGTATCTACACAGAAGTAGTGCTTATTCTGTAATGATATATGAGAGCTTGTACAATGTCTGTTCGGGTTTGGCAGCTATAGCACCGATTGGCGTGGATGCACCCATGTTGACGCCTAGTTCGTAGAGGTTCTTAGCTTGAGCCGCAAACGCGTGCGTCCCGCTGGCCTCCGTCTCGCTCCACCAAGGCACGACATTCGCCCGTCGAAATCGTGTCCTTTCTGCAACAGGTATTGCAGCAGTTTTGTTAGTCGGTGCACTTGCAATCGAAGTAGTCGGCGGCGGAGAAATCCCGTTGGTGCATGTGGAAGCTGCACTACTCCAATGAGTCGGCGCACGCTCACACGAAGCGAAAGGCAAAGAATGTAACTGCGTCTAGGGTGCCTCGGCGACGACAGCGTGGCCAGTGTCCCTCGCTGGGATCGAGATGCTTTAACCATAACCTCCGATATCGCACGCAATCTCGGAGTAAGCGCTAGTAAGCGTCGATCGTGATGCATTACTTCTTTTCACCTCTCACAGACGGTGGCACCACCCCCGCTCCGCCCCGCCTATCTACACCGCCAACAGAGAGCACCGTGCGACAGAGAATATGTGAAAGATATAAGGCGCGTTCGTGAAGTGTCCGGCATCGGCCAAGCTGGCTTAGTTGAGCCCCTGGCTTATGTAAAGGAATTTTAGGGATGTAAATACTCATAGGTGTGTACTGCTTTGACATTTCTGCAGTTTTGTCTGTTATTGTATTGAGTGCCTGCTGTTGATTCCTGTGCCGTGTTATGAAACCGGTAATAAAGAAAAAAAAAACATGGCTGATCCCTCCGTCATAGGAATCGGTATAACACGAAAGTGAAACGTGTCTTCACAGAAGTAGTGCTTATGATATATGAGAGCTTGTACAATGTCTATTCGTGTTTTGCAGCTATAGCACCGTTTGACGTGGATGCACCCATGTTGACAGCATGTCTCTATCGCGACGACTAACGCCCTTGATCATGATAAAACCGTTGAGGTAGCTGACGGTGTGAACATATCTTTGGACACAGCGAATCGTGAATCGCGCGTAAGGATGATATCAATAAGCTCATAATCAACACTGGTACCCGGTATGCACTTCTTCAAAGCGTCGTCAATTAAGGAGAGAAACGGCACGGTGTGCGCTTTCTAGTAATGGGTAGCCAACGCCTGTGCTCATGCATACATAACACACACTGCACTTCAGCAACGCGGGAGGTAGAGGTTCGTAGCCTGAGCCGCAAACGCGTGCGTCCCGCTGGCCTCTGTCTCGCAGGCGCTACTCTTGCTCCACCAAGGCACGACATTCGCCCGTCGAAATCGCGTCCTTTCTGCAACGCATATTGCAGCAGTTTTGTTAGTCGGTGCTCTCGCTTTTAAAGCAGTCGGCGGCAGAGAAATCCCGTTCGTGCACGCGGAAGCTGCACTACTCCGATGAGCCGACGCACGCTAACACGAATCCAAAGGCAAAGAACGTAACTGCGTCAAGGGTGCCTCGGCGGCGCCAGCGCGGCCAGTCTACCTCTCTGGTATCGAGACGCTTTAATCATGACGTCAGATAGCGCGTGCAATCTCGGAGTAAGCGCTAGTAAGTGTCGATCGTGAAGCATTACTTCTTTTCACATCTCACAGACGGCGGCACCGCCCCGCTCCGCCCGCCGCGAAAGAGAATGGGTGAAAGATATAAGGCGCGTTCGCGCCATGCCTAGCATCTTTCGAGTTGGCTTAGTCGGTAGAGCGTCGGGCGCTTGCCGTCGCGGCCACAACGTCGTGGGTTCGATTCCCAGCGGGATATCTTTTTCTTGGTTTTTTTCTTTCTCACCCGTTGGCGTCCATTTTATCAACGTCATATCCGTGACGGATGTACTTGGTGGACCCCGGCATAAAACACTTTCGTGTTAAAACACAATCGTCTTTGGTGCTCAGTCCTTTTTTAACACGAAAGTGTTTTATGCCGGGGTCCACCAACTACTTCCGTTACCGGATACGACGTTCATAAAATGAATGCCAACGAGTGAGAAAGAAAAAAACCAAGAAAAAAATCTGCCGCTGGGAATCGAACCCGCGACGCTGCGGCCGCGACGGTAAGCCAACTAAGCCAGCATGGCTTTTTTTTAACACGAAAGTGTTTTATGCCGGGGTCCACCAAGTACATCCGTCACGGATATGACGTTGATAAAATGGACGCCAACGGGTGAGAAAGAAAAAAACCAAAGAAAAAGATACCCCGCTGGGAATCGAACCCACGACGTTGTGGCCGCGACGGCAAGCGCCCGACGCTCTACCGACTAAGCCAACTCGAAAGATGCTAGGCATGGCGCGAACGCGCCTTATATCTTTCACCCATTCTCTTTCGCGGCGGGCGGAGCGGGGCGGTGCCGCCGTCTGTGAGATGTGAAAAGAAGTAATGCTTCACGATCGACACTTACTAGCGCTTACTCCGAGATTGCACGCGCTATCTGACGTCATGATTAAAGCGTCTCGATACCAGAGAGGTAGACTGGCCGCGCTGGCGTCGCCGAGGCACCCTTGACGCAGTTACGTTCTTTGCCTTTGGATTCGTGTTAGCGTGCGTCGGCTCATCGGAGTAGTGCAGCTTCCGCGTGCACGAACGGGATTTCTCTGCCGCCGACTGCTTTAAAAGCGAGAGCACCGACTAACAAAACTGCTGCAATATGCGTTGCAGAAAGGACGCGATTTCGACGGGCGAATGTCGTGCCTTGGTGGAGCAAGAGTAGCGCCTGCGAGACAGAGGCCAGCGGGACGCACGCGTTTGCGGCTCAGGCTACGAACCTCTACCTCCCGCGTTGCTGAAGTGCAGTGTGTGTTATGTATGCATGAGCACAGGCGCTGGCTACCCATTACTAGAAAGCGCACACCGTGCCGTTTCTCTCCTTAATTGACGACGCTTTGAAGAAGTGCATACCGGGTACCAGTGTTGATTATGAGCTTATTGATATCATCCTTACGCGCGATTCACGATTCGCTGTGTCCAAAGATATGTTCACACCGTCAGCTACCTCAACGGTTTTATCATGATCAAGGGCGTTAGTCGTCGCGATAGAGACATGCTGTCAACATGGGTGCATCCACGTCAAACGGTGCTATAGCTGCCAAACACGAATAGACATTGTACAAGCTCTCATATATCATAAGCACTACTTCTGTGAAGACACGTTTCACTTTCGTGTTATACCGATTCCTATGACGGAGGGATCAGCCATGTTTTTTTCTCATCTTTGGCGTTTCGTCTTTTTTGCGCTGTTTCGCCATGCATGTTCCAAACGGTTTATGACCATTGATGACGTAGTGCAACTGTTACAGATCAAATCTAGGTTGTTGCTGTAACGCTGACTGCTGCAGTAAATAGGTTAACGCTCACGGCAATTGCTGCCAAGGATTTACCACACCATTGACGGTCCCTATTGTCATTGCCTCCTACAATACACAGAACCAAGGCCAACCGGAGTCACCAGCGCAGGAGGAAACTGAGCTGCTGACCGAGAGGAGCCGCCTGCGACTCGAATATTTCGTCTTGTGCCTGGGTGCAAGCATTGTTGTTGGCGTGCTGTTCGTCCTCGTCTTGCGCTTCCTAATACACGCGTTCGCCCACCGGTTGACCGGCATCGTTTCACCGGGCAAGAACGCCAGCGAACTGTCCGAGGGCCAAGCCCGCGCTTACTGCATCGACGCTGGATCCTGCGGAGACGCCTACGCGGCTATCCTTCGCGAGTCCATCGACACCAACGCCGACCCGTGCCGCAACTTCTACAGTTACGCGTGCGGTCGCTGGCTGCGCAACCACGAAGAATCTACAGCCTTCACGTGGTGGCGACAGTTCACGAACGATGCGATAGAGCGGCTTCGCGTTGAAGAGGTGTCCACGCGTATGCGAAGCGAGCCCGTTGGACAGGCCGCCCACTTCTTGGAGTCTTGTCTCCAGGTGGGTCGTAAGCCTGAGTCGGTTACAAACGCAGAAGCGGATATCAAGGAGGTTCTCGCCGAAGCTGGACTAACGTGGCCGGGAAGGAGCGAGCGCTCGGACCTCGTCGACTCTTTGTTCTTCATGGCCAGGCGAGTTGCCCTACCCGTGTTCTTCGACGTCGACTCCGGTTACACGAAGACTAAAATGCTCCGTGCCATATTATTTCGACTGG
Organism: Rhipicephalus sanguineus; assembly: GCF_013339695.2. Classification (NCBI taxonomy): domain Eukaryota; kingdom Metazoa; phylum Arthropoda; class Arachnida; order Ixodida; family Ixodidae; genus Rhipicephalus; species Rhipicephalus sanguineus. The sequence continues at coordinate 61,222,973 of NC_051185.1, forward strand.
ACACTGCGTTCCAGAAGACGACGATCCGTTTGGTGGACATGCTGAAGAAACAAAGCCTCCCAAAGTTCGTTCGCTCGACGTACCGGGCATTCGCGGCGGACGGCGTCGTGAACGAGACCAGATTCGACCAGATAATCGGCCTCTTCGAATCCCTGGCGGGCGTACTAGACATTTACCTGGAGGCCACCGACGACCGAAGCACGGTTCGTGACATCGCGAGCCTGCGGCTTTACGCGCCTCCTGTGAGTCTCGAGAAGTGGGAGTCCGCCTTCCGGAAGTTCTTCAACTTTGACTTCGCCGAGTTGAACGCCACCGTCATCTACGACGTGCGCTCTTTCTCCGCCATATTCCGATACATCCTGGTCTTCGGTGAAGCTGTAATGAGGGACACCTTTGGTTTCCTCAGCGTCATGGCCGCAGTGTCGTACACTAGCTCAGACATCCGCGACGCGTTGTTCGGCTCGCCGAAGGATGCCTCTTTCCATCAGGAACAATACTGTTCCCTGAGTTCGTATACATTCTACGGTGACGCCCTCAATCACTTTTTCTTCGAGAAGGCGCGCGCCGAGCTGAAAGTGTTCGAGGACCTACAGGAGCTAATGTGGAAGGAGTTCCCTCGCATAGTCGGTCCGAACGGTACGCTCGTCGGCGAGCAAGCAACACTTCCCCGAGACAACCATCTCCACGCTGTCTCCGAACTCTTGCGCAAGTCCGAGCCCAAGGTTTTTATGCCTCGGTACAAGAGTTATCCCAACCTTACAAACAGTGCTCTGCGCAACTGGATAGCTCTGATGGAACACAGAAGGAAACTGGGCTTTCTTTACGCCGGCTTAGACTTCGGAAAGAAGGACCCCAGCTGCGCGAGTCAATGCGACGCGACAATCTTCGAGTGGCGTCTCGCACCGTACCACCTGACATTTCCCTGGTACTCTCCAGGGAATTCATCGCGGCATCCTGTTTGCTGGCTTGGCGACGCGGATAGCGGCGGCCATATTTCTGGACTACATACATAGAAGCGAACCCCAGCGAGAACTGATGTTCGAGAAGAACCACGAGTGCCTCAGCTCCGTGAGTCCGGAATTGGGCGAGGCTCCGGACGTGGGGCTTCAAGCCAGTGTAGCGGCCGTGCTTGCGTCTTCGGCGCTGCTCGCCTGGACGTACGGGCAGAACTCGTCCCTGATCGATTCGGGCACGGATTCGCTCTACGACGTCGGAGATGTGAGGGGTAGTCAAGTGTTCTTCGCTTTCGGGTGCCACTTGCTCTGCGGTGACGACGACGCCGAACTTTTGTGCAACGCGCCCCTGCGTCACAGTGTCGGCTTTGCCCATGCGTTCAACTGCGAGACTGGCACGTTAATGAACCCACGACGGAAGTGCCGGCTGCGTGTATGAGCTCCGCATTGTTAAGTGTGGCGCTTATAGAATAGAATGGATGTTTATTTTATCAACGATACAGATTATTGCAAATGAGAGAAAAGCTGCTTTTAGTCATCTTGACAAGGCTCTCACCTCCTGAATTTTGGACATGGCTTTGCATTTGACGACAAACCCACTATCAATATATCAATACAGTACATACAACCGAAATTCAGCGGTGGCCTTGTTAAACCTGTTTCCTTTGGTAATCCGGGGTAAGAAAACGTTTCCTGTGGCATATGCTCGTGAATGCTAGGTATATGCTAGGCATATTATAACATAACGGTTCGTCGTTTCTGTTCAAAATATTGAGTCTGACTAAATACTGACGCAAGGACATTTGATAAAATTTACTGGAACGTTCATGTTTCCGGCATAAAACCAGCGACACAAATGTATACCTTTATGGTAAATATGGCCATGTCAAATGGCTCCCGCGTTCGATTGCGAAAAATATTCCCTTGCGCCGGGAGCGTCAGCTGCTAAAAAAATGTAGGGACTTTTCACTAAACCACAAGTGATTTATTAGGGCCAAAGACTTAGATGCCTCTTCAAACGCGAAAATAGACTTTCGTCCCGCTTAACGGCGTCAACAAGTGTGATGCGAAAAATTATTATCACGTAATGTGACAGACAAAATTTGTGACGCCATTACGACGTCATCGTAATAGTAAGAGGAAAGCATACGACGCATATGACTAGAATTTCGGATGCGATTAAGCAATTTTCAGAAAGAAAATTTATCAAGGCAAATATCCGCTTATTGAAAAGTGAACGGTCAATGAATTAAGCACAGTGCGCAGCGTAATAAAGGTTTATGGCTCCACTTAAATAACTTCGGTGTTCCTTTTTAAATGCGAAGCATTTCTTAGCGAACATTTCTCACTTTGAGCGTATCTATCTATCTATCTATCTATCTATCTATCTATCTATCTATCTATCTATGTAGCCGCCTACGTCTGGCTGCTCTCATGATCGCCTCCTTAACTTGGTGTAGACCAGAATTGGCATGGGAGGATAAGATGACTTGACAAATATGACTGTCGGGTCATGACATGAATAACGTGAAAATCCTGTCGCGTACGTCGTCACACCCTCTCCTCCAGACAAGTGTGGCTCATACCCGTTTGTAACTGGCTGCGGTGTGCGGGTATGCGCCACAGGTGATTGACAATTTATATCTACCCAGACGCGGTGAGAAATACACGTTGGTAATTTAAATGCGAGAGCGTTAACAAAAACCGACATCGGCAGCGTTGACCCGACGAATGCAAAGCATGAAAATTAGGACACTAGCAGGAATCGAACCCAGGCATTCTGCGTGGCAATCAGGCATTCTACCGCAGCGCCACGCCAGGTGTATAAACAGGTTTGGAAAAACAGCCTATGCAGGCGTAATGGCGGTGCAACGTCAACTGTAGTTGTGGTGCTGGCTATCTAATTTTACAAGAAAGCAACAATTAAACGCTATAAATCTATTCCTACAATACAGGCATCATATCAGAATAAAGTCTGTTGCTCCAGTGCGGACTCCGCTTTTATAGCGGTCTAATAAACATTACATTTGTATTCTTATGATCCAACAAGCAATATTGAAGCATGCTCGATCCCGGAGGAATGCATTACCGAAAGTTACGTATCATATTTACATGACTGCACCATAAAGTGCACTTAGTTTTGGATAATACTGACGTATGTGCTCTAACGTGAGGGCAGACGTTACGTCGCACCATAAGTTACCCTCTAAATATCAGTTATGTCAATGTGCCTGGTTAGCCCACGATGTGCACACAGCCACTACACTTAAAAAACACGTCGATCCACCTCGTAACGCTTAGCTCAAAGTCATGAAATACAGCATAGAAGTACTCGCTGACTGCTTCGCTTGAAACCGATTCCCACAACGCGTGGGATCTGCCAAATTTGCTCATGTACATTTTACGCGCACATAGTTTAGTGATTCCGCATGACAGCGCATGAAGCATATGTAACTAGCCAGTCACCATATTCAATTACGGTTTGGAGCTACCATTGAAGTTTCTGCACCCATAGCTGATTCTCAAACTTTGCATGTATGCAAACTGCACGATGCATGGGCATAGGCAGTTAAAACATATACGACTAATTATTAAAGTAATAAGATATTGTCTTCTGACTTGCCTGATTTGTACACAACATTTACAATGGCGTTAATTAAAAGCGTGCGAGAGGCATGTAAGTCACTTACTCTTTGGCGTTCCTTGATTCGCTGCCAAACTGTTGTGTCTAACGTAGCGACTCTTCGGGCGTTACAGAGATCCGCGGTTTCATTTATTCGACGTAAGACTCAGTTCTTAATTATCTGTTACTCAGCTAGCGACTTGCCCAATTTGATAAACCGGTGGGTATAAACAGGTGTCATTCTACTTGCCACGTCACTCCTGACCCTCTCTTTCCAGCCAGACCTCTTCTTGAAACAGACATTCCGAGCCAGCTTGACCATAGCTTCTGCATCTCTTTTAAAGGGACACTAAAGAGAAAGAATGAATTGGTTTAGATTGATAAAGTGTGCTCGGAGAACTCTTGTGTAGTTTATTTCACCACCATAGGTTTATTGTTAGAGGAGAAAACCAAGTTCAATGTTTCATTTTTAAATTTCGCACCGAACTTTGTAATTCGCGACGTAAAAGACTTCAAAGAGAAGTTAACGCATTTTGGCGCCACTGGCTCGACGAAATTTCTACAAACTCGTTATGTCAAGTCTCTGGCCCCCTCAGAGGACAATGTACTTCAATTTAACCGATTAGGAACTGCGTAGGCCCAAGCAGGCGCCGTCAAAAATATGTGACGTCACGGCAAATGATGCGGGAATTCCAAGGTAGCGTCGCCACCTGTATTTCCTTTTTGTTCGTTTTCTCGCTTATTAAGCGAGAAAACGCGAGAAGACTACTTTACTAATGCGAGAAAAATCGTTTTGATCTTTAGTGTCCCTTTAACAGCGAAGCGGTTTAAGCTAGAGGTAGATCCGGTATCTTGTCAGAAAAAAGTCACAGTTTCGCCGCAAGGGCGAAGCAATGAATGCGATAGCAAGGAATTATAATGTCACACGAAGAACGAAAAGCAGCTCGATACTTGCAGCGCGCTGCTGAAGCACAAAGAAGGACGCCCGAAAAGAACGCACAGGCATGCACAGGGCAAGCGTGAACTAACAAATGTCGCAGTTTTTACTTCTTTGTGCTTGAGCAACGCGCTGCAAGTGTCGACAATGGAGAATCAGGCGCTCTTAGACATTTCTTTTATCTCCTTTAAACTACGGAGCGTGGAGTGAGACCCTGCGTCTCCTGCCACACGGGGGCGTCTGATATAAGGTGTGCCCTGTGTTCATTGTTTTTTTTTTCCTTCCGCATCACGAGTGGGTACAGAAAAGGGCCACTTTGTCATGCGCGTCTCAAGGGCAGTTTTCAAATTGAAAGAAAATTAGGAGCGTTGCGTGATAGAAAACACGCTCAAGCTCCTCCGAGATTTGCTTACCACCAGCGGTAAATGGTGTCTATAAATAGCTCGCCGTTACTTCGCCGGCGCATGCATGGGGCATGGTTGAGTTTTCTAATGCAGCGGGCTGGGGAGCGAGGGGTCGATGGTTCGAATCCCTGGTCATGTGCTTCGGAATTTTTCTTCTGCTTTTGTTTTTCTTTGTGCCTTATATATATATATATATATATATATATATTATATATATATATATATATATATATATATATATATATATATACACACATCCGGGAAATGACGGCGACGGCAAAATCAGCCGAGAGTGTCCATATAATTGCGATAGAAATTATATGGACACTCTCGGCGGGTATGCCCCACAAAAAGCGGGTATGTGCCACACTCTAAGAAAAAAGAGAGTCAAAAGAGGGTCATGGAACCCTGACTCTCTTCGGGTGTCCATCTGACCCCTTTTGGAAGGTACAGGCAGAGAAAAAGAGTTCGCATTTGGGAAGGAGTCACTGGACCCTCCTGAAGCGCGTTTCGATTGGCTTCCGTCATGAAAGAGCCGCCGTATACACTCTAAGAAAAAAGAGAGTCAAAAGAGGGTCATGGAACCCTGACTCTCTTCGGGTTGTCCATCTGACCCCTTTTGGAAGGTACAGGCAGAGAAAAAGAGTTCGCATTTGGGAAGGAGTCACTGGACCCTCCTGAAGCGCGTTTCGATTGGCTTCCGTCATGAAAGAGCCGCCGTATACGCCATACATATCGCGCGCTTGCCCTTTGGCGCCGTTGTGGCGCGTTGCTCGCCGACGGAGACGGGGTTGGCACCGGGGTGGCGCGCCGCTTCTGGCTTCTCTCTCAGTCGTCTCAGTCAGTCTCAGTCTCCTCGTCTATTGGAATGCGTTGCGTGGTTGCGTTGATAGCGCGGGTTGCGTGTCTTGAAGTTTCATCGGTTTCATCAGTTTCATGTTCATGCGCGTCTTCGGTGGTGTTGACGCCGGCTCCGTGCACGAAGTGACGCTTGGAGGGCGGAATATTCATGGAGCTGCGGATACGGACAACGGGCGCCAGTTAACGGTGAGTGTACTGCTTTCGTAGGCACTAATTATACAGCTTTAGCTGGGCGTCTGCAGCAGCTCTGCGGAAGTTATCTGCCAGCCATTTCCAACAGCAGCCTGTGTCCGCGGGGCTGTTGCGGATGCCCAACTAAAGCTGTCAGTTAACGAGTTGCCACCGTTATGCGCGTTGCTGTACAAGCTCCCATAAAGTGAGCGATGCAAACAATTATCGAGGGTCATTTCTTGCTGATCGCACGTTGTGTCCGCACTACTGAAGGTGCAAGATGTCGTTTGAGATGCACTTTAGTCTACTTCATAACAACATTTCCATCGACCTGAGTGTGCTGCGTGCTTCCGCGCGTGGGAACGTGAAAAAAAAGAAAGCCTGTGTACAGAACGCTCACACGCACTACATATAATGGTGTTTGTTGGCTTAAAGACGGTAGTTTGAGGTGCAGATATAGTACGGTGGCTTCCAGAACGTACGCGGTAGTCATTCAAGTTGGACACGCCTCGCCGGTAAAGTGAAAAAGCTCTAGACTTTCGACGGCGCGCGTTGTTGTTGCGGCCGCTGGCGTGCCCTCGTTTCCCTCGTTCTGTTTGCTGTTTTCGTGGTTTGCATACACTGCGATGACGTTGGGCGCTATAACAGAATCGAGTGAGTGTACGTGATTGTGGGAGTTATGTGCGCTAATTCTAGCATATGACATGTCTGATCTCGACGTAGATGGCGTACGCACGCGCTGGGTGTCGTTCGGGCCCTAGTACTCGCATCTGTTTATCTGAGTATTTAAGGAGGGTTACGTTTGTAAAACATGCGGTCAATAACCGCTCACGGCATGCCCCTGGCTGCCGGAGGATGTGCTTTGTTGTTTGTTGTTAGCCTTTATTATGTCTGTGTGAAACACTTATTGTGTAGGTTTTGCAAACCTTTGCTGCAATTTCATTTTCGCATCATAATTCACGTTCTGCTTTTCAGATACCGTTTTTCATGATGCTCACGGTGTACAGGAGCGACAACCTAGCAAGCCACAAGTCTGATGCCTCAAGCCGTCACCACTTTTTATTTATTCTTAATCACAAGGAATAAATATGGAAACATGATGGCGATTTCTCCTGTTCATTTAGCACCATATGACACTGTGCACATCACAGTCACACATATTAGTTGGCTATACTCATAGAAGCATGTAAATGAGGAATACCCAAACTTCTTAATTTGAAATCAGAGACCATCTTTTCGCGCTTTCTATATAACTTTGCTGGAAAATATGTGTTGTATTGACGAGTTTATTAAAATAATGCTAAACTGAACTATTCTTTGTTTACATTCGCTGGGCAGAACGGCAAGTATTATTGGACTTGCTTAAAATGAATACTCCACTATTTTCAACAGCAGTCGCGCAAAAGTAAGCAAGGATCAAATGAGTAGCTTAAAATACTTGTGGAGTCGCTTGATGCTTCGATGTGGGTCCCTTGACCCCCCTAGGAGCGTTACCGGCAAGAGTCGTCTGACTCCCTGTAAGTGGTAACGTGATCCTCCCGCTGAGTCTTTCCACTCTTCCTAGAGGGTCAGGGGACTCTCCTAGAGCGAGCCGACCCTGACCCACCAAGAGAGTCACCGTGACTATTTAAAGAGAGTCCTATACGTGGCAAGTCAGAACTCTCCGAAAAGAGTCACGCATACTCTTTTTTTTCTTAGAGTGCAGGCAGCTCCTAGCGTAGCATATCCATGCATGGTGTATTATAGCAAAGGGTGGGAAAGGAAAGTGAGGTGGAGGGAAAGTGATGTGAGGGTGAGGAGGAGTGATGTGGGAGTTAGATTGAGGGAAAGAAGGAGAGAGTTCAATATAGAAAGAGATAAAGAAAGGAAGATGAAAGAATGAGGAATATGCTGAAGAAAGATTGAAGAAAGAACTCAATCTGTGTCCGCCAGGTGGTCGCGCCTGCTTACCAGCTCCGCAGTTGACTCAGATTTCACAGGCGAGGAAGTGGCTTTAATTTTTTTTTTATTGCAATGCATCATTGACTGGCAGTACTCAGTTACGGGGACGCTATTGTCTTTCGCTGCGTCTATTCACTGTTTGAAAAGAGCTTCACACCAGTGTTCCTCCGCTATTCCTTCGCTACTATAAATCTCCGAACCGCACTTTGTCGCTCCTACCTTTCAGTCGTCTTCTTGTGTCACATTTATATTGACACTGTAGATGAGTCGGATTCCGGGAATGCATGAATGAATGCACATTTTTTGTCCCTGGTTAACGGGAATGGGGCAATGGGACAGAGGGTGAGGGGGTGGAACTACTTGAAGAAGGCCTCCTCTACCCCCTCAGCCCACTCCAGGATGAACTCCTGAATGTCGGGCCTCGAGCTGCGCAAGGCGGCCTCCCACTGCTCCTCACTAGAAATTAAGCGTTTCAGGAAAGGGGAAAGAGGGTTCTTAGGGCAGCGCCACATGTTGTGGTTTAAGTGTGTTGTAGAAGCGGCGCAGAATGAAGATCTCGGCGTTTGTCGAAATCGACGGAAAAACCATTCTATAGGAATTGAAGCGAAGATTCCAACGGCGCAGGCAAGAGTAATTGATCTTGCTCTGTTGCGTTCATTGCTTGGCTAATTGCAAAATAAAGGGCACATACACCCCACGAAAATGTTGATTATTTTTTTCGTACTGTTGACGTTTTTTCCACGGATTTGAGCCGTGACATTCAAGGTTCTATCCGAAAACCAGGAACACAAAGATGGTTCTGCGTACGCAATGTCTCAAGCGCGTTCGGTTTCCCATGCGCTTAAGAATCCTTTACATAAGCTTTTCTTGTATATTACATAGCTACATCGTCAAAAATTTTTTAAGCGGAGCTTCTGTGAGTTATGGCCCGCTCACGCTAGCGGCAAGTCTGCCGCAACGGCGCGGTGCCGCAGAACGTCGGCCGAGCCGCACGCGCGAAAACTGTCCAACTTGCCCGGCAAGCTTCGCCGGCGAGCCTCCGAAAAACATGGCTGTACTGCTAAAAGCGGTTGTCGCCCACCACGAATCTATCAAGTGGCCGCCGTGCGCTCTGTAGCGTGTAAGCTCCGAAATGATGCTTCCATTTGCTTTAGATTCATGTCCTTAAGCTTCGACAGCAAAATATTCGTGCCGATTCGGCGCTGTTTTTGAGAGCCGCAGTCAAATAATCGATGCTGTAGGCTTAGCGAGTCGAGATGGGCGCTTCCGAATGCTCGGAGGACATGGATTACGCGTTTGCTAGTTGTTTCTAGTCCTCCATAGCTGGCGCTACGTGACCTGGCCGCCAGTTTGGGGACACTTTATTTGGTTGTAGCGACGCTTTTTTTAATGCCGGACAAGCTAAAATGCTCTACTGACTGCTGGAACCGTGCCTGGCAGCGACACGGACGACATTCGTACTTCTAACGTGAAAAGCGCGGAGCAAAAAGCAAGCAGCTCGAAGCGTCCAGCGGCAGTCGCGGAAAGCCGAAGGCAGACGACGCGGCGCGCCGTAGTCATGGCGACCGCTCCTCCGTCGCCGACTGGTCACGTCGCTCTGCGGCAGCCGCAAAACGGCGAGAGAATGGGTCTCGGACCTATTCTTCGAACGGCAAAGAACGGCTGACGTGCGCGAACGAACTCGCTTGCGCACGACAGCCTGAGAATTCAAACGACAAACGGCGAGCTGCCGTGCCGCTAGCGTGAGCGGGCCCTTATGGCGCGTTCACATTGAGACATTCGGCGGCGAGAGCGCGCGGAATTCGCTTCGGCGGCAGCGAGATCCGCCGGAAAAGCCCTTTCCGCGCCGATCGGTCGAGGACCGATTTTTGCGGCAGCTGCCGCCGGATTCCCTCACCGCGAACCAATCGGAACGCGAGTCGAACATTCAAAAAATGGTGGCATGCTTGTGATATTGCAGTCGTCGAAGTCCATAGCGACAGCGAAGTCTTTCGTAACCATCCTGTAGTTCTCGACAAGTGCCAAGTGTTGTCGCGATTAGCATCTTTGCAATACACCATCGCGATCTCGCAGAACGGGTAGCATTATCTCGGCTAGACCAAGCTTCTCGCGTCTTGCAAATCAGAGCAAACCAACCACAACTGCTTGCGTCGTTTCTTGTTCGGCGAATGCGTGTTTCTCCTCGTCAGACATCTCCAGAAAGTTGCTTTCCAGCAGGCCCAGCAATTCGACGACCCTGCTCCTGTTTATGCGCTTCGCCACAACGAAACGCGAACACAACGCAGAGCGCGTCGATGCCAGCGTTCCTTCGCGCGAAGGAACGATGACAACTAGGCGCCCAAATTTCGGCGTTGTGGCTGGTAAGTAGTGTGAACAATGCGGAATATCGGCGGCACGAGAATTCCGGTCGCTGTGGCCGGCGGATTTCTCAGTGTGAATGAGCCATTACAGATTTCGCTGGCGTCGGCGTCGGCGGCGGCATAATTTGTCAGAAACCCGGCGCCGGCGAGTGCGCAAAAATACGGCTCTACACAAATCAGGCCCTCGAGGGTGCGTTGGTCATGTGCGTATCTGTATGCGCCGTTCCCCAATTATTCAGGCTCTCTCGATCGTGGGCTAGCTTGTCGGCGATCGCCTGTCTGTGATGCGGAAATCTGCATAGTTGTGTGCTCCTTTGCTGATGTAGTGTGCTCCTTTTTTGTGTCCGTGTTCTTCGCACTGTGTTTAATGATGGAATCTGCATAGGCGTGCGCAATGTTGCTCATCAGGGGGGGGGAGCGATGGTACAACGCGCAGCGCCCCCCTCTCTACCAAGTCAATGTATGGGTCATACTTTGCCCCCCCCCCCCCCACTCTTAAATCACTAAGAGGCGCCCCCCTGCTCCCCCCCGCCCCGTGCGCACGCCTATGAAAATCTGTTCTTTTATCAAGGTCACTTGGCATTTCAGGTTGTTGCATTTCATTGTTTCACTCATGACCGTCGTTGTTGCCAGTAGCAACAGAAGTGTTGCGCTGTTAAGCACGCGGATGATGTGGCCCGGTTCCAGGCATGGAGGAAGGAAAAAGTTTGGAGGGAGCATTGCGCAATGCGATGGAAAGAAAAAGAAAGAAAGAGACAAAGAAGGAAAGAAAGAGAGAAAGAAAGGAAAAAGAACTAAATAAAGCAAGAGAGAGGAGGGAGAAAGGAACGAAGCGAGAAAGGGAGTACGTAAGAAAGAAAGAGAGAAAGAAATAGAGAGAGAAAGAGAGAAGGAAATCGAGAAAGAAAGAAAGAGAGAAAGAAGGGAGGAGAGAAAGAAAAAGAGGAAGAAAAAGAGGAAGAAAGAGAGATAGAAAGAAAGAGGGAAAGCGGGAAATAGAGAGAGACATAGAGAGAGAGGAAAGGAAGAAAGAAAGGTCAGGCACGCACACGCCAAGTTTCGCTTACCCGCATTTTCCTGTAAGAGAAGGGCTCCTTTTTTCTTTTTTCTAACAAGTTTCATTTCTTTTGTGATAGCGCTATGCTTGAGGCCACGTTTATGCCCCCTGCCGTCGTGCTCTCCTGAAGAGCAGCGAGAGCGCGATGACACAGGGCACTTGCTGTCAGTCATTTCATGTAGGGCATCCCTCAAACGTTCAACGCTACGTCGCACTGGTGTATCAGGTCAAGTGAAAGCCCTGCTTCGCTGGCCTTCACTAACTTCACAACGTTTATTGGAATCCAATTAGAATAATATCTCTTTTTGCGCAGCACAAGCCCGCTGTTCTCTTCCTCGTCTTTAAAGGATACGTTTATGGGCCAAAGCGTACGTGAAAAACTCACAGGGTGCCTTATGCAATCGTTTAAGACGAACTCGAAGGCGAAAGTCAACTTTTTCTTTTGAATCGATGTAATGATCCTGCCCCGCCCCCCTCCGGGAACTTTCTGCACCTAACGTGGTTTCTCACTGCCTCCGTGATCGGCCCACCTTTGACCCAGCGACGATATCATGTGATCACGTTATCATGCGACGTCATGATGACATCACAAATAGTGGTGATCTGTGACGTCATTATGACGTCATATGGTGAGGTCGTCACGTGATGATTCTTGCAACCCTCGTGTTGACGCCGCCGACGCAAGACGGCGATGGTCAATTTTCGCGTTCGATGAGGCATCTAAGGCCTCATAACTTGTACGCTTTGGAAAGCTCGTGCTCATTTAACCACTGCCCTTTGTGATGGGTCTTGCCGTGAGGCTTGATGAGCTCTATAATTTAATAGTCAGTAGGAATTTGTTAATTGATTGTTTCATAATTAATTAGCACATCTTCTTCATCTAACACCTACCATTTGAACGCTCTCGTGTCTCATGCATTCATTGAAGACGTTCCAACAATATTTCTTCAAGCAAAGTAAAAAAAAAAAATAATCGTTTACGTTATTAGAAGCATTGAATCGCACGTTACTCGTGGCATACGCGTCTGTTGCTAGCCAATCGACCACCAGAGCAGTGCTTCCTGTATGCTCTTTCAGTTGCGGCTTCTATAGGACGCCCGTAGACACAACTACGCACAATACCACGCACATCGCATTGCTACGACCGTCATCGGAACCCCATACTAGGAACTTCTCCCACCCTCACTCACCTACGCTTACGTACAATAAAGCAGTCTTCCTTCTTTCTTTCTTTCTTTCTTTCTTTCTTTCTTTCTTTCTTTCTTTCTTTCTTTCTTTCTTTCTTTCTTTCTTTCTTTCTTTCTTTCTTTCTTTCTTTCTTCCTTTCTTTCTTTCTTTCTTTCTTTCTCGCGCGTACACAGTCGAGACGTCAATCCTATGCCAAAGCCGTCCGTCACTCGATGCTCCCGGCGGCTGGCATGCCTGACCGAAAGGCGAGCTCCGAGCAAAACGCGTCTGCACACTACGCACCCGTCTGCACTCCCGACTACATAGGACCTTAACACTAACCCTTCCCGCGTCGCCGCCATTTTTTGTTCGAGGTTAACATGGCTGACGAAGTCAACGGGAGCTTCAACCGCGTCTGGCTCCGGGGCTTCCTTCGAGGCGTAGGACTGTCGACCGGTGCAGTTTCGGGACGCCCTCGGAACCACACTGATGTGCAACCTGTGCGGACTGGTGGCCCGCCGGACGGCCTCGCTCCGGTGCTCACACGTGTTCTGTGAGTTCTGCTTAGAGCAGTGCACCGATGGCGCCTTCGGTGAGGAGAGGCGGTGCGTTTTCGACCGGGACGTCTTCGATGTCGGCACCGTACGGTGGAACGAGACCCGGCCGCTGGACCTCGTCAAGGCCAAGGTGAGGCAACATACGTACGCGAATGCTGGCAACAGAGACGCAGCCGGAATTTTTTTAGGGGGGGCGGGGGGGGGAGGGGAAAAGGGAGGGGGCTTCGACCACCCTTTATGTATGTGCGTGCGTTTGTATGGGTGCGTATATACAGGACGTCCCAAATAATCCCGCAGCACGATTTAAAAAAAAGAGAGAAGTGTCGTTACGCGAAGCACACCTAGCGCATATTGTTCCCATAATACTGTAGTAGCCGCTACAAATTTTTTAGTTTATGAGGTTTAGTGAATTAGTCCTAATTATGTCTCTAACTCGACAAATATTCACCTAATCAGTAAAATGTCAATGAGGCATATGTAGGCATGCTGAAATGAGATCTAACTGCGCTAGTTTCATCAACATACTAATTAGGCGCTATTTTTTTTTCGGCTGATAAAGAAAACGCGCGAAATATGAAAAATAACGCGTGAATACGCTCGCACCCGCAGAAGGTGGGAACGTAGTCTGGACTTGCTACCTCACAGTGACCTGTTTGAGGGCGCTGCTTCCTGATGCGCGCTGCAGTCTAGTCACGTGTCATTTTTTCAGATTTCGCTGGCTTTCTTTATTAGCCAGAAAAAGAGAGCACGCAATTCGTACGTTGTTGAAAATAGCAGTTAGATGTCATTTGAGCATGCATACGTATGCATAATTGACATTTTAATAATTAGGTGTCTATTTGTTGAGTTAGAAACATAATTAGGACTAAGTAACTAAGCCTTGTTAGCGAAAAAATTAGTAGTGGCTACTACAGTATACTGGGATCAATATGCACTAGGTGTGCTTCGCGTAACGACGTTCCTCTTCTGTTTGAAAACGAAAATGTTTGAGGCCCGTGTACTTAGATTTAAGTGCACGTGAAAGAACCCCGGGTGGTCGAAATTTGCGGAGCCCTTCACTACGGCGTCTCTCATAATCATATCGTGGTTTTGGGACGTTAAGCCCCAGATATTTTTATTATATTACCTTTTCTTTAAAATCGTGCTGCGTGATATTTGGGTCACCCTGTATACACGCATGCAAAATTGAAAATTTACCGGGGGGGGGGGGTGTTAATCCCCGTCTCAACCGCAACCCCTTGCTACGCGAATGGCTGGCACGATTACACTAGGGAGAACTATAATCTTTTGGGACTTTAGATGCCAAAGAACTAGGTTAGATCAATCATCACGCTTGTAGATTATACATCAATACACTTTCAGCGCCACTGTGAATACAAGGGTTGCTTAGTTAGCAAAGAATACGAAAAAGAAAGCTATCTCTTGTTGAATTTCTCATTAGGCGGAAGGGCATAGGTTGGACTAGTACCTCTAACACCAACCCATTCCCTACTGCGAACAACTAGTAACACTAGTACAAACCACGTCCGGTTTTCCATTATTTACTGCGCAATATTCTCGCATACTAGCGCAGTTTCATTCATAATGCCGGTACGAAATTTGCCACAGAGGGTCCTCTGGTAACATTAAAATAGGCATTGTTCTTTGTTGTAAGTCAAAGAGAGCGCTTCTCAGCGGCAAATGTGGACGAACAAAAGCGTCAAGTGAAAACTAAAGCGCCAAGTGCCCTAAAGTTCTCTGGAACTTTAACAGAAGTTATGCGAGAGATTAGGCTACGACAACAAGAAATTCTACACACCACATTATAAGCGACTCAACTTGCATCGAAGGAGCTTTGGGTGATTACGGGTGGTCCTCTTCCTTTGCAGTAATTTTAGAGCGCAGTTCTTAGGCTCCCGTTCCTGCGTCGAGCGGCATCGCCGTTGGTGTTGCAGGCGTAACCGATAGAGCGAAAGAGTACGAAAGAGGGCGAATGCGGAGTCTGTCAACATCACGAGCCACTGGCCTCTAAACCACGCTTTCTTTCTCCGTCACTCCCGCTGGCCCCTCGGTCGGAGCTCGTTCGCATGCAGGGCTGGCACGTGCACTGCGGCTGGCTTCGCTTGTCGCAACGGGGCTGTCGGCGTTTCGCTTGGTTCACGACGCCTGCAGTGCACGGAGTGGTGTGCGTAACACTCGAGCGCTGTCGGTGTTTCGCTTGGTTCGCGGCGCCTGCAATGCCAGAGTGGTGGACGTACCACTCCAGCGCTGGCAGTTTCTGTTGCATTATGTAACGAATGTTACGTTGCTAGAACTGCGGATAGTCAAAACTTCTTTCTAACACAGTTGACGTTGCCCCAACACGAAGCAGAGCTCAGAATTCGCATTAGGGAGTATCGTAATCGTCGGTGAATTGTACTGCGCAGCTTTTTCGCCTAACGGTCCGATCTGCTGGAGATATCTGTGGTAAGGGAAAAGCTCCACCCCCAACTCGCGTTCACCAGCGCGTGCAGCCTCTTGGAGGCGACGCTACGTGTTTGTCTGGTGTTTGTCCCTGCCTCCAAGCGCTGCGAGAAAGGAAAGCGGCCACTGTAGAATCACTCGAAAAAGCGTCCGAGTGCTATTGGTACTAGAGTTACGGTATATGCTACCTTTTCTGTCTTCCAAACGCCGCTAGCAACCATGCATTGCAGGGAAGCTGACGCTCGGGCCTATTTTTGTATTTTTCGACGCCGCCGCTGCAGCGAACTGAATTAACACTAGGCATCATTAGTCAATGTTTATCGCCGGTAGTCGACACACCATACATTTTAATCGGCGACACGGTAGCTATGCCGCCTGCAAAAACGTAGTGCGACTTCACCGCATACCTGTGGTTGCTAGCTAGACCTATGCGCAACTCTGCTACCTAAAGGTAGCATATAAAGTAACTCTAACTGGTACTGCATAAGTGCGCCGCATGCCAGCAACATTGGGTGCCGGAGGCGGCCATATTCACTGCAGACAGTCTTAACTGCACTTCAGGCGTGCAGTTAAGAGTCCACGCTCTTTCCTTTCGCATGTTGTTTTCCTTGGTCTAATGCGTCTTCTTATTCCATGAAAGAAAAACCACAGGGTCCGTTGTGCATTCACCTAAGACAACTCAAAGGCGAAAGCCGTCTTCTTTTTCTCCTCGGTCGATGTATTGGGGAGCCTATATGAACAGCCAGTCATGTAGGCTCCCTAGATGTATTTATGCTGCCCCGCCACCATCCTAAAGCTTTGTGCACCTAGCCTGGTTTCGCACTGCCTCCAGGATTGGAGGTACCTCACTTGGTTTTCTACTGCCTCCGTGACAGTCCAGCTTCGACCAAGCTACGATGTCACGTGATCAAGGTGTAGGATTATGCCACAGGAACAAAGGATCGAGACGGTTGAACCAAAATCGACGCCAGCAGGAAACACGAGCTGTGGCTTCATGTGCCACTGCCAAGCGCAGTCTTTATTTTCTTCTCTTGAGGTCGCGCGCTCTCCGGTGTTGTTCGCCGCCCAAATGAGGGCGCTGAACGCCATCACGTGGCGTCACGTCACATGACGTCACGCCAGACTTTGTGACGTCATGATGCCGTCACATTTTTTGCAATATGTCGCGTCATTGTGACGTCATCACGTGATGATGATTCTTTTCACCGTCCTCGGCGCCGCAGGACGGGAGACGCCGCCGACGCTGGACGCCGACGCCGACAGTCAAATTTCGCGTTTGAGGGAGCATATAAAACTTTCTCCTCAAAAGAGAATAATTGCTGGAGTTTTACGTCCCATAACCGCGAATGATTACATGAAGCATGCACCAACTAGCCCAACAAAAAGTTTCGCTAAGGAACTAAGCAACAAGTTTCACTAAGGTTTATCGTATAGTTATGCGCTGTTTGACATATATCGCGCTGCTTTCGTTGAAACAGTTCACCACACTGAGAGTGAACGCAGTAGTTTAATTAACCGTGCCATGCAGGTGAGATGCTGGAACGCGAGATATGGATGTGACTTCACGGGTCCACTGCGTGGTCTGCTGGATCACTTCGAGCAGGACTGCAGCTTCCACGCGGTCATTTGCCCCCGCTGTCAGAGCATGCAAGTGCGCTCGAAGCTGGCCGACCATTACCGCGGTGGATGCGTGGCTCTTCCCACTGCCACCACCTGGGGGAGCCACCAACCTCTCAGCGACAGCGCCTCTGGCGGCGGTCGAGACGCTGCGTCGCTTGCTGTTACGCAAGACACACTCGCAGGTATGCTGTTGTTTGGAGGCAGCAATGGCAAACCTTTTTCTTCAAAAGTGATATTTGCCCTTGGCCAAGGATATGCTTAAACCGAGTGTCAGGATTGGTAAAACTTTCTCTCAGGAATATTTACAGCGCAAAAGACATCTTGCCGACACACACTGATTGCTGGTTCGTAAAATTGGTAATAGATGTCCAGGGCTCCGTGTTTTCTGAGCAGGGTGTCGGAACGAAATGTCTTTTCGTATTGGTTTTAGTTTCCTTCGACCGCAAAACGTTCCGTCCCGTTTCTCTTCCGGTACAAAAAATATTTTCTGTAATGGTTCGTAACGGTTTTTTCATACAAAAACTTGAAGTTGACGTAATCATAAAAAAGCATTGGATTTGTGATATAGTTAATTGCCCTCCTCTTAAGAAAGTGGGACTGGAGTAAAACACGTTCTTCCCCCGTTCTTCAGAGAGGCGGAACTAACAGTATCACGAATTCTTAGCAACTAGCACAAAGCAGTATACCCTACAAAGTCATAGTATTTATTTTTTCAAAAGTCAACTAGGACTTTACTTAGCGGGCTCAATGCTTTATGTCTAGGGAGTGAACACGTTCTCAGAAGCAGCGCTTCATTGAGTGTACTCTCTGACGTGCGAGACCGCTGTTCTGATAAAAAATCGCCAGGCCTGCGCGGCACACGCAGCAGTCACAGCAAAAGCTGGAAGAGCGGCCTTTCTAGAGCCCGTTGTAGACTCCCTTGGGACAACTTATACAAGTACACATGCTAGAGACCCACTACGCCATAAATCATCGTAATTTTTCTGAAGTAGCGAAGCACTCACTATGCCGTTTTTCGTCATTCTTCGGAGAATCGTGGTACCCGCTACACATCTGTTAGGCATTATGTGAACTTTGTGCTGTGGCTGATGACGATAAAGAATTATGGCTCAGCACTTTGTAACGGGTTGGAAGCATTCACCGACAGACTTGTTGCGCAATTCACATTGTGTAACGCCAGGTTGTTATTTTAGTGTTCTGCCACACTATATTGCATATGTTAACACGATTCCATGCCCGATATGACGCGTGCATAGAGTATTTTTGTGAAGGAGTTACAAGCACCAGCGTGGCACTGTGGTGGAATACTCGACTGTGACGCAGAGGGCGTGGGTTGAAATCCCATCCGATCCTAGAATATTTTTTTCTTATTTCACGCGATAACGGCTATGGCCACTGGCAGTGGCGGATAACTATGGCGCCAAAATCCGCCGTTGTGATAGCCTAACAGGTTTCCCTATAGTAGTCCAGGCAGTAGTCCAGCCAGTTGTCCAGAACATCTTCTAAAGATTCATAAAAAGAAAACCACCTAGACGGACATAGTCTTCAGCGACTTCGTCGTCATGCTCATGACCACGCACACATCACACTTACGGCACAGCTCCCGGATACCAAATTTTCGATGTCGTCTGGCGCGCCCCAGTTCCGCCATGGGACCGTATATAAAGATGTCGCCTCGCGCTTCCGGGGTTCC
Source organism: Rhipicephalus sanguineus (assembly GCF_013339695.2). NCBI lineage: Eukaryota > Metazoa > Arthropoda > Arachnida > Ixodida > Ixodidae > Rhipicephalus > Rhipicephalus sanguineus. The sequence continues at coordinate 61,241,759 of NC_051185.1, forward strand.
TACATACGTTGACGTCTCTTGCTGCGTACCCAACAAGCCCTTTGTTAAATGTGCGATGGGTGCGGTCTACGAGATACTGTTGAGGTGATGTAAAGGTTATACCAGCCAAACCGGTGGATGTATGAATAACCGCTTAGAACATGTCCTTGCCATAATGAACAGAACAGGCTCTTATTGGCCGTTAAAATCTGAATTTATCGGATCAATCCTAATTGCCAACAATTTTACCGGTGAGTGTTTATCGGATTTATTCGGATTTATCCGAAAACATGGAGCCATAATTTGTCTTAGGAAACGTGTAGTGCAAAACACTACAAATCTTTTTTCACTGTAAAAACAGAAAAAAGAGGGTAGGAGTGTGTCACCTCCAAAGTTCAATGCCCGCCTCAGATACACATGTTTCATGATTACGTTTCCTCGCCAGTTTTTTCATAAACAATAACATCTGTCGTCACTGCAAACAAGACATTAAGGTGACCAACAGGATATATTGTTGTGTTTGCTTACAAAAACATTCATCCATGGGTAAGTCAAACTGAATGGTGTAGAACGCCCCAATTCCTCTACTGGTGAAGAGTCGCGGGGATGGTTCATTTTTATAGAGTGTACCTAAGGCTCTGAGTGGAGCCGGCTACTCTGCTTCTCTTTCATGACCACTTCTTACGTAACGAAATGCATAGAAGCCCCTATTTATGTCGACGTGACGATGAACATTGGCACGGGCGTGAACCATGTTTCCCCGTCCTTCACGCAGCGTTCGAGTCCAAGATGAACGAGCTACTGGAGCACTTGCGAGCGCTGGGCACGCGAACATCGCTCCTTCAAACAGATATGAGCAACGCCAAGGAGGCCCTGGAGAGACTACTGCCCGAAGGCGCCACCGGAGAAGGCGTAAGCCTGTTGGGCGTCAGCGCTGGTGCCCACATTCCAGCAGCTCGGGCGGGCCGACTAATGGCATCCGGACTCGAGGCACCTCCTCTGCAAGACCGTTTTCGCGTTTCTTTATGCGCCGCAGGGAAACGTGCACCTTGAAAATTGCCTTCAGAAAGAGCGACGCGGAGCACTCCGCGGAAGCCGACCTGTCCTCCCCACTGGACCCGGAAGTATGGACGACCCGATGCGAGACTCCTGACCGCACAGTGCATCGTGAAACTGGTGCTGCTGGAAGACGGCGCAGCTCTGAACGTCTACGCGGCGGCCGACCAATGCGTCGACGTGTTCAACCCGTGGATATTGCGGTCGGTCGCATTCGCGACGCCACGCAGGCTGTTTCCGCCACGAGGTCCTCGGTTGCTGAAACCCACTTGGCTGGTGTCGAGACAGAGTCGAGCTTCTCTGGTCGATCAAGGATTCGTCAGGTTCCGATCACGTCCGCTGGAAGAGATATTCAGGCGCGGCTTCTACTTCCAAAGGGACGAAGAGGTCTTGATATTAACGGTCAAGTTGGTCCGCAAGCTTGACATGCTTTGAAACGACACCTGAAGAATGTTTGACGCTACGACGGGAATACGGACAGTGTAAAGAGGCCAATAAACATCTTTACATTTGGTGGAACGTGCTGGGTTCCCACATAGCGTGCACCCTGGAACTCCGACCTCGCACTTTGGCCAAATCTAAAGAGGTTTATTGGGCGGCGAGCTTAACAAACAGCCGGTAGCTCGAAAGAGTACGCAGTGAGAACAAGACGGTGGTGTTCGAACCCCGATCTTGTGCCTTCTTCTCGTGATGATGGTCGTCGTGTCCGGGATGTCACTGTCTTCATTCCTTCGTTACTTTTGGACTTTGAAAAAGCTTTTGGCAAAGTACCCCATAACCGCCTATTCCTAAAGGTGTCTCGCCTAAACCTTCATTATCTTGTTTTAGATGCGAAGTATCTCCTGCTCGGCGGTATGTAAGGCGGTGTCTTAATCCGCACGCAGCGTTGTCCGCACTCACACTACGCATGCGCGGCTCTGCTCCTTCCCTCTCTCCAACAGCTGCGCGTTACTCTCTCCACTTCTCTACCAGCACCTGCTTGCGCTTCTCCTGCGTTCTCGCTTCTGCTCTCACGGCGCATACGCTACTTTCCTCCTCTAGTCTCCTCTCCTTCAAATAGTAGAGCGCTGCGCGCGTTCAGTCCAGCGCTTGCCTCGGTTGGCTCCTCTGAAATGCGGGCTCGACATACCGAAATTCTCTCCTGCGCAGCGCCGCGATGAGGGCCAGCGCATGCGCGTCTGCTCCCCCTCTCTATCCTCTCCTACGCTGCCTCTCTCTCGCGCGCCTGTCGACGTTCCCCGCACGCCCTGTGAGAATTAACGGCCAGGCTAGAGGGAAGACACGACTAGCGTAGTGTTCCTCTTCGCGTTCCACGACGCGAGGTCGGTAGCATGCCCAGCGAACGCCATCGGAACGCGATCGTGCAAGTGCTCCGGCTTCGCATCCTCTTGGGGACCCCTTTAGCGGGAGATTGTGTAATTTTTTTCACTGGATACGTGATTTTCTGTGTAACCATCAGCAATTTGTCTACGCTAACGAACACTCCTCTTCTCTCACACCTGTTACATCCGGGGTTCCTCAAGGAACAGTCCTCGGACCCCTGCTCTTTCTCATATACATTAACGCCTTTCCAACTATCATTTCTTCCGGGATTCGATTGTTTGCAGACGCCTGCGTGCTATACCGTCCTATTAACAATAATAACGATGTTTTATTCCTACAATCTGACCTCAGTCAAATTGAATATTGGTGCCGCAAGTGGCTCATGTCATTAAACGCATCGAAAACCTCCCTTGCCACTTTTCATCGAAAGAAGTCATACCCTGCTCGCGATTATATAATATGTGGCTCTTTAATATCCGCTGTTAACACCTACAAGTATTTAGGAATCAAGCTCACATCTGACCTATCATGGCACACCCACATAACCAGCATAACAACTTCTGCTAATCGCGTTCTTGGTTTCCTGCGACGTAATACCCGATTAGTACCCCCCTCAGTCAAACTTCTAACCTACTGCAGTAAGGCCGAGGCTCGAATATGCATATGCCCTGTGGGACCCATACCAACATAACCACATTACCATGCTCGAATCAGTACAGAACCGTGCCGTACGTTTAATGTTTTCGGACTATTCCTACACCTCTAGCTCATCGAAACTCAAATCCCAAGCCAATCCTTCCCAGCCTTGTATCACGCCGTCGACTCGCCCGCCTTTCTCTCTTTCATAAGTTCTTTCACAAGTCACCCCAAGCCGATCTCATTGCTCCCGCACATGGCCACTCAAGCCGGACCAACCACGAAAAAACCGTATACCCCCCTCGAGCTCACACTGTCTCGCATGCCTCCTCATTCTTCAACCTGACATCGAGGGACTGGAATGACCTTCCCACCAAGGCAGTGCTTCATTCCGGCCAATCCATCTTCAAACGCATCATAGAAGAGCTGTTTTTGTATATATGCCCACCCCTCATGTAAAACCCCTTCTTTTAGGGGCCTTTGAGGTGTTATAAATAAATAAATAACTGTACTACTGAGGCACACGTACACGATGGGACGAGAAAGGCACGTGAACACACATGCACCACGCTATAACGAAAAACGAACAATTGTGGAAATGCGGGCTTCTTGGCATGTCGTTTCCGAATCCCACTTTAGCTCAATACATGCGCACTTGTTGTTTCTTGTATCTGTGTGGAGTGCTAGCCATACAGTCAGAAGCAAGTCGGTTCAGGACAAAAGGTTCAATCAAAGAACTTATTTTATAAAGCGAAAAATCAATAGCTATCGTGTGTGTACATGCACCGCAATGCAGGGAATTGGTGATGTTGGAATATTTTTTGTAGAGTCAAGTCACCACTAAAACGCGTGTGACTCGTAGCACTCCTTTTATTGTAATTCTTTATTCTGTATTTCACCGCCCCGTGGAATGCCCATTTTCCTTTAATATCGTGTACAACCACTTCGTACTCTTCTTGATTTGTACATTCATATCAAACCCGAACAATACCCGCCAGCTGCAGATAATGCCGGAAGAAAACGGCGTGAACTAAGACTTAGCGTGCCTCAGACAAGTCGCCTTTTACTTATATTACTAGGTTCCAAAGTACAAGATTAGCTCTCATTCTGCTAGCTAGCACCGCTCACGGCCATAGAGGTGGAAGCATTCTTTTAACCGGAGGTTGTCATGTCACTTAGTAGCAGGCCACGTCGCCTGAGGCGTCACCCAATGGCAAATCAAAAAACACAAACGCAGATATCTACTTTTTCTCTCATTACCTCTCCTGTCGTGTTCATCAGCTTGTGTAATAACGAAATAAACGGTTGTATGATTGCTTGAGTGTTTGATTGCTCGAGAGTTTGATTTACTGATTGATTGGTCGATTGCGTTTCACAAAGGTCAAGTTCCCAGATCCACGGTCTTTTCATTCAGTGCATGACGTGGGTCTCTACCATGACGGCTTTAATATGCCTTTATATAGCTTCAAATGCAGCAAATCTCATCATGATTGTTGGAGTGACTGCTGAGAGAAATATTCTCCATTTTCATGTATTTGAATAAGTAACCGGAGCTCATAAGTAACCGGAACACATCGCAGGCGAAAGCCTATGCTCCGAGAGGTACTCCTAATTCATTGAGTCATTTTAATAGATGTACGCAGGGTTCCCCATTAGGGGGGGAGGGGGGCGAAGTCTAACCGCAGTGTCTCCCCACCCCCTACTTGGTCGAGTTAAAAAAATGGCTTCGAAATATGGACGCAAACATGAAATTAAAGCGATTACGTGCTTCTTACAGCGGCCTGCCCTTGGTCCCTAATTTTACGGCGGTAAAATTGGTAGTAAACAACTCTTAGAATACGACATCAGTGTCCCCAGGCGCCTTTATTGTCAAAAACAAAGGAGATCGTGGTCAAGAATCTGCATGGTCATAAGCTGACACTTTAAAGAATGACGGCACAAGTACGACTAGAAAACGAATGAAGCAGATTTATCGGTCCCCTTGATAAGGTTAGAGGGGCGGGGGACTGCCCCTCTGCCCCCCTCGCGTGCATGCCTACGGTTCTAGATTCAATTGATTCACATTTATGTGGGTTGATTGCCACTTGCTTCTCTTTAATATGCGTCGATTCACATTTAAGTCACTTGATTCACCTTGCGTTCACAGACGTGTCACTTGATTCAGTCTTAATTCACACTTAAGTCACTTGATTCATTCTTCATTTACACCGAATGCACTTGCTTCACTTTATAGTACGTTGATCAGAACTTAAGTTACCTGATTCATTTCTGATTCACACCTAAATCACTTGATTTACTCTTGTGTCTTGATTTACTAATGTGCCTTTATTAGCACTTAAGTCACTTCACTCATTCTTGATTCCCACTTAATCCACTTGATTTACTCTTGATTCACCTTAAGGTACTTTGCTTAGCACTTGAGTCACTTGATATATTCTTGATTCACACTTGATTCACTTTAATGTGCCTTTATTAGCACTTAAGTAAATTCATTCATTCTTGATTCCCACTTAATTCACTCGATATATTCTTGATTCACACTTGATTCACTTTAATGTGCCTTTATTAGCACTTAAGTCACCTGATTCATTCTTGATTCCCACTTAATTCACTTGATTTACTTTTGATTCACCTTATTTACTTTCCTTAGCACTTGAGTCACTTGATATATTCTTGATTCACACTTGATTCACTTTGATGTGCCTTTATTAGCACTTAAGTAGCTTCATTCATTCTTGATTCCCACTTAATTCACTTGATTTACTCTTGATTCACCTTAATTTACTTTCCTTAGCACTTGAATCGCTTGATATATTCTTGATTCACTTTAATGTACCTTTATTGGCACTTTAGTCATTTGATTCATTCTTGATTCACCCAGTTCACTTTACTACACATTGATTCCCTCTTCATTCCCTTTAACAAACATTCAGTCTTTGATTCATTGATTTCCCGCTGGGTCCTTCCAAATCTTCTTGCCTAACTTGAACACATTGCAGGTACAACACTCCATTTAAAAAAAAAGAGGCGCTTCTTTCGACACTTTTTTTACCTCTCCCGTAGTACTTGAATTGCTGTATTCGCAGAAGATAACGGCGCGTTTGCGTTCGCGCTAACGTAATCATTTAAAGAATGGTCCCTTGGTCAGTCGTCAGTGCTTCTCTGAAAAAATACCCGACTACTTGGTGCTCGCTTGTAATCTTTTTCCTGTAGATTCGTGTAAAAAGAAAGCTTTGCTATAATTGTTAAATGAGCAAAAAAGTCGGTCAATTCCTCCCGTCCAGTTATGTCAAACTGATTCACTATGTCCAGTCAGAGAACATTTCGAAAGAAGGAGTAGCTCACGGGATCCGGACCGAACTTCACTGCAACGTTATACCGAATCGGTATTTATAGGCAGGATAAGAGCAGCCACCAATCTTTCGAGGCCGTTGTTTTGTGACGATGTTGTCGCGAAGTGGCAGACATTTCTGCTTAAACGTTTCATTGAATAATCTTTTCTTGAACATCGAGGCGCGCCTGTTTATTGATGGTGTTTTTCTAAAGCACGACTTGATAGAAATATAGCAATTTGCGAGTACGTCACGAGGTCCGTCCGCGTGATTTATTCAAACTCCACCCCGCAATGGCGAGTGGTCTTTCATTGAGATTTCGGGTCGTGTGGTTCAGGTGCGCCTCATGAAGTCGCTTTCATCCGTTTGACAGGGCTATAGCAAAATGCACTAAAGCCGGCCTACTAAGTATGAGTTGGTGTTTCGATACACTGGCGAACTGAGCTTCCACGTTTCACAACACTTAAAAGGTGACCTGCCCTGGACCGAGTTTTTTACCTGGTATCGCACAAATCGTGCAGTGAAGTAGTACTTCCAGTCAATCATTCACGGCGGTATTGACTCGGTCACCAATCCCCAGCGCAATGCCCAACTTTATTATTGCGATAGCGATTATATGGACACTAGACATATTTTTGCCGTCGCCGTCATGTTCCGTATAACGTCAAAATCAATAACATCGTTCCGCGCGTCGTATGTTCTATTTGTACGAGCGAAAGCTTTCGAAGGCAGCAGATGGGCGCTGCTCAAGCAGATATAAAGCTCGCCGGCCGGCTCCGTCGGGCGAAGGAGCGGGAAGAGGCACCGGTTGGGGGCTGCGTCGCTCGGGCAGCAACCGTGAACTTTCATCTAAAGAGAGCGATCGCGCACACTATCTCGACAGGCAGCAGTAGACGGCTCCTACACATGTATGTGCTGTGCTCTCAGCGCTTCGCGTTGAGGCGAGCGACAGCATTAAAACCACTTCGTTCACTGGAACTGCCGTCCTCCCGTACGCCAGTGTTTGGTAGAGTTAACGACAGACTAGATCATAAAGGATTTAACTGCTCGCCTTACTTCTTATAGCATTGAAATTTTTTGCTATCGCATTCAGTGCTTCGCTTTTGAGGGGAAAGTGTGAGTTACTTTTTGTGTAGTAGTGTGCCCATCAAAATCTCACTAACCGAGTTATCTAGACTTGCATTGTAAGGAGGCGAGTATTCACATTTATGAAATTTGTGTCACAAATATGAACAGAATTGTCATTTGAATTGTTATTTGAATAATAATAATAATTGAATTGTGAATTCAATTATTAGTATTGAATTACACGATCCTCGAGAATTCCTTTCTTATACAGCTATCCTATGTCACAGTATGCATTCTTCACTTCACGACCGCAGTGTTGTGAGGCGAACGCCTGCTTCAGGCCAAACAGTCGTTCTGATTCATGCGCACAGCAGTTGCGTAGAATCGGAACACACTTTGTACCTCACAAGATGATTCTTTGAAACAAATATAAGCAGATATATGCATAAAAAATTCCTGTCCATGCTAGTAACACGCTCCGAACAGGCCATGTTTTCAACGGATATAACCAACGGAGGATGCTACGACTACATAGGATAGCTCACGCGGACGAACCTCTTTTTCTGTTCACAAAATATGTGCTCTTAAGACTACACTTGTAGTGGGGAAACGTTTAATAAACAGATACGTTGTAAGCTTTGTGGGGCGAATACAAGATGCCAGACATGGCTCAATAACTCTTTGGCTGATACATATTCTTCGGTTTTGTTGCAACGACCCTGAAAAATGGCGGCTGAAGTTTCTTGCATATAAATGTGTATGCAGTCGAGACGTACAGTGAAGTTCGGTCCGGATTCCGTGAGCTATTCATTCGTGATGTTCTCTGTCTGGGCGTAGGAATCTATTGAATTCAGCATTGCTCGACGGGAGAATTTGACCGACACTTTTGCTCCTCGAACGTGCAACAATACCTTTTTTTTCTTTTTTTAATATATCAAAAAAGTCATTAAACTAGAAAATAGATAAACTTTTATCGCAGCGCAATTTTTCAAGCCACCAGCACTTGGAAGCTTTGTCCTTTCTAGCGTAGACGTCGGAGCTAAACGTGCATTCCACCAAACGAATGTTGAGTATTTTATGAGTATACTGAATACTACAATAAAAAATTAGCGCAGCTTGCACTAAGTCGCGCAATGCTGGGTCACAGCACACCTGGTGGGCACCTAGCTGGTCCTGCCTTGGCTAGACTTTTACCCTCTCACCTCTCTCTTCCCACATCGTTGCTGTTCTATACTTTACATGGCTATACGTCCTCTCTTTTTCTTTCTATATTTTTGTCTGTTTCTTTCTGCCTCGTTCTCTCTATGTCTATTTCTTTCTCCCTTTTTCTCTCTTTCCTCTCTTTACTTCTGTCCATTTTTCTGTTTCTTTCAATGTTTCTCTCTCTCTCTTTGTCTAGAGTCGTTCTCTCGCCTTCTATCTTCTTCCCTCTTTCTTCCCTTTCTTTCTATCTATTCCTCTCTTTCTCATTATGCGTGTGTCTCTCTATCTGTACTCATTCTCTCCTCCTCTTTTGCTCCTCCACGCCTTCAAATCTGTCCTCTTCACCATCACTTCATTTTCCCGCCGCCTTGCCATGTTATACATACAAGGCTATGCTATGCTCTGCTGGCGTGTCTGTATGCCGGAGTGGTTAGGACACTCGCCTTCGGTTCGTGGCTACGCGGGTTCGAATCCCGCCTCAAAAATAAATTTTTTCGCAAATAATTTCTCTATCTCTCTTTGTTTCTCTCTCTATGTACGCGCTCTCTCGTCATCGTTGTTATCGCATCCTAAGCGGGAAAAATCGGCGCACGTGGAGCGAAGCACAAGATGAAGAACACGACGACGATGAAGAAGAAGAGGATGAAGAGAGCGCGTGCCGGTTCATGATGGAGATCATTTATGTTTTCTCTGCACGGAAGGCTTAAACGGCTTCGCTGTTAAAAACTTCCGGACTGCACAGTGAGGTTCAGAGTCAGCTTATTTAGCTTCTTGGGTGTCGTTGTTGTTCTTCTTGTTTTTCTTTGTGAATGGTTCGCACCTACATGCGGTTTTGGGAAGGAATCGTACGACTTCTGACAGTGAAATATCAGTGTTCCGCGAACAACAATATTCGGGTGGATCGAAAGAAATGCAACATAACTCAATGTATAATTATCAACGTTTAGCATAGAAACTGTCCCGATTCTACATAAAATATATATATAACATTGGCAGGGTTCTCGCGCACATTGGCATTGCAACGTGCTCGCTGTTACTTTCGCCAAAATTGATATGGTAATAAAACAAATATTAAGTTTCTCGAAGAGAACGGAACTCGATGGCTTGAATAACCACGCGACCCACCAAAAATTTGTCGGCCACGCGTCAAGTCATATTCGTCTCTGCCACAGCTTCCTCATAACCTCTTTTGTGTGTGTGTCTGTGTGTGTGTGTGTGTGTGTGTGTGTGTGTGTGCGCGCGCGCGCGCGCGTGTGTATGTCAGTTATGCCAGTTGTGCTTACCGATTACGCCTACACCCGCTATCCCACCTGTAAGAAAGCGATCTGGGCGAGTTGATAATCGAGACACCACGCTGCTGCCAAGGATTCAGACGGCTCAAATCGTGGCGTGCATTACGTGCGTTGCGATGGCAAACGCGTGTTTCAGCAAACGGGATTTTTGTACGAAAGTGGAAGCCAGCTCAACCGCGAAAGCGTTGAATATTACCGTATGCGTGTTAATACAGGCGCCTGCGTCAGCCAGACTTCCATCGCCTTGCATGACAAAGAAATGCAGTTTGTGAATGTAAAGGCTTCTTGACACCCTTTCACGACGTGCTTACGTCATGTGATCTAATTTTCATCGTAGTACCCCTTGTTTGCAAGAAAGAAAGTAGTTGTCAGTCAGCGCGTGCGTCGTCCTTTTTGTCGTTAGTACAGGTCGCGCTGCAGCCCCCGTCACAGAATGCACTCGTAAAACACGTGCGCTTGTGAAAAGCCGTCCACTTTCGATGCCACCGCGGTTAACCAAGCACGGTGAGCAACTGTACTTTTAAATGCGAAGCATTTCTTAGCGAACTTCTTCGACTTTGAGCGTATCTATCTATCTATCTATCTATCTATCTATCTAGCCGCCTACGACTTTGTGCTCTCCTGGTCGCTTGGTTCATCGAATATGCACCAAAATTGGTATGGCGTAACATGACTGCATGACGAACATAAATGACAAGTCATAACATGAAAATCATGACACGCATGTCATGTACAGCATGATTTACATGCTACGCTCATGGTGCGCTGGCGGCCGTTTCGCTAGTTTGATATACACCAAAATTGGTATCTTGTGACGTGACTGTGTGACGAACATAAATAACACGAGTTAACATGAAAATCATGACATGCATGTCATGCACAGCATGACTTACGTGCCACGCTCATGGAGCGCTGGCGGCAGTTTCGCTAGCTTGATCTACCCCGAAATTGGTACTGCGCGACGTGACTGTGTGTCGAACATAAAAACTCGAGTTAACATGAAAATCATGACTCGCATGTCATGTACAGCATGACTTCCGTGCCACGCTCATGGAGCGCTGGCGGCCGTTTCGCTAGCTTGATCTACCACGAAATTGGTATTGCGCGACGTGACTGTGTGACGAACATAAAAACACGAGTTAACATGACAATCATGACACGCATGTCATGTACAGCATGACTTACGTGTCACGCTCATGGTGCGCTGGCGGCGGTTTCGCTAGATTTATATACACCAAAATTGGTATCTTGGGACGTGACTGTGTAACGAACATAAATAACACGAGTTAACATGAAAATCATGACACGCATGTCATGTACAACATGACTTACGTGCCACGCTCATGGAGCGCTGGCGGCAGTTTCGCTAGCTTGATCTACCCCGAAATTGGTATTGCGCGACGTGACTGTGTGTCGAACATAAAAACTCGAGGTAACATAAAAATCATGACTCGCATGTCATGTACAGCATGACTTCCGTGCCACGCTCATGGAGCGCTGGCGGCCGTTTCGCTAGCTTGATCTACCACGAAATTGGTATTGCGCGACGTGACTGTGTGACGAACATAAAAACACGAGTTAACATGACAATCATGACACGCATGTCATGTACAGCATGACTTTCGTGTCACGCTCATGGGGCGCTGGCGGCGGTTTCGCTAGATTTATATACACCAAAATTGGTATCTTGGGACGTGACTGTGTAACGAACATAAATAACACGAGTTAACATGAAAACCATGACACGCATGTCATGTACAGCATGACTTACGTGCCACGCTCATGGGGCGCTGGCGGTGGTTTCGCTAGCTTGACCTACCCCGAAATTGGTATTGCGTGACGTGACTGTGTAACGAACACAAATAACACGAGTTAACATGAAAATCATGACACGCATGTCATGTACAGCATGACTTACGTGCCACGCTCATGGAGCGCTGGCGGCCATTTCGCTAGCTTGCTCTACCACGAAATTGGTATTGCGCGACGTGACTGTGGCGAACATAATAACATGAGTTAACATGAAAATAATGACACGCATGTCATGTACAGCATGACTTACGTGCCACGATCATGGCGCACTGGCGGCCGTTTCGCTAGCTTGACCTACCCCGAAATTGGTATTGCGCGACGTGACTGTGTGGCGAACATAATAACACGAGTTAACATGAAAATAATGACACACATGTCATGTACAGCATGACTTACGTGCCACGATCATGGCGCGCTGGCGGCCGTTTCGCTAGCTTGATCTACCCGGGAACTGGTTTTGCGCGACGCGACTGTGTGACGAACATAAAAACACCAGTTAACATGAAAATCATGACACGCATGTCATGTACAGCATGACTTACGTGCCACGCTCATGGGGTGCTGGCGGCCGTTTCGCTAGCTTGATATACACCAAAATTGGTATCTTGCGACGTGACCGCGTGAAGAACATAAATAACACGAGTTAACATGAAAGTCATGACACGTATGTCATGTACAGCATGACCTGCGTGCCATGCTCATGGGGCGCTGGCGGCCGTTTCTCTAGCTTGATCGACCCCGAAGTTGGTATTGCGCGACGTTACTGTGTGACGAACATAAATAATAGGAGTTAACATGGAAACCATGACACGCATTTTCCTCAAATGACATACAAGACGATGTATGCAGCTCTTTGATGGCTGCTTCGCATTACATCGATTCCCACAATGCGTGGGATCTACCGGTTTTTTTAAGTTGTCGATCGGGAGCCCAGTACCAAGTCGCGGGCCCGCTGCTACAGCCTATTTAGCTACTTATCTACCTACTCTAGCTTCCCTGCCTCAATCCACACCTGATGCTGTGCAATAACACTGACATAGCGCATAACGGCACCCGGACACAATAAGGCGCACAATGAAACCCGGACACAGTGCTTTCTCGTGCCCGTATGGCGTTTTGCGCTACATCAACGTTGTTTTTGTTGATTCACTGACCAGGGCTCACTGCAGCCCTTGTGCAGCAGCATTCGGTTAACGCGTTCACGATAGCTTCATCTACAGGACATATGTTTTTGCTATGGTCAGAAAAGTGTGGTAGGGGTTGCAATGGACGATTTGCCATGAGCGACTCCCAGGACAAGCTAGTTCCCTTCGGTGGGCTGGGAGGCGGCGAACTTATGCGTTATGTCTTGACTTCGTTTGCTCGAGGGGATTACTCTTAAGGGGGGGGGGTACGAAGGGGTAGGCGAAAACATGGGTGGAGGGCGGCCGCCCCCTCGTGGCCTCCTTGTCGCCGCCCCTGATTGTACGCTCCTTCGCTTGCCGTGATTTCTATCCATCGCTCGGAGGCATAACTGCACGCAAGGCCAAGCGCTTCGCTTTGCTGCGTTCGTCACAGGGACCGGAGCATATTCGGCTCTGGCCGAATATGCCCTCAAAGAGGCGAATATTCGGACAAGTAAAGACTGAAGACTGCTACAAGTTGTCATTTTTACAGTAGGACATTGCTAATAGGCACAGGCTTTCAGCCTACCGCGGTGAAAACGTAAATGCGACGAATCCCCAGCCGAGACTCCATAGAGCCTGATGTATTCGCTGTAGTGATGGCTCGTCCTATGCCTATCGGTTGTCGCGTATCATGATCACGATTCAGTCAAACAAAGGTTAACTGCGCCCCTGAACTCGCGGTGCGGCCGACACCACACTGTCCCGCAGGAGGCCTTCCGTACTTTTGCATACAAAAAGTCCCGATACGGTCCCTCATGCTGATACTCCTCTTCCGAAAGCTTTCTCCATCTAACGTGGTTTTGCATTGCCTCCATGATCGGAGGCATCGCGCCTTTTGCGCCTCACGTGGTTTTGCAGCGCTGCCTCCGAGATCAGCCCACGTTTGACCGAGCGACGATGTCGTGTGATGACGCCATCATGTGATGTTACAGTGACGTCACCAATTTTCGCGATCTGTGAGATCATGATGACGTCACATAATGTCGTCAATTAATCTCTGATCACGTGAGTGAGGCATTTAAGGCATTAATGATATAATCATCAGAAACGTTACCTAAAATATTGTTTAAATGCTTGGAAAAATAAAAGGTTGTGTGCGATGGATGCTGCCAACTCATTTTAATGAGCGAGGGTCTTTTCTTCCTTCCAGATCTGTTGTTACAGCACCCCCAGAGTACTTACCTTCTGAACATGTCGATCAGTTGATTTTTCCGTTTAATTCGTAATGAGTGCATTACCAGAAGTATCCCCAATGTGTTGCAGCCAATGAAATGCAGCGTCATTAGTTTATTTTAAGAGTAATAACATCTATTGCTACTTTCTCCTTTGCAGATTTTTAACGATACAAATATCCGTTATCGAGAAACAGATTTTTTTTGCCTTATTTGTATTCGCGAGAGAGCTAGAACCCATTTTGAAAGGCTATTTAGCCGGCGTATAGAAATCACTGATTTGCTACTTTGTGTGGGGAAGGTCAGTGGGGAGAGAAAGAAAATTTCGGTATTCACACGCCCCTATAGTGCGAACGCTTCACACCCTATCTCGCTTTTCCTCGCACGTACAGTCAAGATCTAGAACGTCCGTCATCCGACGCTACCAGCTGCTGGCGCGCGTGACCAAAAGACGAGCTCCGAGGAAAACGCGTCAGTTACTGCGCCGCCAGGTCCGTCCTCGAGAACGCACAGGAACTTGCCGCCAACCGCTACAGCATCGCATCACCGCCATTTTGTGTTCGAGGTTAAAATGTCTGACGAAATCAACGGGAGCGTCAACCGCGTCTGGCTCCGGGGCTTTCTTCGAGGCGTCGACTGTCGACCGGTGCATTTTCGGGACGCCCTCGGAGCCACAGTAGTGTGCAACCTGTGCGGACTGGTGGCCCGCCGGATGGCCTCCTTGCCGTGCTCGCACGTCTTTTGCGACTTCTGCTTCTGGGATTGCACCAGCGATGACCCCGGTGCGCAGGTGCGGTGCATATTCGACCGGAGCACCCTGGATGTCGAGAACGTGCGGTGGAACGAGACCAGGCCGCTGGACCTTGTCAACGCTAAGGTGAGTCTGCACCGCTCTGTATAGAGAATGGCTAATTAGTTATCAAATCCTTGGAACACGGGGTGTCTCTGAAAGCCAACGTTTCGGCAAGCAGTCTTACCTTCTTGAAGGCAGCAATTTCTACCGTAGATCGTGTATATGTGTATGTGTATCTTTACGCGTGTGTGTTCAACGCACTTGTGGCCTTGAAGAAAAGACAAGACCGCTTGGCGGAACGTTAGCTCCAGCGACACACAGTGCTCAATAATTTTTCATCTCTTCAAACTTCCATCTCCCCTGAAATTCTGCCTAATTAGTTATCAAAGAATAGAAAAAGCAAACGGTCGATCGCTTCTTGTTCATAACAGAAGGTAAGGCGTGTAAACACGGACACAAGGCAAGAAAGCAAGACAACACAAACGCCGACTGTCAGCTGAAAGGGCGTTAAAATGGTGATGATGGTGGGCACGTCGGTACGTATTGGAGGGAATAGACAAAAATCTTTTTCGGTGGGGAAAGGGGGGTGGGGCGGTAGTTCCAACTATTCTTTACGTACGTGTTGTGCGGTGTGAATATGTATGTTTGTATGTGTGCATGCATACAGACACATGCTAAACTCAAAATTTTCGCCGGGGAGGGGGTGGGGGCAGGTTTCGAGCACCCCCCCCCCCCCCCCCCTGCCAGCCTCTCCCTTGTTCCTATGCGCTGTTTTTTCATCATGAAATGACGCACAGCGGCGGTAAAGAAAGTAGACACAAAACCTGTCTGCTCAGTCATGAAGCGCAACCGGCCACCTCGGCATACCCGGGGTTTTACGTGATAAATAACTGTTGAAGTATTTCGTTTCCTGTTTACGTAAGGCAATCGAAGGCAGACACACACATGCGCTTCCACTGCTATCGATATGCCAGGCATCAACCATCAGGCACGTTTCTTCATTACTGTGCTCGTATAAAACTGCGCAGTCATCAATTTTTTTTTAACACGAAAGTGTTTTATGCCGGGGTCCACCAAGTACATCCGTCACGGATATGACGTTGATAAAATGGACGCCAACTGGTGAGAAAGAAAAAACCAAGAAAAAGATACCCCGCTGGGAATCGAACCCACGACGTTGCGGCCGCGACGGCAAGCGCCCGACGCTCTACTGACTAAGCTAACTCGAAAGACGCTAGACACGGCGCGAACGCGCCTTATATCTTTGACACATTCTCTTTCGCGGCGGGCGGAGCGGGGTGGTGCCGCCATCTGTGAGATGTGAAAAGAAGTAATGCTTCGCGATCGACACTTACTAGCGCTTACTCCGAGATTTCGTGCGATATCGGAGGTCATGGTTAACGCGTCTCGATACCAGAGAGGTAGACTGGCCGCGCTGGCGTCGCCGAGGCACCTTTACTGCCTTTACGCAGTTACGTTCTTTGCCTTTGGCTTCGTGTTAGCGTGCGTCGGCTCATCGGAGTAGTGCAGCTTCCACGTGCAGCAACGGGATTTCTCCGCCGCCGACTGCTTCAATTGCGAGAGCACCGACTAACAAAACTGCTGCAATATGTGTTGCAGAAAGCACGCGATTTCGACGGGCGAATGTCGTGCCTTGGTTGAGCGAGAGCAGCGCCTGCGAGACAGAGGCCAGCGGGACTCACGCGTTTGCGGCTCAGGCTGCGAACCTCTACCTCCCGTGGTGCTGAAGCGCAGTGTGTGTTATGTATGCATGAGCACAGTCGTCGGCTACCCATTACTAGAAAGCGCAACCCGTGCCGTTTCTCTCCTTAACTGACGACGCTTTGAAGAAGTGCATACCGGGTACCACTGTTGATTATGAGCTTGTTGATATCATCCTTACGCGGGATTCACGATTCGCTGTGCCCAAATATATGTTCACACCGTCAGCTACCACAACGGTTTCATGATGACCATGGGCGTTAGTCGTCGCGATAGAGACATGCTGTCAACATGGGTGCATCCACGTCAAACGGTGCTATAGCTGCCAAACACGAATAGACATTGTACAAGCTCTCATATATCACTACACAATAAGCACTACTTCTGTGAAGACACGTTTCACTTTCGTGTTATACCGATTCCTATGACGGAGGGATCAGCCATGTTTTTTTTTTGCATTCACACACTCGGCAATGTAAGAAAGATTAGATGGTGAGCCTCCAGTCAGTTACCTCAGATGAATCAATAGGCTCTGATTAACGAAGTGACTCATCTGCCCTACCGATTGTGTTTTCTTGTTCTGTTATCTGGTGTCCGTGTTTGCACGCCTTGCCTTCGTTTATGATAAACCCTTTCCAACTAGCTTTCTGTTTTACACCTTTTGAATTTCGCATTTGGACGTGGGCACCAACAGCGCCAGGTTTGACACCACTTACAGGCAGTATTTTGGCAAACTAGCGCAGTTTTTGTGCACAGTGACAGTTTGTAATATGCTGCAGATGGCCCGGTCTATTACGCTGAAAATATATAATATATTTTGGTTTTTGTTTTTAGTCCAAAGAGATCTTCCGACCGGTGATCTTACAGGTACGAAAACATCATATGAAAACTGCTGCGTTCATGGGTCCCTGAAAGTTTTAAAAAATTGCGGCAAATCTAAGGCTACAGCGCTATCAGATCGGTGGTGATATCCCTCCTAGACCACCCGATGAATGGCTATAGAGTGCGCAGAAGAGAGACTGAGCTTGCCACCCCTATGTCGTGTTCCACTATGCGGCATAGTGGAACACGACGTAGGGTTTCATAATCGAAACAACATAGATGCGTTAACAGAGGTGTGCACGGGCTCCGTGTAGCCCGAAAGCCCGACCCGGCCCGCGGGCCGGGCTCGGGCGGGCCGACGTATTTTCACCTCGGGCCGGGCTCGGGCTACTTGGAGTTTTTTATCGGGCCGGGCTCGGGCCCGGCGCAAAGCCCGACTCAAGCCCGAAATATAGAGAATGAGCGGGAATTGTTTTCCAGCACGCATACAGCGCCTTTTCCGAGACCGCCCTTTGCCGCTTTTCCTTTCCATTCGCTACTTTAAACAAAAGGGGAGCAGGTAAAGCACTGCCTCTGTTGCACTCCGACAAACAGAAAAGTAACACCACCTGAGCTAGTGACGGCGCCACGCGACTGTTCGCGTTAGATTCAAGGCCAAATCCCATATGAGTGAAAATGCACGCGACAGCGACGAGCGATCCGACGTAGATCACCTTCGCGCAAGTTGACGCTTGCATGGGCAAAAGCGCTGCACTTCGTTGAAGCCTAAATCGGTGGACTTCTTGCTGGTTTTGCACGACAATTTGTAATCTGTGTAACAGAGACTGTTCGTCGTGTGTCGTTTGATCACATTTGATATGCTCAATAAAATGCCAAATTACCGGAAAACGATGTTTTGTTTTCGCAGCGAACCTTCAAAAAGCCGAGCCGGGCGGGCTCGCAGCCCTTTGCCGTCGGGCTCGGGCGAGCCTTCGACAAAGTCAGCGGGCCCGGGCCGGGCTCGGGCTCGGAAATACGGTCACGTGCACAGCTCTATGCGTTAATTGGAAGCTGTACGCCGCGTGCTCACGTATTGAGGACGAACGCGGGAAGCCGAAAACACCGGCAACTCTGCTACTGACGCATATTATTTGCGGAATCTGTGGTTGTAACTTTCTTACGTATTTGCCGATGAAATAAGCTGTTTAAAGAGTTCACTGCGCTTCATTCGGGCAAGCTGTGGCACGTTAGCGCATGGGGACATAAGGAAATGTGTGTTTATCATATTTGTGCGCTGTTATGTTCTATTTTGCCTTCTGTACACACAAACGGCCGACCGCACTGTGAGCGGACGTCATAGTTTTATTAACTATACCACGCAGGTGAGGTGCTGGAATGCGAGGTATGGATGCGACTTCACGGGTCCGCTACGTGGTCTGCTGGATCACTTCGAGCATGACTGCACCTTCCAAACAGCCATTTGTCCCCGCTGTCAGAAATACAGCTGCGCTCGAAGCTGGCGGACCATTACCGCAGTGGATGCGTGGCTCCTTCCACCACCACCTCCAGGAGGAGCCACCAACCCCTGATCGACAGCGTCTCTGGCGGTCGCCGAGTCGGTGCGTCGCTTGCTCCTATGCAGGACACGCTCGCAGGTTCGTTTTATTTTGGGAGCCGCAAAGCTCCGAGGGTATCTTACACTATCGCTAAGACTACTCGAAGGCGACAGCCATAGTAGCGGTGAATTGAAGAATTAAACGTGAGGTCAGTGTCCAAAAAGCCTTTTCTGCCATCACCCCATTTCGGGTTTGCCCAGAAGCCTATGACATAGCACACCTCTTCGGCCTACCACAGAATCCTCTAGGACCCCGGTCGTTGCGCAAAAGCTTGTAAATTATGAACAAACCAATACCCTTTAGTCAAACTTCCCAAGCTTCTTTTTATGGTATTAATAAGCTGTGCAGTGAACCAGGATAATTCGAAGGGATGGATAAGTTGACATCTCATGGGATGGATGGATGGATGAACAACTTTATTTTAGTCCTTCGGTGCGCGCGATTAGCGTGGGAGCGGCCCGCTGCACGCTAATCTCATGGGATAACACTTTAAATGCAACCACACCAAGAGCCACAACATTTAGTTTTTGGGCTGTAGGATGCTTACTACTGAAGGTAGCGCAGAGATCCAGTTCATTGTAAGCTTACATAGTAGAACTGCGGTGCTGACAATCCATTTCATTTTCGTGTGGTAGGATAGGCACTTATGACTGCTAGCGTTATGGGCTATATTTTGGTAATATTAGTGATGAGATCTTAATTGACTTAAACTTTAGTACATTACACATGTGAAGGGTGCTTCAAAACTGACCTTGTCAAGGTAGACACAAAACAATAAACCTAGGAACATAATTTAAAAACATTTTTAGATAGCTGGTGAAATAACTTAAAATAGCGAATCGCATAAATTCTAGAGCTTGCTACAAAACGCACCCGCCACGGTGGTCTAGTGGTTATGGTGCTCAACTGCTGACTCGAAGGTCGGGGGATCGAATCCTGGCCGCGGCGGCCGCATTTTCGATGGAGGCGAAAATGCTTGAGCCCCGTGTACTGAGATTTAGGGGCACGTAACCCCAGGTGGTCGAAATTTCCGGAGCTCTCCTCTACGTCGTCTCTCATAATCATATGGTGGTTTTGGGACATAAAACCCCAGCAATTATTATTATTACAAAACACAGTCGTGCATGGGCGATTCACTGCTTTACTGATAAAAGGCCGTGATATTTTAGCTATATTTGTGTTTATCAAGAGGAGCTTAGTGCTTCTATGCGGCGCCGGCTGCACTCCTCCTTTCATGATAGTGTCTTACAAACTGAAACCCAGTGAATCCTGCAGCTTCTGCCGATTTCACGATGAAAGCTATGCGAGGCATAAGCTGTACTTGTTTCGCCGTCCCTCACACAGCGTTCGAGTCCAAGATGAACGAGCTACTGGAGCACATGCGAGCGCTGGACAGCCGAACGTCGCTCCTTCACGCCGATATGAACAAAGCCAAGGAGGAGCTGGTGAGGCTACTTCCCGAAGGTGCCACCGGAGGAGTCGTACCAGGCGTCACCGCTGGCGTCGACGTCTCGGCAGTCCGGGAGCGCCGAGAAATGGCGTCAGGTCTCGAAGGCAGCCTCCGACTGCAAGGCTGCTGTCTCGTTTCTTTCTGCGACACGGAGAAACGTGCACTTTGAGAGTAGCCTTCGAAAAGAGCCGGGCCAGACACTCCACCGAAGCTGACCTGTCTTCCCCACTGGACCAGGAGGTCTGGACGACCCGATGCGAGACCCCGGACCGCACGTGCAACTTGAGCCTGGTACTGCTGGAAGAAGGCACAGCGCTGAGCGTATACGCTGCGGCCGACCAGTGCGTCGACGTCTTCAACCCGTGGACCCTGCGGTCTGTTGCATTCACGAGCCCACGCAGGCTGTTTCCACCAGGACGTCTGAAGTTGCTGACACCCACCTGGCTGGTGTCGAGACAGAGCCGAGCCTCTCTGTTAGATCAAGGATTCGAGAGGTTCCGGTCACGTCCACTCGAAGAGATATTAAGGAGCTGCTTTTTCTTTGGAAGGGACGACGAGGTCGTGGTACTAACGGTTAAGTTGGTACGCAAGTTTCACACACTTTAAGGCGGCACCTGAAGATAGTTGCACACCGTGTCATTTATACTATTGTTTTATAACGCATGCAGACTTTGGCACGGGAAAGGCACATGAATACGAAAACACCGTGCCAGAATAAAAGATAGTCAACTAGTGTTGCAATGCGAACGTATTGAAATGTCACTTAAGAATCCAACCGTAGCGCTTAAAGTACAAACCCCAGTCGCTGTCATATGTGTGTATATACATCGGAATGCAGGGATATGGTCGCTTTGAAAGTGTCTCTCAGAGAGTCAAGGTACCACGAAGACGCGTCCGAAAAGCAGCGTTCCTTTTGTTTCATTTATTAATCCTTTATTAAAACATTCCGTAGAATGTCGTTTCTTCAATAATGTGTTGTAAAAGCGTTTTCTCTAATAAACTGTCCGTACTCGTGTCGTATATGTTGATCTACATCAACGATACTGGCCGGCTGCTGCGGTTGTAGCAAGGAAACAAGAACTGAAGCACTGAGCCCAGTACTCCTAATCATTTGGCATCAATACATTAGTATTTAATGCCACGAAAGGACAATTTCAGTGCCATTCGTGTTCTCGACAGCGCTTTACTCCTTGACCGATGAACCATATAAGGCTTTCGCCTTGGTAGGAGCACACGACCTAAATCGTCCTGTAGAAAAAAAAATAATAATAAACGAATCCTTAGCTCGCAAGCTACTGCTATTTCCGATCATAGGCAGCAGATGGGTTTCTGAGCTGATGAAATCATGTGGTCGGTATCATAATTTCGCCTCCTTAAGGCGTTCGCGTAGGTGGCTGTTTTTCCGTGTTTTACTATTAATAAATGCGAGCAAAACTGTTCTAAAAATACTTGAAGGACGCTTGAGCTTTGCCTTCAAGAGCCGAATGCGATTGCGTAATCGGGCCCCGTGCGCATCGCTTTCAACCGTCCCGCAAGGAAAGGAGCGTTCCTTCGCGTAACATTGAGCATTTCAAACTACCCTAGAATACTTACTGCAAGCGTTGTTGCGAAGTGTCCACTACGCCACAAGTCTTCCTTTTGCAGAGTGGTGACCGTACCCACTACGCCTCCGTAAGCTGCCACTCGCACCTGCGCAGCTCCACACTTTGTAATGGGGGGACAGCTTTAAACCATCTACTCGCTGCAAAATTCCCATGTTTCGACGCCTGGCGCGATTGTACGATTCTGCCACGCAATATAACATGCGTTAAGGAGACTCCTCCTAGGGCATGTCATTCTTAGTGTTCTTTACGAATCAGTTTAAAGCACTGGCGTACGTAGCTCCGTGGTAGAACACCTGCTTGGTTCGCAGAAGGCCTGGGTTCGATTCTCACTGGAACCGAGGATTCATTATTCGTTTATTTGCATCTATCTCGAATCTTCTCTCGCACCCAATGATACCGACATCGGCATTTCGGCGAAACGAGCTCTTTAACGCTATCGTGTTAATAAGGCAGATAGCCCATAGGTACCTTACAAAAGAAGCTATGACAAAAGGCGTTTATAACCGTTGCACAGTCTGCCGTCTTACTTTGTTTCACGATTTATATTATCGTCTCAGCTCTTTAACGGAATAAAAGCCGCACGAAAACTCGGCAACAACTGAAATGCGTATTTGCTCCTTTTTCAGCTTGGTCGACAGATTTATAAATTAGAGCATAATGATTCGAATACCTGTAATGCATAATTAGTGTACAAGTATTACAATTAATTATGGGTGGCAGCAACACGACAGGCAGAGCTGGTACAGTGACACATAACTATACGCATTTCATGCTGCGTGTTTCTTGCCTAACTGGAACATATCGCATGTACAACAGTTAAAAAAAAAAAGCACTTTTGTATCAACGTATTTTCTGATTATTCCATACGAACTTTATAATTTCATAGCTGTGCTAGGATTGGACAACACTGTATATGTATTGCGCTAATTTGATTCCTAATTGTTACTTAGAAAGATACGCCAGTATTCCGCGTTTTTATTCTCTGTAATATAAATTAGACAAAAAAAGAAACTTTGCTATGCTTGTTAAATGAGCAAAAAGAGTCGGTCAAATCCTCCCGTCCAGTTATGTCAAACAGATTCACTATGTCCAGTCGAAGAACATTGAAAGAAGTAGTAGCTCACGGGATCCGGACCGAACTTCAACGGGACTCTGTCTCGAGTTGGTATTTATAGGTAGGGTACAAGCAGCCACCGTTGTATCGGGGCCGTTGTGTTGCTGAAAAATTGTCACGAAGGGTCAAACATTTCTGCGTCAACGTTTCATCCGTTGCACTTTTCGTTAACCTCGAAGCATACCTGTTTATTGTCGGCGTTTCTTTAACGCACAGCTTTACGAGAATATCGTAATTTTAAGTACGTCAAGAGGTCCTTCCGCGTGAATAATTCAAACTCCATCCCGAAATGGCGAGCGCTCGTTCACCGAGATTTAGGGTCGTGCGGTGGAGGTGCGCCTCATGTAGTCGCTTTCAAACATTTCCTAGGCTTAACTGTGGCACTGCTCTCTATTACTTGTGCCTTCGGTTCATTGGCGAGCTGAGATTGAAAGCCTCAAAGTATATTTTGCTGTAAGGGTGTCCTGCTCTGGACCGAGTTTTTTACCTGGCGTCGAAAGCGTTGCGCGGTGAAGTAGTCCGTCCAGTCGATCATTCGCGTCAACATTGACTCGAGCACCAATCCCCAGCGCAATGCCCAGCTTTATTTTTGTACGAGTGCGGACGGCAAAGTCGCGCTAACCGACTTGTCTAGATTTGCTTCGCTAGGCGACCAGCGTTCCCACTGGTGACATTCGTGTCACTAATGTGTAGAGTAGTCTCGCATTTCTTGGCATCAATAAATACTTTATCAATGCTTATAAATACTTTAGCACCCATACTTTAATAAATACTTTATCAATACTTTATCAATACTTTAGCAACCATACTTTATGTATGTTCGTGCGTGCCTTTGTATGTGTGCGTGTATGTATACGCAAGCAAAATTGACAATTTTCGGGAGGGGGGAGGATTGAACCCCCCCCCTCCTGGCTACGCCCCTGTAAAGGTATGCGTGGTGGCCGAGCGGCTAAACGCATTGCGCAGGGAGAATCCCCGGTGCCACTCAAGCCGATGATTCTTTATTTGCATCTACCTCCAATTTGCTCTGGCGGACAACGCTGATTTTTCTCTCACAACCAACGACGCCGACACGCCACAGTCGATGACCGACACCAGAGTTTCTGCGAAACGAGCTTTTAACGCAATCGCGCTAAAAACGCGGGGAACTCTTTTGCGGCTACAGATTGGAATATGCACAGTCCGATGGCAATATTTGTTGTAGACTAATGTTCTGCTGGAATGTGCTAACTCGTTTTGTTAGCGAGGGCAGTGAAAGCTACGCTGTAGATGACTGAGCGACTGCGCATGCGTCGTTCGCCTGTGGTCGACGGCATGGATGATTTCTAAAACTAGTTCACCCGAATCAAGCCGACGTATATTTCGGAAGAGTTCAGGCATTTTCAGGGTCGCGCAGCACCTAATCGTGTCTTCTGTAGCTGCAGCTGCGTGCCGGCTACGTTTCGTCATGCCTAGAACCTAGGGATTCTCCGCAACGGTGGTCTGGTGGATATGGCGCTCGACTGCTGACCCGAAGGTCGCGGGATCGAATCCCGGCCGCGGCGACCGCATTTCGATGGGGGGCGGAATGCTAATATGAGCCCGGCGGTGAAATTTAGGTGCACATTGAAGAACCCCACACTCTAAGAAAAAAGAGAGTCAAAAGAGGGTCATGGAACCGTGACTCTCTTCGGGTGTCCATCTGACCCCTTTTGGAAGGTACAGGCAGAGAAAAAGAGTTCGCACTTGGGAATGAGTCACTGGACCCTCCTGAAGCGCGTTTCGATTGGCTTCGGTATACGGAAGAGCCGCCGTATACGCCATACATATCGCACGCTCGCCCTTTGGCGCCGTGGTGGCGCCTTGCTCGGCAACGTAGATGGGGTTGGCGCCGGGGTAGCGCGCCGCTCTCCTCTCTCAGTCGTCTCAGTCTCCTGGTCTATTGGAATGCGTTGCGTGGTTTCGTAGGTTGCGCGTCTTCGGTGGTGTTGACGCCGGCTCGAGCCGTGCACGAAGTGACGCTTGGAGGGCGGAATATTCATGGAGCTGCGGACACCGACAACGGGCGCCAGTTAACGGTGAGTGTACTGCTTTCGTAGGTACTAATTATACAGCTTTAGCTGGGCGTCTGCAGCAGCTCTGCGGAATCTGCAAGCCATTTCCAACAGTAGCCTGTATCCGCGGGGCTGTTGCGGATGCCCTACTAAAGCTGTCAGTTAAGGAGTTGCCACCGTTATGCGCGTTGCTGTACAAGCTCCCATAAAGTGAGCGATGGAAACAATAATCGAGGGTCATTTCTTCCTGATCGCACGTCGTGTCTGCAGCACTACTGAAGGTGCAAGATGTCGTTTTGAGATGCACTTTAGTCTACTTCATAATAACATTTCCATCGACCCTGAGTGTGCAGCGTGCTTCCACGCGTGGGAACGTGAAAAAAAAGCCTTTGTACAGAACGCTCAGACGCACTATATGTAATGGTTTTTGTTGGCTTAAAGAGGGTAGTTTGAGGTGCAGATATAGTACGGTGGCTTCCAGAACGTACGCCGTAGTCATTCAAGTTGGACACGCCTCGCCGGTAAAGTGATAAAGCTCTAGACTTTCGACGGCGCGCGTTGTTGCGGCCGCCGGCGTGCACTCTTTTCCCTCGTTTCTGTTTGCTGTTTTCGTGGTTTGTGTACACTGCGATGACGTTGGGCGCTATAACAGAATCGAGTGAGTGTACGTGATTGTGGGAGTTATGTGCGCTAATTCTAGCATATGACATGTCTGATCTCGACATAGACGGCGTACGCACGCGCTGGGTGTCGTTCGGGCCCTAGTACTCGCATCTGTTTATCTGAGTATTTAAGGATGGGTTACGTTTGTAAAACATGCGGTCAATAACCGCTCACGGCATGCCCCTGGCTGCCGGAGGATGTGCTTTGTTGTTTTGTTGTTAGCCTTTATTATGTCTTTGTGAACCACTTATTGTGTAGGTTTTGCAAACCTTTACTGCAATTTCATTTTCTCATCATAATATCACGTTCTGCTTTTCAGATACCGTTTTTCATGGTGCTCACGCTGGACAGGAGCGACAACCTAGCAAGCCACAAGTCTGATGCCTCAAGCCGTCACCACTTTTTGATTTATTCTTAACCACAAGGAATAAATATGGAAACATGATGGCGATTTCTGCTGTTCATTTAGCACCATATGACGCTGTGCACATCACAGTCACACATTTTAGTTGGCTATACTCATAGAAGCATGTAAATGAGGAATACCCAAACTTCTTAATTGGAAATCACAGACCATCTTTTCGCGCTTTCTATATAACTTTGCTGGAAAATATGTATTGTTTTGACAAGTTTTATTAAAGTAATGCTAAAACTGAACTATTCTTTTTTTTTACTGTCGCTGGGCAGAACGGCAAGTATTATTGGACTTGCTTAAAATGAATACTCCACTATTTTCAGCAGTAGTCGCGCAAAAGTAGAGCAAGGATCAAATGAGCAGCTTAAAATACTTGTGGAGTCGCTTGATGCTTCGGTGTGGGTCCCTTGACCCCCCTAGGAGCGTTACCGGCAAGGGTCGTCTGACTCCCTATAAGTGGTAACGTGATCCACCCTATGAGAGTCTTTGCACTCTTCCTAGAGGGTCAGGGGACTCTCCTAGAGCGAGCCGACCCTGACCCACCAAGAGAGTCCTATACGTGGCAAGTCAGAACTCTCCGAAAAGAGTCACGCATACTCTTTTTTTTTCTTAGAGTGCAGGTGGTGAAAATTAACCTGGAGTCCTCACCACGGCTTGCCTTACAATCATTTCGTGGTCTTCACGTGCAAAACCCCAGCTAATGCAATGTGCGTGCGTTAGATTTGATATTAATTTCATGGGCGTGTTCCTCTTACGTAAGACAGAGCATGGCCGAACTAATAGTGGCGATTGAAACTTCGCACAAAGGAACAACGCCTGGTCCCGACGGTATTCCTTACGAAGTTTTCAAGAACATGGAAGGTGAAGCTCTTGGCGCACTTCTGCAGGCTATTAATAAAGTATGGGAGACTGGGGACGTCCCATCTGATTGGAAACATTCAGTTGTTGTCCCGATTCCAAAAGCAGGAAAGTCTCCAAATAACCTGCAAGCTTTACGCCCAATTTCACTGACTGCGACCGTCTGCAAGCTCGTTGAAAAGATGCTGCCACACGTATTTCCTGGTGGCTTGAACGAGAGAATAAATACCATCCGGCTCAAATTGGATTCCGTTCTCATTTGGTAACTGAAGATGGACTTACTATCTTGTCAGACGATATTTTACAAGTTTCACCTCACAGCCACGCAGCACGCACGGTTGTAGCAACCGACATAACGAAAGCTTATGACAATATAGACCATGAAGTCATTATTTCCAACCTCATCGAGCTGGGACTTCCGCCGCGGGTCGTAAGATTTATTTACTCTTTCCTTCACAACCGCACATTTGCTTAAGAGTAGATGGAAAGCCAGAAGGTTGCTTCACCTCCAACAGAGGTGTTCCACAAGGTTCCGTTTTGGCTCCTCTTCTGTTCAACGTTGCGCTAATACCTCTAGCTTGGCAACTACACCGGATTCCAGACGTGAAGTTTCTAATATATGCTGATGATGTGACTTCGTGGTCTGTGCATAAAGACGTCTCAAGACAAGCTCAACAGCTTCAGCAAGCCCTTGATGTACTTGATAACTACACTGGGAACGCAGGGTTAGACATTTCCGCCCAAAAATCAAGCTATGTTGTGGTCGCTAACAAGGCAGGACGCAGAAAGATCACGCAGTGCCCCTTGGTACAGTGACAATTCCTGAGGCTTCGGAGGTCCGCATACTGGGTCTTGACATTCACCGGTCCGGCAATGGTGCGCACTGGCTCCGCAAAGTCAGGCAGAGTTCCACAAAAACGCTTCATCTGATTCGCCGCATTGCATCAAAGGCAGCTGGCGCTCGTACTGATGTAGCTCGACGGCTCGTACGCACAGTTCTACATCCAAGAATTGTATACCAGGCGCAATTTCAACGTTCAACTTTGGCACAGCTGGCACAGTTGGAGACTATTAACCGTGATGCCATGCGCGGAATAACAGCGTTACCTCGCATCACCCCGATACCAACTTTACAGGAGCACGCCCAACTTAACACAATTGCAGAGCTAATTTCGCAAAGGGAAAAAGCGCGTGAAATAAAAAAGCAACTTGTTCCGGTTGTTGCTGCGTTGCATGCCCACTTTCAACGCGGGTCTTCCATTGACAACCAGACTGATACGATGCCTCCCTGGGAATTCACCACCATCACATCAAATAAGACAACCAAGTTACGGCGCAGTGACACATCAGGTATTATTCACGAACGCTATAACATCGAAGCATCATGCGCAAACGTCTGCAAAGTCTATACAGATGCTGCCATCCTACAAGACGGCGGAAGGACATCATTCCTTAGTACCACGCATAATTTCATCAGGGGTCACCAGCATTATCTATTTACGGAAGCCAGTCCTATTGTAATGGAACTTCAAGCCATCCATGACGCAGTGCGGGATGTCACCTCTAAGCTGTCTACAATTAAGCAACTTGACGTATTCTTCTATTCTTTAGCGGCTGTCCAGGAACTCAAGAAAGTTCACAAGGTGATGGAAATCTGCGAGGCGATACATAAGATGAACCGTAATACAGCCACTTGCATCAGGGTACACTGAATTCAAGGTCATGCTGCGAACCCTCACAATATTGCTGCTGACCAACTGGCACACTGCCCTCCTAATACAGACCTCCCATCTATTCCCCTTCCTCTCAACCTCTAAATACACTCCGTACCCGTAAAAATGTTCTCCGGCAGGATACACGCGCTCTTATACCACCGTGTGTCTGCTCTCTCCCCCTTCACCTTACTAGGGCGGAGGACGTGGTGCTTAGGAGGCTTCGGGCAGGGGTGGCCCTTACACCAGCTGTTCTCTAAACATGGAACTGGTCGCATTTACCAGTTGGTGCTACGTGCCCGTACTGTTCCGTTCCAGTGATGCAAGCAGATGCATACCACCTTATATGGACATGCCAAGGATTACAGTCGATCGGAACGCTCCCGTCATCTCCTGCAAGCTGGTCTTCGCTACAGTGGCACAAACAGTTATAACCGGTGGATACATGACAACACATTCCACAAGACACTTCTTCACTTCATACACAACACTGGCCTAACGGCGCACATTTAACACAAATATACATAACAAATATTATGTCTTAAGGGCAAGTCTATGTCGCAAATAAAAAAAAAAAGAGCTCACTCTCCGATATTTCTTCCTGTCTTTTCATTTGTTTTACAATGTGTGTGCTGGATGTCTTACGGGCTATGCGCAATTACTTAATCGTGAGATACGCTTGTCCTGGTATTTCGAGGCTATACTGCTTATATATAGGCCTTGCATTTGAGATTTCACTCATTCATTCAGGCAATAATAAAAATACGATAGTTAAGACGCTATGAGCTAAATAAAACTATGTGTTTCCGTTATATGAATAATTCCCAACCCTACAAATACCGTGCTTGTGATGATTTAAACGCATTTTTTTTTTGTGGGAGGAAATTTCATGCTTTCATGATTTGTCGAAATCTAGTATAACGCAATATTTTTTTTTATTTTGTGATTCATTTCGTCATATGTGCGTATAAGTCTTACTTGTGTTTTCTTTATTGCGAGGATGGCTTGTCGACACCTCTTCAAGCTGTCAATATTTTATACTTTTCACGCCAACGAACGCCAGTATCACGGAAATCGACGAACTAATAGTAAGGCTTCACTGCACGGCCGTACAGTCTTGAGGCGAACGCCTGCTTCAGGCCTAGTATCTGTCAAATGGTTGCGCACCACGTTTGCGTGGTATCAGAACATACCTTGTATCTCCCGCGATCATTGTTGGAAACAAATATAGACCGACAGATGTGTAAAGAAAAGTGCTGTCCGTGGGTGTAAGATGCTCCAAACACGCCATATTTTGACCAGATACATCGAACGGACGATGCTACGTCTACGTTAAATAATTCACGCGGAGGGACCTCCTCAACTATTCGCAAATTACGTGCTATTAAGACTACATTTATAGTCGGAAAATCTTCAATAAAAAGATACATTGTAAGCATTCTGTAAAGATTAGAAGATGCAAGTCACGGCTCAGTAAATGTTTGACTGACAAAAATGTTTGCATGCGTTACAAGGATCTTTGAAAAACGGCGGTTCCATTTTCGTGCGTATAAAAGTGGATGCATCCGAGACTTACAGTGAAGTTCGGTCCGGATCCCGTGGGCTATTCATTCGTGGTGTTCTCTGTCTGGGCATAGGAATCTGTTGCATTAAGCATTGCTCGACGGGAGAATTTGACCGACTGTTTTGCTGCCCGAATGTGCAATATTTTTTTTTCGATAATCAAAAAATATTTTACAAGTAAGTGCATAATAATTTGTCGTAGGCGAATATTTCAAACCACAGGCACAGGGGAATTCTGCCTCTTTTAACCTACAGGTCGCAACTAAACGTGCATTCCATCAAAGAAATACTGAGTATTTTGTGAATATGCTGAATATTACAATAAGAAAGTTGCGGACTGCCCGGAGAGATTGAGAGTCATGTTATTTTGCTCCTTGAATGTTGCGTTGTCGCTGATATTGTTGTTCCTTTTCTGTATGAATGGCTCGCACCTACTTGCGGTAATGGCAAGGAGTGGAACGAGTTCTGACAATTAGTCAAATATGAATGTCGCATGAATAAAAAATGTTTTGATGGATTGAAAGAAGTATAACGTTGCTCAAAATATAATTTTCGAAGTTTAGCGTGGAAACTATCCCACTTTTATGAAGTACAGTGGCAGCGTCCTCGAGCCCATTCGCATTTCAACGTGCTCGCTGTTTAAAATAAACATGCGCTCGCTTATGAACAAGGATATCGGCGAAAGTTTTAACGGTAGGCCTACTGTAACGACGTTAGCGTTAGTTTTGAGCCAGCCCACCCAACCAAGCTGCACCATTTGCCTTTTTCGCGCTTTAGGTATTCGTCCTGTCGAATTATTCGAAACTTCGAATACTAGCTATTCGAAAGTCGAATCAAATTATTCGATTAAGTATTATTCGATCCGAATTCAAAACTCGAATATTCGCACACCCCTACTTTTTACTATGTTCGGACAAGTGTGGCAGAGCGTGGCAGATTTTACACTGCAGTGGTACAGTGGTTGCGGTGCTCGGTTCCTGGTCCGAAGGTCGTGGGTTCGATTCCGTCCGCGTAGGTCTTGTTTCGATTTCAAGGGGCCGCGGCTCTCTCTTTGCTCCCCCCTTGCGCCGCCCCTGATTGTATGCTCTTTCGCTCGCCGCGGTTTCCCATCGACGCTCGAAGGCATAACTGTGCCCTGTAATAACGGTTAACGGTGCCCCTGAACTCGTGATGTGGCCGACGCCACATTGCCCCGTAGAAGGCCTTTCGTGCTCTCGGATACAGTAAGATAATAGCGTTCTTAGTCTCTTCGGATCTCCGCTATACGTAAAGCGCTTTGCGTAAACCGGTATACCGGGTGTGAACTGCGCTTGCGCGCCCGGAAAACATGGCCGCATCGCCGAAAGCGGTCGCCGTCCACCTCGAATCTGTCAAGTGGCCGTCGTGCGCTCTGAAGCTCGTTAGCTCAGAACAGACAGACAGACAGACAGACAGACAGACAGACAGACAGACAGACAGACAGACAGACAGACAGACAGACAGACAGACAGACAGACAGACAGACAGACAGACAGACAGATAGATAGATAGATAGATAGATAGATAGATAGATAGATAGATAGATAGATAGATAGATAGATAGATAGATAGATAGATAGATAGATAGATAGATAGATAGATAGATAGATAATGACCATTATTTGATCCTGAGGAGCTTTCGCGCGAACCCCTATCGGGGACCCGCGGAGGCCGCTGGCCGCGTCCAAGTCGGGGCTGGGACACCGTGATGTTCCGCCCTTTCCTGGGCCCTCTGGATTGGCTGGATTTGTGCCTGACGCTTCTATTTTATTTGCTTTAGATTATTGTCCTCAAGCTTAAACATCAAAGTATTCGTGGCTACTCGGCACCGTTCTCGAGAGCCATACTCAAATAATAGATCCTGTAGGCTTTGCGAGTGGCGATGGGTGCTCGGACATAGATTACGTGTTTGTTTTTCATCCTCCATAGCTGGCGCCACTTGACGTGGCGGCAGATATGACACACGCTATCCGGTATTACGCTGCGCCTTTGCGATACCGGACACGCTAAAAAAAAAACGCTAAAAGTAAAACTGTTACCGAAACATGGTTTAGGTGCTTCGAAAAAGAAAAGACAATGTGGGAGTATTACAGTGGATTTTGTCAGTCACCTTTATGCCTTCAATGCAGCGAGAGTGAGTCTCTGGGCCACTTCTTTTGGACATGCCGACGGCCTAAAATTCAAAGAAAAAAAAACTGCCAGAAGAATCTCTTCGAAAGAAGGGTATGAATTTGTCATTTCCGGTGGCTCTTCCCAATGGGCAACCAATAACCTTGGGACGTCTATCGGACCACTTTTCTGGACATTACGTACATCCGGCGGATGCACGAGAAAATCCATGGGACATCCACCGGGACGTCCGCAGGACTATATGGCGCAAAGGAATTTAACATCCCGAGTTAATCCCACCGGGCGTCAAAACTGGATATTCGGACGTGCTTGGACGTATGCAAATTCAGTAAAAATCTTACCCGACGTCCAGAAAACGTCCGTGGAATGACCTGTATGCTGGATACAGTGAGGCTTTTGGTAATTATCACATGCAGAGCTGGACTTTCTGTGGATTTTTGGGCACCTTCAAGATATCATATGATATCCTGAAGGTGCCCAAAAATCCGCAGAAAGTCCAGCTCTGGACGTGTTAATGACCAAAAGCCTCACTATATCCAGCGGGGCACCAATGGGCTCATAGTAAATACAGCTCAAAAATAGAGACGGACAAGAAAAGTAAGGACACAAACAAGCGCTTCTTTGTGTCCTTACTTTTCTTCTACACACCACTTATATCCAATTTCCATGTAGAATTCACATCGGTTTACTACTGAACAAATAATAAATCTGAATATGCAGAGGATGAACACGTACTTCATAAATGACGTTTAGTGTATGGCGCACAAATAATCATGCTTACCAGAAGCAATAAATTATCCAATAATCTTGTAAAAGCGACTTTATTAATGAATAAAGCGCTACCGAATGTGGCACAAAATACGACAGGGTGACCGCACAAGGTGAAGCTGATTGCCGCGGCAGCAACATAAATTCATGTTCTGCATGAATGCACTCCAGGTCCCGTGAAAGAAACCGCGCTGGCTTTCGCACAAGATGGCGTGGTCTCTGGCCTCATGTCTTGTACAAACAGCGGTGAAGAAAAGCTGCATACAAGAAGAAGCAAGTAAGCTAGGTATAATTTACAACAAATAATTGAGCATCAAGTCATTCTAAAGACAGATTTCCAATTACAGATGTGATCAAATGCTGTCATGTATTTATTAACGACAATCATAACTACTCACAAAGCGAGGCACCTGTTGTAGAATCGTGGCACTATTTGTCGCGACAGGCCGGCACGGTTGTAATTAGCAAGCAAGCAAGCAAGCGCTCGCTCGCTCGCACGCATACAGTCGAAACCCGCGATAACGAAATCCCGATGGAACGAAATTCTCACCGCAACGAAATATTTTCGGAGCACCGGCGAACGCCCATAGGAGTCAATGCATTTCGTAACTCGCGACTACGAAAGATGTTCATACCGCAGTCCCTCATTAACGAAATTCTTGAAACACGAGTGCGCAAATAATCCACTCTCGCAACATTACCTACACTCGAAAACTGCTGAAATGCATTCATGCTACACTTAAATTGTGCAAAACTATTGCTACAGCGCACTTGAGAAGCAGCCGCCATCATTGTTTACAAAAAACATAAAGCTGGCGACAATGATGATGATGATGATGGCTTGCCGAAACACCTGCTCCTTATCGTGAACTACGTAGCCAAATCCACATTCCTCATGGAGTTTCGTTCGTTGGCTTGGCTCTGTGCTTGGCTTTGTCGACTTTGCGCGCACATGGTCGCGTTATAGTGTTCTAGAATATTGGGTAGTGAGCCCACTCTCCGGGGAGAGGGTACGTTGCCGCGGCGCAAAAAATGTAAACGAGTTTTCGTTTTCCTGAGTGCCCGCGTGGCGGCGCTACCATCGTCAGCAATGGGAGCCTTCGCGCCTTCGCCCCGCTGCTGTAGGGCTGCTGCTGTGTTTCGCCGTCGCTGCAGGTTTTCGGCCGAGCATTGCTTAGTCAATACGTTTCATTTTTCAGTTCCCGTAGTTGTGAATAATGTAGATTGGTAGCAAGGCTTGTTCACGGGCTGCTTTTCATGTGAAGAACTCCATGCAGACAGCATTTTAGATGTGCTGACCATTGTGAAAGCAAGGCTTTGGCAAGAGGTTGGGTGCCGAAGCCATGCCTCAATGCTCTCTCAAAAAATAATCCAATTCTATGTTGTTACGCGACTTCATTTTTACATTAAGGGGCTAAACACAGACAGAGCAGGCAAACGCCAAAAAGCAAAGCACTTCAAGATAAGCCGCTGCACTTAAATTTTTTTTTCCTTGCTATAGAAGATTTTTTAAATTTTATTATTGTTCCTGCGTTTAGATTTTACAAGTGCAGGTTAAATTTGAAGTATGAATCTTCTCTGGCATTCTTTTTCTGTTTCACTGACCCAAATACAAGAAAATGCCAGATTTGAAAAACAAGCAAGATAGTATGTTAATTGTCACTCGCCATGCATACTATAGCAATAAACCCTTAATTCAATTGTGAATGGTGGCTTTGGTCCTTGGCGTACCATCAAGAGTGCGATTAATATGATCTACCAGAACGTCAGTAGATCTGTATAAAAATGCATGTGTTTGAATGGAAATGTGTCTATTATTTGTCATTTTTTTAGTATTTCTTCTGATTCAGTGGCTTCACTTATTGTGTGAACAATATGTGGAGTATTCATGTGCTTTTGTGAACTTTTTAAATTTATGCTATGCTAAGTATGCTATTGAAAATATTTAGCGTCTCTTTGTGAGTATTTTTCTAGCATCTATTGGGCTGTTTTAGGAGACATGCTTTTTGTCGCACACGCTAAGTACAAAATGGGGCAAGGCCCTCTTCAAGCTATTTCAGCTTTTTTCCATCTGTTTTCACTTTGAAAAAAAAATGAAAGTGATTGATACGCATGGCTTTTGTGGAGTATATAAGGTCATTGTGCTGCCCCACCAAATAAACTTTTCACTTATTTCCGCGAACGATTGTTGTCTACATTTTTCCACACCTTCATTACAAATTCATTTTTCTAAATACAGGAGTGCGGACAAATAGTTCTGTAGAAAAGAGTGCATATGAACCTTTTAGGCATATTATAGTGTCAGCAGAATTGCTAACTGAATTTTGCACTCAACTGATAGCGGTGTTTGCATGCAATTTCTTACACAAATATAATTTCCAGCATGTGAGGGGTCTTCAAGAAGCAAAATCTGATTGCATGGTCTACCCTTACTTTCGGTCTTTTATTTCTTGGGCATGATTAGGATAGGTCTTTCCTGCTGTGCACTCCCACACATTTTCTTGCACTTTTCAGGAGAATATATCAACTGAGAGCGCGTAAGGTGCTTAAGTTTGTAGTAATATTGTTTTACTTAGTGAGAGTATGACCTCACTAAAGAGACTACCGAGTACAAACGCTAGCATGAAAATATTAGTCTCTTTTATCTAAAGGCAATCGATGTCAGTGCACGTTAAAGAACCCCAGGTGGTCGAAATTTCCGCAGTCCTCCACTACGGCGTGCTTCATAATCAGAAAGTGGTTCTGGCACGTAAAACCCCATAAATTAATTAATTACCTAAACGCAATAAAACTGCGAGATCTTTTTTTTTAAGCGAGAGCTAGCTACTGCAATACAAAACTGGCGGTTTACAGCATATATTGCATCCGGCGCCCGCTGATGACGCGCTCATGTTTAGCTATACTTCATGCGCCAGAACGACGGCCAAAGCAAGAATATGCTCACGCAAAAGAAAAAAAAGCAACGAAAATGGCTATGTACAGGGGTTGCACAAGAGTAGTTTGTGCTTGAGGCGCTGGCAAACTAACCTTCGCACTGAGGGCAGCAATGCGTCGCTTACATTGCAGGTGGTGGTGGCGCCATCTACCAGGTGAGACATAAAGTGCGTCAGTGCACGGCCTCCAGTCAGCCCACTACCCCTTTCTAGAACACTTTAGTCGCGTGTGTGGAGCTATGGTGTCTAGTGGAGCCATTTGTGGAGCGTTTGCTTGGTCGCTTTA
Source organism: Rhipicephalus sanguineus (assembly GCF_013339695.2). Lineage (NCBI taxonomy): Eukaryota > Metazoa > Arthropoda > Arachnida > Ixodida > Ixodidae > Rhipicephalus > Rhipicephalus sanguineus. The sequence continues at coordinate 61,278,277 of NC_051185.1, forward strand.
GTCGCTTGGTGCAACGTGAACTGTGTGTTGCGATCGCTTCGTCCGATTTCGCTGCCTGCGAAGATGCCGCCTCCAACGAAAAAGCGGAAGTTCATCACGCTGGAAGATAAGGCTGCAATCATCAGTGAGGTGGAAAAGGGCAGGAAAAAATGGACATCGCCGAAGAATTCGGCGTTGCGTGCAGCTCGCTGTCCACGATTCTGCTATGACCCGCGCTGATCCAGCGGAGCCGGAAGAAGGTTCGCCTCTAGGCGCACTTGACGATAGTACTGGTGACAGCGCAATGCCGCCGTCACTGACCAGTGCATGGGGCGAACTTTGTGCCGTGGCAAACGTGATTCCCGATCGAGAGGCATGAAACTGCTGCATAGTAAGGCTCGCCAAAGCAAACTTACTGACTTCTGGAAATAAAATGTGTTTTTTGTAAATTCCATGTCTTTTCTGCCGCATTCTCGCTCCAACGAAATTCTCGCAATAGCGAAATTTTGTGCTTTCCCCGCCGATTTCGTTATTGCGGGTTTCAACTGTACACCCACCCACACACGAGCTGTAACCCGCAGAAGAACAAGATGACCGACCCGGAATAGGGCGAGTAAGTGTGGCTTACGATTCGCAACGGCGCGTCCTCCGTATATAGTTTCGCGTTCGACCAAGATTCAACCACCAGCAAAGAACTGTCATATTTAACGTCTTAATCACAAGACAGCTAAACAGTTGCAGCAGTGACGACGAAAAGTCAGGCGCACCTAATTTCACTTACCGAAAGAAGTAAGTTATCCGAATAGCTGCTTGCTAGCTGCAACGAAGGTGGCGAGCAGATCCGGCCATTGTTGTAACGAACCGTCGGCGAATACACACAGTAGAGCTTGTTTCACGAAACACTGATGGAAAATATGCGGCAATGGCATGAGCACAGTTACTTGATGCCAGATAACAGTCAGTGAACCGTACAGAAAAGCCGGCAACGCTACACAAAATGCGAAACGATGACTGCCGAGCTGCTGCCACCGCAAAACGACGCGACGACGCCACCGGTGCTGCCGGTGCTCCGCAGTCGCCGGTGCGCGATCGCGAAGGACACGTTTGAACATGAGTGCCGCCGAAGCTGATTGCACGGTGAGCCGGGTGGTGCGCTGCGTGCGTGCTCGCGTTTTGCCGCGGTTTTGCTCCTGTTGTCAGTCGCTGCTGTGCGAGTGTGCTGCTAGAGGCATCGTTGTGAAACCAATTATTTTGGGGGTTTGGTCGTCTGCGTTATTTGAGTAAAACCGACGGTAACCGCTCTTTTGAGGTGCCGTTTTTGTATATTGGCCCTTCTCGAGAAAACTTTCGAAGAATCACTGAGATAGTCGTTGTGCACTCGTACTTACAGACAAATTGTCTAAAAAATGTCTCGAAGTAGGCGTTATGAACTTCTTTGGTAAAATAGGCTCTGGCTATGCCGTACCTGTTGAAAATGCTAATAAATTTAAGAGTATGCAAGCACATTTGAGGAGCGAATGCTATATTATATATATATATATATATATATATATATATATATATATATATATATATATATATATATATATATATATATATATATATATATATATATATATATATATATATATATATATATATATATATATTATACGTCTTGTAGACTAAGACGTTTTTTAGAGGTTTTGTGTTTCGTGGGAAGAAACTGCAGTAGACAAGTTTACGTGCGTCACCCATTCACCTTTCTCCTAAGCACGTAAATAATCGCGAGAAATGCCACGAAGTCAATGCATACATGCTCGCAATCCGTGGATTATTTCCTCAGTCACATATTTTCCGAAAGATAAAAATTAGCAGCGGTTTCCATATGTTGCAAAATCAGTTTCACGCATTGTCAGATGAACTAGCGTGTTGCGGTTTGCATCCAAACAGCTTTGAAATGTCCGCACGGCCATCTCCTGTCGACGTCCTCTTGATATCCACGCCTGGATTATTGAAAACGTCCATGTGCTATATTCTTAGGACGTCTGTCGGAAGACCTTTTTTGGGACATCCAAAACGCAACGTCCTCTGCACGGCCCGTGAACCACCATTCTGGGACGTGGACATTCGGCTCTTCTTCGGACGTCGTGAGGATATTCGTTGTCTATTGGGTTCCACTTGGTGCTACAATATACTGGGCTTTAGCCACGGGTGCGTTTTTGATGCTCTAGTCAACTTTCTACGGGATTCATATTGAATTGAATATTAAAGGGGCCATGCAACACCTTTCTTTGTTATATTGGAATAGTCCCATTATTGACGTATGACTCTTCACGAGCCATATGCCGCAAAAATTTTTCGAATCCGTCAAGTCTAAGTGGTGTTACCAAATTATAGAGATCACGTTCCGCGGCTTTCTCTCTCAACTCAACGCAGCGAGCGCGCGGAAAGCTGCGCGCGGCGTGAGGGGAGGGAGGGAGGGCGGAGGTGCGAGGAGGCGACGTCAGCGCCGGCGGCATTTTTTTTTTCATTTTTTTCTCTCTGGCGTCTCGGCGCAACCACGTCGTCTGTGCCGCCCCTTCCGGTCGGCTTGCGTCGTTCTCGTCGAGCGGAGTCGATCGCGCTGTGTATCGCGCGTGCTTGAAAACTGCGCGTCGGTTTGGTAATGTTGGGTGTGCACCTCGAACGGCGTAGTGTTTTCATCGCTCTGCCAACCATGGAAGCAAACGTGCACGCTCGTTTGGAACGAATGACAGCTGAGATCGGTTTCGGCGCATACTCCGATGCACCGCCTCGTAAGACGGCACTGGCAGACGACCCCGAAGCGCCGCCATTACCGGACGCCAGCATTGTTATCGGAGACACGCTGCGCCCGTGCCTCGGTCGGTCGTGAGAACGTGCCGACGATGCAGTTCTCAGCTGACGAGGCAACACTCAACGGCTGCCACTCTCAACGGCAACCGGCAATGGTCAAAAGCACAGAAATATTCACGTTTTCGGCACTGCGCATGGCGAAGAAAACGGAACCACGCAACTACGAGCAGACGAGCTGTCGGTGAGACCGGAAGTGCTAATATTAATGTTTGTTCGGTGTTTTTAACGCGATAACATAACATAACATAAACATACATATTATCTACTTATTGAACTCAAAATTAACAACGAAAGTAATAATGAGGGTGTTATCGTGATTATAACATCAGCCAATGGTGGAACTGCCGACAATCGCGTCATATTTTGCGGACTAATACATCATTTGTCGAGAGAAGAGGGAGCGATTTTCAGCTGACTTTGAGAATTTATTGTAAATTCCAGGCCGCTCGCTTCGCTATAATATTTGGCTCGCGTGTTCTCGGGAGCCTCGACTACCGATCGGCAGCGCTTTTTGAGCGTGCTCGAAAAGTGTTGCAGGGCCCCTTTAACAGTTTTGTCACGTCGCTCTTGTCCCCACGCCATCGACCTTTTTTTTTATTTCATTCATTTTATACAAGTTTACCATGAGTTTTCATGGTTCAAATTACAAAAACAGCTACCTCATGCGTCTAGATTAATTTGTTATTTTCAGTCTAAAACACGTGCTCGATTTCATTGCGCTTTGTACGCTTTCTATTAAGTCCATGCTATTTTTTTTCTATTGGCGCTTCTCGCCTTTCATACAGATGGGTCACATTTGACGCCACAGACGCATCTCCTGTCTGTGCCAGTACCTAGATAAGGCGGCCACCTTGACTGGTTGTGTATTTTGATCATCTTATGATGAGCTGTCAGCATTTAGTCGACGACAACGAACTTGTTCAGCAGCTTCGCGCATACCCTCGCCCCCCCCCCCCCCCCCCACAGACACACACTTCCAACCTCAAAATAAAGTGGACGTCGGCAACCTTGCAGCCGAATACACCGAAGGGCTTAGAAACGGCGAGAAAATGAGCCTTAGCGAAGGCTGTCAGGTGTATGAACTATAAGTATTCAGCAGTTCCCATGCATACGACTCATTCGACTTCACTGTCGAGAGTCATTCCGCGAACACCCCTTGAGAGGAGCGCGCAAAACATATTTAAAGCCAAGTCGCATGTATACAAGGCATTTAAATAGCTACTTCGTCGCGCAGGTTCTTTTTTTTTTTAACTGTCCTCATTCTTGGTGGACATGCCTGTTGCATTACATTGGTGGACTACGCACTAAACATTGCTCGATTTTCTCTTTACACGCAAAAGGTACGTTTTATTCCATGGATCTTGAAAATATGTTCGTTGTTTTCCGTTGTCAGGTGAGCGCCTTCGTTCCAAGCATCAGTAGTTGCTTCTCTTTCTATGGACGGCGGCACATATGGGCAGCACCGATTGTCGTCGGCGGCATCTGTAAGATGACGGTCAACTACTGTATCTGGAGTTTCTACGCGCAAAACGGAGCAAACGTGCCAGCGGACAAGGTCCTCTTGCTCCAGTGGACACGCTGGATCCCTTTTGTTGGGTCCGTCTTCGAGGTGATCCTCGCGGGCCTACCATGCCTACCCGCCGAGGGGCACCCGGTGGCCCACGCCGCGACGGTTCTGGTGACCGCGGTGTGGGCCACTGCCGGCGCCCTCTACAACCTGGCCGCCATGTCGTGGTTCCTAGGCGCATTCCAGCCGGTACGTTCAAACTTCCACTAAGCGTTTTAGAATTGATTAGGTCGAAAGCCTCGAGTTATGTTTTTTCCTTTGTTCGTTTCTCCTTGATGTGGGTGGAAGTCCCGTCAAGGAGATGATCGACGTCGATGAAGCAGGAGGCAGGTTGGAGGTAATAAAAACTTGAAGCTATATTGTAGCGAAATATTTACAGTCATAAGTACATCTTGCCGAAGCACATAGACATCAACATAGACATAGACAACATAGACATCAACATAGATAACATAGACATCAACAGCATCTTACTCTTCTACTTAACTTTTCTTAAAGGGGCCCTGCAACACCTTTCTTTGTTATATTGGAATAGTCCCATTATTGACGTATTACTCTTCACGAGCCATATGCCGTAAAAATTTTTCGAATCCGTCAAGTCTAAGTGGTGTTACCAAATTATAGAGATCACGTTCCGCAGCTTTCTCTCCCAACTCAACGCAGCGAGCGCGCGGAAAGCTGCGCGCGGCGTGAGGGGAGGGAGGGAGGGCGGAGGTGCGAGGAGGCGACGTCAGCGCCGGCGGCATTTTTTTTTTTTCATTTTTTTCTCTCTGGCGTCTCGGCGCAACCACGTGGTCTGTGCCGCCACTTCCGGTCGGCTTGCGTCGTTCTCGTCGAGCGGAGTCGATCGCGCTGTGTATCGCGCGTGCTTGAAAACTGCGCGTCGGTTTGGTAATGTTGGGTGTGCACCTCGAACGCCGTAGTGTTTTCATCGCTCTGCCAACCATGGAAGCAAACGTGCGCGCTCGTTTGGAACGAATGACAGCTGAGATCGGTTTCGGCCCATACTCCGATACACCGCCTCGTAAGACGGCACTGGCAGACGACCCCGAAGCGCCGCCATTACCGGACGCCAGCATTGTTATCGGAGACACGCTGCGCCCGTGCCTCGGTCGGTCGTGAGAACGTGCCGACGATGCAGTTCTCAGCTGACGAGGCAACACTCGAACGGCTGCCACTCTCAACGGCAACCGGCGATGGTCAAAAGCACAGAAATATTCACGTTTTCGGCACTGCGCATGGCGAAGAAAACGGAACCACGCAACTACGAGCAGACGAGCTGTCGGTGAGACCGGAAGTGCTAATATTAATGTTTGTTCGGTGTTTTTAACGCGATAACATAATATAAACATACATATTATCTACTTATTGAACTCAAAATTAACAACGAAAGTAATAATGAAAGTGTTATCGTGATTATAACATCAGCCAATGGTGGAACTGCCGACAATCGCGTCATATTTTGCGGACTAATACATCATTTGTCGAGAGAAGAGGGAGCGATTTTCAGCTGACTTTGAGAATTTATTGTAAATTCCAGGCCGTGCGCATCGCTATAATATTTGGCTCGCGTGTTCTCGGGAGCCTCGACTACCGATCGGCAGCGCTTTTTGAGCATGCTCGAAAAGTATTGCAGGGCCCCTTTAAGAGTAACTAAATTCAGTTTGTTTTTCGATCGTTTCCTTTTCACAGTGGTTTGTTATATTTTTTCTTCGTTTCTGTCTATTTTAATCTTTTATCAACAATGAGCTACTGCTGAATTATTTATTTCTAACCTATTTTTTTATCAAGCTAATTAATTTCGTAAGCAAGGCGTCATCCGATTCATGGCCCATCTCCCGAGGTGAGATGTACCAAGTATCTGAGAAACAACCAACAACCAATCTCAATTCTAAGAAAGGGTCTTTCCCACTTTCAAATGTGCTGCCAAGGTCCGCCGCGGTGGTATAGCGGTTACGGTGCTCGGCTGTTGACCCGAAGGTCGCGGGTTCGATCATGAGCTCGAGATCATCATTTCGCCTCCTCAAGTGCTTCGCTTAAGGTGGCTGTTTTCCCGTCTCTTGCTATTAATAAATGCGTGCAAAGTAGATCTGAATAAGGCATAGCCAACCTATGCACTAGCTTTAGGTACATTGCAAAACAAAAGAAACTGCGGAAGAAGGCATTCGTAACCGTTGGCCACTGTGCCCTTCTACATTATTTTTTAGTTCATGATTTGTATTAGCATGGTAGCTCTTTAACTAAAGAACAGCCACACAAAAGCTGCATTTCAACTGAAATGTGTTACCGGGTCCCTGCTCAGGTTATCTACAGCTTTAAAATTTAGAGCGTAATAGTTTCAGGTAATGAATTATTTATTGAGTATATATGGATTACAATTAAGCGTGGCAAAAGGGGCCATGCACAGCTGGTACAGTGACACATAGGAGTATGCATTGTAGGCTGCGCGCTTCTTGCTTGACGTGAAAATGTTGCATCTATAACAGTTGATTAAAAAACAATTTTTGTTTCGACATAAATTTGACGATTTCGATACGAATTTAATAGATTTATTAGGAATACGCAACACCGAATTTGCCTTTACACTAGCTTAATTCTTTAACATAAAGCTATCATGGTCTGCACTCTGTTTCCTTAGAAAGATCCGCTAGAATTATGTGTTCTTAGCATTTTTGATGTATATTAGAGAAAAAAAAACGTTCACTATATTTGTTAAATGAGCAAAAAAAGTCGGTCAAATCCTCCCGTCCAGTTATGTCAAACAGATTCACTATGTCCAGTCGAAGAACATTGAACGAAGTAGTAGCTCACGGGATCCGGACCGAACTTCGGTGGCTCTCAGTCTCGAGTCGGTATTTATAGGCAGGATAGAAGCAGCCACCGTTGTTTCAGGGCTCTCGCGTTGCGACAAGATTGTTGCGAAGTGGCAGACATTTCTGCGTCAGTCTTTCATTCTTTACTCTTTCCTTGAATCTCGAAGCATACCTGTTTATTGTAGGTATTCATTTAACGCACGCCTTCATAGAAATATCGCAACTTGAAGTGCGTCACGAGGTCCGTCCGCGTGAGTCATTCGAACTGTATCCTGAAACGGCGAGCCATCTTTCACTGAAGCTTTGGGTGGTGCGGTTGAGGTGCACCTCGTGAAGCCGCTTAAGATCGTTTGGCAGGGTTAGCTGAATGCAAGAAAGCTGTGCATGCTGTGTATGCATTGTGCCTTCGGTGCACCGGAGAGCTGAACTTGAAAGCCTCGAAGTGTCTTTTGTTTGAACGGCGACCTGCCCTGGACTGGGTTTTTTCACCTGGTGTCAAAAAAGTGGTGCGGTGAAGTAGTACGTCCAGTCGATCATTCGCTGCGATATTGACTCGAGCGGCATCTCCGGCGCAATGCCCGACTGTATATTTATGCGGGCTTCGACATCACAATTGCGCTAACCGACTTATCTAGATTTGCGCGGCAAGGTGACGAGCGTCATGTGCGCACTTCTGTCGCAAGTGTGAACAGCAGTATCACTTGCTAAGTTTGAAAACTGGGCGTGTTGGTGCAACATAACTGTAGCCTGTGTAGCGCTACGAATCGACGGGACACAAGAAAGAATTGCACACAACAAAGCGTAAACTTTCAGCGATGAAATTTGTTCCCTTTGCCGCGAGATACATACAGGAAGATAACGATAAACGCGAAGTGCGATGCACGGAAAGTAAACAATAAAAAGAAAACAAGATTGTACAAAGGGATCATCCACTAATGCCAAGCGGCCAAAGTCACATACTCATTTTTACTGAGGCCAACAAGAATGATGAACAAGGAAGTACAATTTCTGATTATGACGCGTGGAAATATTTTTATCTCTCGGCAACCATTCGGTTTATTAACCTTCCATCAAAATGAACTTGAATCGACTCGAGAACGTGCACTCTATTGTGCTAATGAAGTTAAGAACGAACCTTTAGCACACGCTAATCGGACTAGCTCATTGAGCTGTCTATAATCGATGTTTGCACCCTTATATTCACTCTCCTCCAAAAAGGCATGCAGCCGTTTTCGGCAATCATTTAATAACTATACCTGCACCCACGTATTTGTACGCTCAGGCTATTACATCTCCAACTAGTCATAATCTGGCCAAGAATCAAACCAGTGGCATTACGCTTGGAACACCAAAGCCACTGACTCACGACAGCGGTTTCAACTCGGAATCGGGCCTTTAAATGTTGGGCAACGAAGTACCGTTATTTCGCATTTATACGGAATCAACGGCTATTACTGTTATTGTCCTTGCATGACCTACTATTCGAAGCATGTTTCTAACATCCTGCCATTAGCAACCTCACAATTTTAGCTAAGCAACCGTCAATAAAAAGTCATAAATTATACATCAGGCTTTCAGCTACGTGAATAATCCTGAGACTTAGTGTTTAGGCTACTTTTATGTGATATGTGATATACTTTTATGTGATAGTGAACGAAACTGTTGGCTGTAAGACCGTTACAGGGTGAGTTCTAAGGCCTCGCAACAACAACCTGGGTTGCAATAAGATACCCTAGCGTAGTCGTCACAATGAATTACGAGGAAAGCAATCTGGTACAGACGAAAGCTTTTTATTGGGCGAACTGGTGCCCAGGAAATCAATAGTCAAACTACAAGCGATATACTCTGTGCACTGATAGCGGCGGTCACAGTCGTCGGCCGTCCGTAATCTAATCTACGGTAAGGCGAGTCGGCGTTTATGCATGTGGCATCGAAGATTCCAGCATTATCGCTGGCGGCCGCGTTAGTTCCAGAATAAACTCCTCTGTTTGCGTGGGGCGCACAGACTTGTCGGAAGATTATAAAATAATGGGGATCGTTACGAGACATTAGGGCGCAACCTGCGCAAGGCAGTGGTTACGCATATAACGGGACGGTTACATAAAAAAAACACGGTTGATCCCTCCGTCGTAGGAATCGGTATAACACGAAAGTGAAACGTGTCCTAGCAGAACTAGTTGAACGTTTATTATACATTGATATACTAGAGCTTACACAATATCGATTGGTGTTGGCAGCTATAGCACCGCTTGATGAGGACGCGTCCACGTTGACGCCTGCTGGTACATCTCCAATCTGACGACTGACGTCCATGAACATGACTAAACTATTGTGGTAGCTGTTGTAGTTAACATACACCTGGACACATGATATGGTGAATCACGCCCAAACATGGCTTCAACATGCACATAATAAGCACTAACTCGATCTGCACTCTTTCAAAGTGTTATTTGAGGAGAGAAACGGCAAGATGTGCGCTCCCTAGAAGTCGGTGCCAGTGCACTCGAAGCTCTAGGCGGCGGATAAGCACCGTTAGTTAATTTGGAAGCGGCCTTACGCTGGCGAAGAGGCGCCACACGCTGACGCGAAAGTCGAATCTTGTAACTGCGTCATCACCGAATCGAATCACCGTGGACGCCTCAATTCACCGACCATAGAGTCTTCTACAATATTGCAGCGAAAGCCTCCGCCACGCTGAGACTAAAGAAACGCTTGAAGTTGATGCCCGTTTGTGTCACTATGCATTACTCGTGGCCTCCGAGATTGTCTCCGGCAACGCGCGGTTGCTTGTGTTGCTCAGGCCGCTCTCCATTCGCACGCGGAGAGCGTAATCAGAGAAAGCGGTGTGACAGCCAGAAGAGCGTAGGTTATTGGATGCTGAGCTTCATTACCTATAGCTTTGGCTACGCTCACAATCCCCGGAATGTTAGAGTTAACAGAAAGATCACACTACAGCCGGACTAGAAACGCGACGGGGAGGGCGACGCGCGTCTTGTCTCCCCTTTAGTCTGGCCGTTACTTATCACGACTCGAGCGTGGAACGCGGTGTGACAGCCATAATAATAATAATTCTTGGGGTTTAACATCCCAAAACCACGATACGATTATGCGAGACGCCGTAGTGGAGGACTCCGGAAATTTCGACCACCGGGGGCTCTTTACCGTGCACCTAAATTTAAGTACACGGGACTCAAGCGTTTTCGCCTCCATCGATTCGATCCCGTGACCTGTGGGTCAGCAGTCGAGCGCCATAACCACTAGACCACCGTGGCGGGTGGTGTAATAGCCAGGTGAGTGTCGCAGAGCTATTTTTTATTACGAATGAATGCTATGAGCGAGGCTTAGGCTAAAGCCGCCACCTCGCGGTGTAAGGCGTTGGCAAAATTACACTTCTTTTGGAAACGTGCCGCATGTGACTGCCGTAGCAACGGTGCGACGGCGCGTTGCCGGAGATAATCGCGCAAGTCACGCATTCCTCACTCTACCGTTCCCAGACGGCGACACCACTGCGGGAACCAAAAGTATGGAATCACTGCGAGAGATAAAAGGCGCGTTCGTGAAGCCTCTAGCATGTGTGACGGTTCAGAAAGAACCACCAATATGGATGTCTATATTAGATGACCTGGTTTCATTGAAGCGTTTTTAAATCTTTGACAGGTCGACCTTCCTAAATAGCAACATCAGTGTTATGCGTGTTTGTATTTTGTGTGCTGAATATGTATCTAAGTGACATGAAATTGAAAACTATGTGTACTGATGAAGAGAAACGGCGGTGGCGCAGTGGTTAGCGTGTTTGTCACAGGTCGTCGCGGACCGAGAGGTCGTGGTCTCGACTCCCGTCTGCTGAACTTCTTTCTCGTAGTTTTTTTTTGCCATCTGATTTGTGTGTATTTCCGGCACGGAAATACGTCATAAAAGTCTTAGTGGACACCGGCGCAAAACACTTTAGTGTTAGAGTGAAAAAGGAAGTGTGTGTGGCAGTATCAAAATATACAAGCAGGGAGTTAGAACGATTTACACTATAGAGGTGAGAAAAATACTTACATACACGGGTAAACTCTCAACAGTAGTAATGACAATGCAAATCGAATCTTACACAAGCAAATTACATCAATGAAATCTAAGTAATATGAAATAGGCAAAACAAACAGTAATATAACGTTTCGGTGATCGGGTTTCTAATTTCTAAGTCACGAGAAACCCTCAAGTTCACAATAAAAGGTCTACGCGGTATGTGTTAAACGTTCAAAAATAAAAGCCTGGGTATTACTAGAAATGAAGCAGTGGTGGAGAAACAGCAAATGTCATAGCGCATCCAGTAGGGGACCAAACGATCGAAATCAGAACACACACAGAACGTTAATTTTCAACAATACAGTTTATATATCTGGATCAGCAGTGTATATACCGTGCTCTAGGTGCGTCACAAGACACGCGCTCAAGTATACGGACAAACTACTAAAAAACAAAAGCAAAATGAAACTAACATAGCATGAATCATTATAAATGTTTAAATCATTCGCAAAAATTCCATTTCCTTTGCGGGCAATGTGCTCGAAGGTTTGCTGATGCATGCGTCACAGTAAATTCTAATGAACTAAGCTTCGATTATTATAGTCTCGCCATCTCATTCGTGCTCTTCCCCAGAGTTACTGTTTCGCTGAAGAGGAGCCGGCGTGCATACTTCTGGCAGTGAATATGTCTCGAAGGTTTGCTGATGCATGCGTCACAGTAAATTCCAATGAACTAAGCTTCGATTATTATAGTCCCGCCATCTCATTAGTGCTCTTCCCCAGAGTTACTGTTTCACTGAAGAGGAGCCGGCGTGCATACTTCTGGCAGTGAATATGTCTCGAAGGTTTGCTGATGCATGCGTCACAGTAAATTCCAATGAACTAAGCTTCGATTATTATAGTCCCGCCATCTCATTAGTGCTCTTCCCCAGAGTTACTGTTTCACTGAAGAGGAGCCGGCGTGCATACTTCTGGCAGTGAATATGTCTCGAAGGTTTGCTGATGCATGCGTCACAGTAAATTCCAATGAACTAAGCTTCGATTATTATAGTCTCGCCATCTCATTAGTGCTCTTCCCCAGAGTTACTGTTTCGCTGAAGAGGAGCCGGCGTGCATACTTCTGGCAGTGAATATGTCTCGAAGGTTTGCTGATGCATGCGTCACAGTAAATTCCAATGAACTAAGCTTCGATTATTATAGTCCCGCCATCTCATTCGTGCTCTTCCCCAGAGTTACTGTTTCGCTGAAGAGGAGCCGGCGTGCATACTTCTGGCAGTGAATATGTCTCGAAGGTTTGCTGATGCATGCGTCACAGTAAATTCCAATGAACTAAGCTTCGATTATTATAGTCCCGCCATCTCATTAGTGCTCTTCCCCAGAGTTACTGTTTCACTGAAGAGGAGCCGGCGTGCATACTTCTGGCAGTGAATATGTCTCGAAGGTTTGCTGATGCATGCGTCACAGTAAATTCCAATGAACTAAGCTTTCGATTATTATAGTCCCGCCATCTCATTAGTGCTCTTCCCCAGAGTTACTGTTTTCACTGAAGAGGAGCCGGCGTGCATACTTCTGGCAGTGAATATGTCTCGAAGGTTTGCTGATGCATGCGTCACAGTAAATTCCAATGAACTAAGCTTCGATTATTATAGTCCCGCCATCTCATTAGTGCTCTTCCCCAGAGTTACTGTTTCACTGAAGAGGAGCCGGCGTGCATACTTCTGGCAGTGAATATGTCTCGAAGGTTTGCTGATGCATGCGTCACTGTAAATTCCAATGAACTAAGCTTCGATTATTATAGTCCCGCCATCTCATTAGTGCTCTTCCCCAGAGTAACTGTTTCACTGAAGAGGAGCCGGCGTGCATACTTCTGGCAGTGTATCTGTCTCGAAGGTTTGCTGATGCATGCGTCACTGTAAATTCCAATGAACTGAGCTTCGATTGTTATAGTCTCCGCCATCTCATTAGTGCTCTTCCCAAGAGTAACTGTTTCACTGAAGAGGAGCCGGCGTGCATACTTCTGGCAGTGAATCTGTCTCGAATGGTTTGCCTGATGCATGCGTCACAGTAAATTCCAATGAACTAAGCTTCGATTATTATAGTCTCGCCATCTCATTAGTGCTCTTCCCCAGAGTTACCGTTTCGCTGAAGAGGAGCCGGCGTGCATACTTCTGGCAGTGAATATGTCTCGAAGGTTTGCTGATGCATGCGTCACAGTAATTCCAATGAACTAAGCTTCGATTATTATAGTCCCGCCATCTCATTAGTGCTCTTCCCCAGAGTTACTGTTTCACTGAAGAGGAGCCGGCGTGCATACTTCTGGCAGTGAATATATCTCGAAGGTTTGCTGATGCATGCGTCACAGTAAATTCCAATGAATTAAGCTTCGATTATTATAGTCCCGCCATCTCATTAGTGCTCTTCCCCAGAGTTACTGTTTCACTGAAGAGGATCCGGCGTGCATACTTCTGGCAGTGAATCTGTCTCGAAGGTTTGCTGATGCATGCGTCACAGTAAATTCCAATGAACTAAGCTTCGATTATTATAGTCTCGTCATCTCATTAGTGCTCTTCCCCAGATTTACTGTTTCACTGAAGAGGAGCCGGTGTGCATACTTCTGGCAGTGAATATGTCTCGAAGGTTTGCTCATGCATGCGTCACAGTAAATTCCAATGAATTAAGCTTCGATTATTATAGTCCCGCCATCTCATTAATGCTCTTCCCCAGAGTTACTGTTTCACTGAAGAGGAGCCGGCGTGCATACTTGAATCTGTCTCGAAGGTTTGCTGATGCATGCGTCACAGTAAATTCCAATGAACTAAGCTTCGATTATTATAGTCTCGCCATCTCATTAGTGCTCTTCCCCAGAGTTACTGTTTCACTGAAGAGGAGCCGGCGTGCATACTTCTGGCAGTGAATCTGTCTCGAAGGTTTGCTGATGCTTGCGTCACAGTAAATTCTAATGAACTAAGCTTCGATTATCATAGTCTCGCCATCTCATTAGTGCTCTTCCCCAGATTACTGTTTCACTGAAGAGGAGCCGGCGTGCATACTTCTGGCAGTGAATCTGTCTCGAAGGTTTGCTGATGCATGCGTCACAGTAAATTCCAATGAACTAAGCTTCGATTATCATAGTCTCGCCATCTCATTAGTGCTCTTCCCCAGAGTTACTGTTTCACTGAAGAGGAGCCGGCGTGCATACTTCTGGCAGTGAATCTGTCTCGAAGGTTTGCTGATGCATGCGTCACAGTAAATTCCAATGAACTAAGCTTCGATTATCATAGTCTCGCCATCTCATTAGTGCTCTTCCCAGAGTTACTGTTTCACTGAAGAGGAGCCGGCGTGCATACTTCTGGCAGTGAATCTGTCTCGAAGGTTTGCTGATGCATGCGTCACAGTAAATTCCAATGAACTAAGCTTCGATTATCATAGTCTCGTCATCTCATTAGTGCTCTTCCCCAGAGTTACTGTTTCACTGAAGAGGAGCCGGCGTGCATACTTCTGGCAGTGAATCTGTCTCGAAGGTTTGCTGATGCATGCGTCACAGTAAATTCCAATGAACTAAGCTTCGATTATCGTAGTCTCGCCATCTCATTAGTGCTCTTCCCCAGAGTTACTGTTTCGCTGAAGAGGAGCCGGCGTGCATACTTCTGGCAGTGAATCTGTCTCGAAGGTTTGCTGATGCATGCGTCACAGTAAATTCCAATGAACTAAGCTTCGATTATCATAGTCTCGCCATCTCATTAGTGCTCTTCCCCAGAGTTGCTGTTTCACTGAAGAGGAGCCGGCGTGCATACTTCTGGCAGTGAATCTGTCTCGAAGGTTTGCTGATGCTTGCGTCACAGTAAATTCTAATGAACTTAGCTTCGATTATCATAGTCTCGCCATCTCATTAGTGCTCTTCCCCAGAGTTACTGTTTCACTGAAGAGGAGCCGCATGCATACTTCTGGCAGTGAATCTGTCTCGAAGGTTGCTGATGCTTGCGTCACAGTAAATTCTAATGAACTAAGCTTCGATTATCATAGTCTCGCCATCTCATTAGTGCTCTTCCCCAGAGTTACTATTTCACTGAAGAGGAGCCGGCGTGCATACTTCTGGCAGTGAATCTCTCTCGAAGGTTTGCTGATGCTTGCGTCACAGTAAATTCTAATGAACTAAGCTTCGATTATCATAGTCTCGCCATCTCATTAGTGCTCTTCCCCAGAGTTACTGTTTCACTGAAGAGGAGCCGGCGTGCATACTTCTGGCAGTGAATCTGTCTCGAAGGTTTGCTGATGCTTGCGTCACAGTAATTCTAATGAACTAAGCTTCGATTATCATAGTCTCGCCATCTCATTAGTGCTCTTCCCCAGAGTTACTGTTTCACTGAAGAGGAGCCGGCGTGCATACTTCTGGCAGTGAATCTGTCTCGAAGGTTTGCTGATGCTTGCGTCACAGTAAATTCTAATGAACTAAGCTTCGATTATCATAGTCTCGCCATCTCATTAGTGCTCTTCCCCAGAGTTACTGTTTCACTGAAGAGGAGCCGGCGTGCATACTTCTGGCAGTGAATCTGTCTCGAAGGTTTGCTGATGCATGCGTCACAGTAAATTCCAATGAACTAAGCTTCGATTATCATAGTCTCGTCATCTCATTAGTGCTCTTCCCCAGAGTTACTGTTTGACTGAAGAGGAGCCGGCGTGCATACTTCTGGCAGTGAATCTGTCTCGAAGGTTTGCTGATGCATGCGTCACAGTAAATTCCAATGAACTAAGCTTCGATTATCATAGTCTCGCCATCTCATTAGTGCTCTTCCCCAGAGTTACTGTTTCACTGAAGAGGAGCCGGCGTGCATACTTCTGGCAGTGAATCTGTCTCGAAGGTTTGCTGATGCTTGCGTCACAGTAAATTCTAATGAACTAAGCTTCGATTATCATAGTCTCGCCATCTCATTAGTGCTCTTCCCCAGAGTTACTGTTTCACTGAAGAGGACCGGCGTGCATACTTCTGGCAGTGAATCTGTCTCGAAGGTTTGCTGATGCTTGCGTCACAGTAAATTCTAATGAACTAAGCTTCGATTATCATAGTCTCGCCATCTCATTAGTGCTCTTCTCCAGAGTTACTGTTTCACTGAAGAGGAGCCGGCGTGCATACTTCTGGCAGTGAATCTGTCTCGAAGGTTTGCTGATGCTTGCGTCACAGTAAATTCTAATGAACTAAGCTTGCGATTAGTGAATCGAAAGGAATCCGCCAGGTTGCTCCTTGCTAACCTTGTTCCTGTGCTGGCGTAGCGTATCATTCAGGCATCAACAAGTTTTTCCCACGTAGCTTGTTCCACATGTCATAGAGTGAGTGAGTGAGTGAGTGAGTGAGTGAGTGAGTGAGTGAGTGAGTGAGTGAGTGAGTGAGTGAGTGAGTGAGTGAGTGAGTGAGTGAGTGAGAGTGAGTGAGTGAGTGAGTGATGTGAGTGAGTGAGTGAGTGAGTGAGTGAGTGAGTGAGTGTGTGAGTGAGTGAGTGAGTGAGTGAGTGAGTGAGTGAGTGAGTGAGTGAGTGAGTGAGTGAGTGAGTGAGTGAGTGAGTGAGTGAGTGAGTGAGTAGAGTAGAGTGGAGTGGAGTGGAGTGGAGTGGAGTGGAGTGGAGTGGGAGTGAGTGAGTGAGAGTGTGTGTGTGTGTGTGTGTGTGTGTGTGTTGTGTGTGTGTGTGTGTGTGTGTGTGTGTGTGTGTGTGTGTGTGTGTGTGTGTGTGTGTGTGTGTGTGTGTGTGTGTGTGTGTGTGTGTGTGTGTGTGTGTGTGTTATTGCTTCGCTCGTTTGGCCCCCGCGTTGGATGCCCCAATCAGGTGAAAAACACTCGCTTATTTCGAAACTCTTTATCTCTTACGATAGCCACGTTCACCCTCCAGAGCGTTAAACTTTGGCGTGCGTTTCAGGAAATCCGCCATCCTCGTTGTCTGACGACCTGGGCACGCCTTGAAAACTCCGGACGAGCACTCCCTCGTCTCTCGGCGACTTTTGCTTTCCGGTTGCGATCATTATACCTTGTCGTCGCTTTCTTTGGAGCACTGCTTTATAGACGAACGTGGGCACAATATACGCCGAAGCCAGCGTAGAGTGTCGATCCTCCCAGCAGAGGCACCGGAGAACCGCAGCACTATGTCGCCCGCCATGACTGCTTCGGTTGCGTCTCTGACTGTGCTTCTTTTGGCTACGTGTGGCACCGACGCGAGGCTGGACGTGCTTGTAAGCTCCAGGCGGAGGCAACAGACGTGTTTTGCCGAACCGCGGTCGCCCAGCATAGGAGACCGGGCGCTCTGCCCGTACACCAGGACCGTCGACGTGAAGTACGGTCGAATTCCGACCACCATTCCGACGGTGACGTGCAATTGCCCCGGCAGTCGATGCAGTCAGACGGGCGACTTTCACTGCCAAGAGGTTGGTGTCTTGATATACTGAGAGCTACTATCTGATATGAAAGGGCCCCTAAACAAACATTGAAATTACAAAGAACATGCGGGTCATTCTCTCCCGGCGTTTCCCGTTTTTTCGGCCCAAATCGTGACGCCAGCAGTCTCACTTCACGTCACGTCATGACGAAATAAGCTCTCGATTAGGTCCACCCGCGAGAGATATCAGTTGCGAAATATCTCCTACCCCTGCTTTACCATGCAGTCCCACACTCGTTCTGCCTTGCCTCGCGTGACTGTCGTGCGCGTTCAACAGATTTGGCTTCGTCTTGACCGTTTTCGACCGCGCAAGCGGAGATAACAGCATGTAGCCGAATAGCGCCAATTTCAGGGGTGCTATCGCGGAGCGATGCCGTATCCCTTATTCTATGCTATTATAATAATCCACCAGTCGCAGCTGGCTGATCCCGCCGATAGCGCGGACGAACTGTCGCGCTGATTGCTGGGGAAGCGCGAAAAGCACGAAAAGCATTGGCATCGGAAAAGGCATAGTTCCGCGATTGCACCCCTAATGGCCTCAAAGTGCTGTAATTGTCTGCCTGTTTTATGAAGAAATAAATTCAGGGAGGAGATAGCGCCTGTAAGAAGGGCACTGTAGGCGAAAAAGAAACCCAGGTTGCCAGGTTGAAACGGCAAAAATATAGCCAGAACATTGTAAAAACTAGCCAGAAAGTAGCCACCGTTAGCCAAGGGTAGCAAGAGGAGCCAAATGTAGGCACACGTGTGTTAAAACGACCACGACGTTTTTACTTAAATGACTGAATGCAAAAGCCTTTTGAAGAAAATGCGAATATGTACAGCCTGAACCTGTCACTATCAGAACGGCTGAGATTCAATTATCAATTTTTTACTATAGCGACCATTTCGAGCACGATGACGAAGCTTCTTGTGCTGTTGCGAAAAATGGGACACTCACCTCGTTTTGCGTGACCTAAAAGGACTAGAAGTGTGTGTGTGTGTGTGTGTGTGTGTGTGTGTGTGTGTGTGTGTGTGTGTGTGTGTGTGTGTGTGTGTGTGTGTGTGTGTGTGTGTGTGTGTGTGTGTGTGTGTGTGTGTGTGTGTGTGTGTGTGTGTGTGTGTGTGTGTGTGTGTGTGTTCGGGGGCCTAGCTTCTCGCGTTGCGTTTTCTGCGGTAAGATTGAAGACAAATGGATATGTCGTTTTCTTCAGTAAATCGGTCTAGTTTGCAGCGCCGTTCCAGGGCCATTGTCGCTTTGTTACTGCTCGTATTTTTGTGCGGTTTTTTTTTTTCGTGTTTCCCCACCATTCCCTGACATCGTACCACCCCCAGCATGTACCCGGCCACCCAACAAGCCCACCCCCCACCCCTTATACAAAGTGTCTCAACCTGCTTTCAGATACGCGAGGAACTCCAGGTTGCCTACAGGGAACACGCCAGACGAACGACATTACGAAACGAGACGTTTACGTTTGCCTGTGCTTGCATCACCACCCAAGCGAGGCAGGCAGCGTTAGAACGGCTGACAAGGGTCCACGACCAATACGGCAACCCCTACGGCGGACAAGTGCGAGAGCTATGGCGAAAGTACGCAGTGAGGCCGTACAGGAGGCTTCGAGGATTTCTCGGTGCACCTACTGCGGTACCACAGCTGGCCCATGCTCCGGAGCACCAACTTCAAGCTTAATACGAACCGTGAATGCATCGTTCGCCTATATACAGTGTGCTTGTGACGTTGGCGTGGGCTGCGGTTAGACGTGGAACTGTTTATAAAATTCACTTCTTCAGCCTGTGCGTCTTGTTTATTGAGAGATCCGCCGATGTCGTTCAATGGCAATCACGTTCTCCAACGAGGAGTGTCAGGTGGAGAGTTCATTCCCAGCCGCGGTGACTTAGATTCCGATGGATACGGAATGCAAGAGTGATTCCTTACCGCGTTTGGTGCACACGGAATAGACAAACAATTTTCCGCACCGCATAACACGGTGTTCCCGTGGAGCAGCTGTATTCCACAGTTCCATTTGCCAAAAAATGTTATTTTTTTCTAATGGTGGGTTAACTAAGGATAGGTATTGGTCTCTAACTACCCCGATGCTTCGGATCGCCAGTCTTGTACACAGAGATAACCTTTCCGACTTTCAGTACATTTTAGTAAGAATTATTTCTTATTGCATAATTGAACACGGGACAGAGAGGCCACCAAATACATCGACATCCCACATGTTAGTAAGTTACTGAAGCTGAGTCTCAACAAAAGCTATTGTTGCCTTAGGTGACATAACAGAAAGCTTAGCTAAACATCTATCGCTTGCTTTTCCTGCGAATTTGTATAGTGGTACCTCGGTCGGCATCGTTCGTGCCGTTTGCTGCTGTCCGTCAGCCCAAAATATGGACCGACACCTGAGACTGAACCACACCCGGCTGACCCTCGGCCAGGGCTTAGTCTCCCTTCATTGGAGGGGGGGCCCTCACAAACAGGCAATATATATATACATACATATATATATATATATATATATATATATATATATATATATATATATATATATATATATATATATATAGCAGCTTAGCGGCTCTGCTACGCGCAAATCGTGGGTTGTTGGAACGTGGTGCGAGCTGGCATACCGAAGAATAAACGCACAACTTCTAGGTATATCGGTCAAGATCCACTTTCGCGGTCGTATTATCAAACTTTGGGTAAAAATGTCGGCGCATTAAACGCATGCGAATGCATTATTTCCAAGGGATGTTGGCCGGGACTAAAAACAAAAACGTTTAGGCTGTCAAACGTATTATGCAGAACCGTATCAACGAGATTTCAGTGTATAATATGTGCTATAGATTAAGCGTTAAGAGAGGTGTTTGCGATGGTCACAGTGCAGTGAAGCCAACTGTCTCTAGAACTGAACAAATGCTTACGAATGCTACACAAGTACATACATTATTCCGAATGTATTTCGGGCATTCATTCAACCTGTGAATCCAATCAATCATTAAATTAAATTATTTTGGGAACGATCTCTCACAAATAAATCGGGATGTAAAGGCTTAAATATATGTGAGCTCAAAATAAGTAACATTAGTTGACTAACTGGATTCAGAACCTCAGGGACGACAATGCTATATTTTATTTTCACTACCACTTGCCTAATAAAGTAGGCAAAATACATGTGTCTTTGCAATTACAGCAGACTGGTGATGCACAACTAAAAGAATGAAAATTGAGTGGCAAGCTAACCAGACCAAGGTGAACCATTACTGATTCACGAGCAGGTAGCTTCACACTCAGGTGCCTCGTGAAACAGGATGTTGTGCCAAGACGCTCCGTCGGACGGGGTGGTGACCCGTGGTTGCGTGGTGTTCAGTGTCTCAGTGAATTGCATTCAGCAGTACAACGATACCAGTTTTCTTGTGTTCTGCTCACACCCCGTCAACCAAAAATTCGCGAATAAATCATTATTCCGAAAATTGCAGAGTATAATTTCCCCGCACAAAGCACTACTACAAAGCCTCCCGAACACAGTGCCTCATCACTTTCCAACTGGCGAAGGCCCACCAGCGCTCCCTCAAGGCAGCGATCCACGTAGAGCATCAGCGCTACACCACCAGGCTAGCCGAGAAAGCTACGCAGAACCCCAAGGTGTTCTGGTCTTACGTGAATAGTCTTCGGTCATCACGTCACCGCCCCAGCTTCAACGTCCAGGGAAAGCTTGTTGACCGCCCTGCGGAAGTCTGCTCTCTTTGCTGAACAATTTTCTTCCATCTATGTTCAAGCCCCCGCCGATGACAGCGAACTACTCGAAAAATTCTCTCCACGTGATCAAGGCACGCATCCAACTCAGCTTCCCGACGACTCGCGTGATGACTCATTCCTTCTCTCAGCTACTTTTTCACCAGAAGCACTGTCCTCAGCCATCTCCAAAATCAATCCATCTCCCAGCCCCGGTCCCGATGGCATGGCGCCCACCTTCTTTCGACTGCTTGCGCCCCAAGTGCTTGTATTCCTGTGCACTGTGTTCCAATCCCTACTTGACCATGGGACTGTGCCCGCCTCTCGGAACCGTGCCCTGGTTACCCCTGTTCACAAAGGGAAATCCAAGCCCTCTAACGATCCCAAGAACTATCGTCCAGTCTCCATTACGTCGATCATATGCCGCACGTTTGAACGTGTTCTGAACAGCCAACTCCTTGACTTTCTCGAGCGGAGAAAGTTTTTTCCTGCCTCGCAGCATGGCTTTCGCCGTGACCGCAGCTGCGACACAGCCCTGGCTACCCTGAACCAAATCGTAAGTCACAATCTTGACAACCGCGTAGAAACCGACGTCATTCAGCTCGACCTGAGCAACGCCTTCGACACCCTCAACATTTCCCTCTTGCTGGACAAGGCGAAGGAAGCAGGCATTCGTGGATGCCTGCTCGGGTGGTTGGCCAACTTCCTGATCGGGCGCAGCCAACGTGTCTTATATTGTGGCGCCCACTCGAAGAGGATACCTGTGCCCTCAGGAGTGCCTCAGGGTTCTGTCCTTGCGCCGACCCTCTTCCTGATATACGTCAACAACATGCCCCGGGACAACCGCTTCCCCCTTGTGCAGTACGCGGACGACACGTCCATCCTTGCCCCTATCCTTTGTCCCTCCACAAGTGAGGATCTCCAGGAGTACCTAATGGTGATCGACTCCTGGATCACTTCCAACCACCTGAAGCTATCCCCCGAAAAATGCAGTGTAATGAAGTTCTCGAGTGCTCGCCTGCCTGCCAAGCCCTCATACACTATGCGCGGTATCCCTCTTCCCACGGAGGACTCACTGAAAATCTTAGGTGTGACGTTCACCAGCACTCTGGACTTCAGCCTTCAGGTTGCAAGCGTCGTTGCTAGGGCTCGCCGCGTCCTCGGCTTCGTGTCCAGAGTCTCTAAACCATGCGGTCCCGCTACATTTGCCCTTCTGTACACATCACTCGTGCTGCCTATCCTTGAATATGGCTGCCCCGTATGGTCACCCAACCAACGGCACCTTATCGCCCGCATCGAAAGCGTACAAAGAAGAGCCTCGCGCATCCTCTACGCACGCTCCATAAAGTCTCCGCCGGCGGACTACACTACCCGCCTGAAGATGGCCAAGTGGCGTCCTCTGCGACAACGTCGCGCTGTGACCCAAATGCGCCTGCTCTGTCGTCTACTCGATGGCTACCTGGCGGACACCCCCTTATCGTCAGCAGTACGTGTGAATAAACGCTCGGGTCAGCCGGAGCCTCTGCATACACGAACTAAGCGTCACGGCTCCTCCGCCATCCCAGCCGCCGTACGCGAGTTCCTCACTCTTCCCATGAGCGTTCGCGCACCTCCCCCTCGCACCAGCGAAGACTCCAAACATCTCTGCTCTATGTACAGTCGCCATTTGTCCAGCGATTCGTGATGACCTCACCCTCCACCCCCTCCCCCGCCCCCCCTTTTTTTCTTCCTTCTTTCTTTCGTTTTTTTTTCTCTCTCTTTCTTGCCTTCCGGTGACGGGCTAGCAGACGCACGCGCGTAAGGGTCTTTCCTTTCTGTCTAGCCTCGCACGCCACCGGAGGGCTCACATTGTTGTGCAAATAAAAATTATTATTATTATTATTATTATTATTATTAAAATTAAATTCCAGCACTTGTCAAATGGGTGCCGCAGTGCCATCGTTGGACTGCCGAGGGGGGGGCCGAGTCCCCCCCCCCCTCGGGCACCCCAGAGTTTAAGCCCTGCCCTCGGCGGAGGCGAAGCAGGCTAGCCGTAGTAAGAGGTCAACGGTCAAGCCCCGGCCCGGTATTGATCACGTTCCCGATACAGGCATATAATGCTCAGTTTAATCAATTTGTGGGCACCCTTGAGCGCGGCCTGCATTTCTGGTAAGTTAATGAAGCACAATTCGTGCTTTAGTGACCATAGACCCGCACTCGGTGCACTGGGACTAAACGCGTACAAGAGGAAACACGAGGAAGAATGTCAAGGAGCACATAAGAGAGGAAGATAGCAATGCGCAATCGTGGTTTGAAGATATAATGTGAAATACACCAGAGTTCTTCAATCATGCGAGTTGCGAAACTCCCCATAGGCCCCATATATCAAAATCCGGACACGCCATTGGCCGAAATCGCGGGGGTCTGCCGATTGTCGCGTCATCTGTTGACCAAAAAACAAACTAATAAGCGTTCGCGACGACGCCAGCGCTGCGTGCTGAGTTGAGCAACTTGAAAGAAGCACAGGAAGGAGACAGCGCCGCGGCTCTTCAGTGTTTTGTATCACTGCTCTCAGATGGCGCGACAATCCGCAGGCACCTGCTTAACTGGCTACGGGCATGTCTGGGTTTCGGAACGCAGTTTCGCAATTGGTATGATTGAAGAACTCTGAAATACATGACTACGCGAGAGTATATATTCGTGCATGTTATCCTTATTACCCAGCGCATACGCAAACATCTCACTCTGCACATCACGCGTATAAAATAGACGCTACAGCAGCAGAGGCATGCCTAACAAGCATAATGCTGCTCATAACTTGCCCGACTTTCGTGAAGGGATGCTACCGGGCGCATGCGCCAAGCTATTGACATGACCCAGCAGTCTGTGCCCAATATGCTGAGCTCAAGCATCAACACCGCCAAGACGCTGGTATCTTTTTGCGATACCGTTTATCATGGTGTTGATTAGCTTCGATGGCCAATCATGTCAGCAGGAAGGAGCGCCGATCATTTCTTTGGACAAATGAAGCTTCTACGGGTTCACGTGTAGTCTTACCTTCAGGACAAGCTAAAAGCTAGTATTGAGGAAGTGCAAGTAACTCGCGCGAATGCAGATCCAAGGAGATGGCTGCTACTTCAGTTGCGCTGGATGATCCACGAGGCGCGGTTATTTAAAGCACGGGTAAGTTTGGCCAATGTTGCACATTTTGTGAGAGAGGAAAACTTCTCATATTAGTCATCTACCTTGTTGGTGTTACGTCTGTTTGCAACAACGCATTCAGTGCGTTTCAGATCTGCTAATGTGGCTCAACAAGCAAATGTGTAGCTCCACATAATCCGCTGTTGCTGACGGAAATCTTGGCAGTGGTGGAGGGCCGAACGCAGTCTCTGTATCTGTAGGTGCGGGCCGGAAACAAACAAGAACATTGTTGCGCAAGTTTCACCGTGTGCGAAAGAAATCACGGTGCGCGGAACAGGAAGGGTGTGATGCGGCGGTCCGAATGACAACGACGCCTTACCATTTCGTCCGTGACGCACATTGGAAGAGCAGCTCAGTGCTTCAGAAGCCACCTTTAAGATATTACAGAACAATTTGACCGGTCTCACCACTCATTGTTGATGCGAATAGAAAAAATTACGAGGGCATCTTACGCTATCGCTAAGACGACTCGAAGGTGAAAGCCTCATAAGTGGTGCGTTAGAATCGGACAAGCTGTTTGGCTCGTGGCGTTTCATAATGTGCTTGTCCAGCCTCTTCTGGCGTTGCATACCTCTTCGGCCTACCGCACAATTCACTAGGCCCTGGCTCGGGGGCTACTAAAAAAATTTTTTTTTTAGTAGTGCGAGTTTTGCAGCCTCCGATCTGGGTTCCGCGCCGCTCTGTGTTTAAAAGAAATAGTCGAAGTTTTAGAGTACTGCGTATTCTATGAATGTTCAAATTCGACGACTCTATAGTCGGATACAACTTCAGAAGTCCGGAGAGGCCCCGCCCAGATGACCGAACTGCTGCAGCCGATCGCCTCCGCGGCTCAAGAAATAGTCGTGCTGATGCACTGGGCAAGGAGGCGTTACCGGCCGCCCGGCTCGTGACGTCAGTCACGAGTGAGCGCCCATTGGTGCACGCTTGTGTGCATCTGCCTCTGAGGAAGAAATGCCGCAGACTATTAAAGTTGTATCCGACTATAGACGCCCACTGTCTCGGAGTGAACACGCCGTAAGTCCTGTCGCAGAGCGTTGCGGCTTTGATTCTCTGCCGCAGAAGGCGCGTTGCCGCCACCGTGGAAATGCGGTTTGGACATTTATAAGGAAAAATAAAGGTAATAAACAACCGTATAACTAATACACAAAGAGAGCTTTCATGTCAAGGATAACGTAAAGTTTTAAGTAATATCTTTTCATATTCCATGGCGGGTACAATTTGAATACTGAAGTTTTGAAGGATACACTATATCTCAGTCAGGAATAAATGTAAACTATTCACAAGTTGAACGTTTTGTCTTACAAAGGCAGTCACAGATGGCTCGCCGAAAGTTCCGTTCTATATTAAAATGACTGGGCGTGCAAACGTGGAAACACGAAAGAGAAGTCGAGACACCACATACGGCCTTGCGGTGTCTTGACTTCGCTCTCTTGTGTCCGTGTTTGCACGCCCAGCCTTTTTTAACATGAACACCTACCAACTAGCTCAGCTCTGCTATTCCGTTCTGTTATTTTATTGTATCGTTTTTAATTTTCGGACTTCCTTCTTGACGTCATCCTAGGTGTAGCGGGCACGCCCCATTGTTAGGCAAAAAGAACCAGATGAAGAAGAAGACTGAACGAGGACGCACCGTCATGGCGGACAAGCCCGCTAAGACAAGCCCTTCTCGTTCCCAGAGGTCGCCGTCTCCCGCGAAGGCGACAGATCGCGACGCGGCCTCGAAGAGAGACGCCGGATCGCCGCCGAGAAAGGCGACGTCACCGTCGCCTTCCAAGAGTCGCGGCTCGCCGCCCAAGAGAAGCCGGTCGCCTTCCCCATCTCCGGTTAGGTCCGTCGCCGGCAGTCCCTCGAGGCGTCGACGAAAGACCAGCCCGCTGTCCTCCCCGAGGTCGCGGTCCCCGAGGTCGCGGTCCCCTAGGTCGCCGTCGCCAAGGATGTCGTCGCGGTCTCCGCGGGCCACCGTCAGCGGTACCAGGAGGCCCTCTACCACGGGCAAGTGGGCGAGACGCTTCAGGTCGAAGATCAACGCGGCCATTGAACGCGACCACGAACGGCGCAGCAGGATCTACCAGTGGCTCAAGGGGTCAGAATGTGATTACTTACGTTGCTTCCTCGAGTCTTTGAAGGGCCCCTAAACAAACGCTACGAATACACAGAACGAGGGCGTTATTCTCACGTGACGTCGTAAGGAGAAAAGTTCTCTATTGGTCCATATGCGAGTGATGCCAGCTGTGAATTGTCTTCTTCCCTGCTTTGCCATGCAATCGAACGCCCGTTCTGCCGTGTCTCGCTTGAATATCGTACGCGAGCAACTGATTTCACTTCGTTTTGTGCGTTTCAGACTGCGCAACAGGAGGTAGCAGCATGTAGCCGAAAAGTACGAAACCCTGATAGACTCAACGCCTAGTGCTCACATTTTCGACATGTATTCTGAATAAATAAGTAGGAAGGAGGCCATATAATACGCCTGTATGAAGAGCAGTAAAGGCGGTAAAGAACCCATTCTCTCGTCTCTGAACTCGGAGTAATGCAGAGGCCCTTTAAAGAATGTATTCTACTACATCCTGCGCTGTTCCTTGGAAGGGAACCGCTTTTTAATTCAAGCATTTTGCTGGCATTCCTCAACGGAGTTCACACATTTCAAGTTTTATCTACAGAGCGCTACTATAGCGACTATCACACGTCTGCATGGAAGAGAGGGATTGGTACCCTGTCATAATTGTAGCAGGTGTAACTGCACCTGCCTCGGCAGTTGTATGTCTGTAGAAGTGTGGAGATGCGGGCTAGTTGGCATAGGTTCATTTGAAGAGTGTAAGAAAAAACAGGACAAGAAAGAGAAGCTACAAGACGAACAGAAACTACAGGAGAAACTGCAGGCTTGTACTGTAGCTCTTCCGTGTCCTATTCTCTTTTTTTCCGCTGTTGTATGACATTAGCTGAGACCAAGGAATAACCTCCAGCCCACATAGATAGAAAGCAACCCAGAATTGCTGCATGCCCATTTACGAACAGTGTTCTCATCTTGTTTATCTTCGGCTATCATTGACTTAAGAAAATTCGCCACGTCACTCTATTCATGTCCGTACTTTTACTGCAGTTTTTCGGGCATTTCGCGGTAATTTTAGGCCACTTTACAGCCAGGCTGCATATAACATCTTGTACTGCATCATCTCACAGCATTAGGGGCATCGTTGTGGCACTCTCTGGCCACTATTAACTCTTGCTCCATTCCAAAATCACACATCGTCATCATGATCATCATCATCATAAACGGCACCACCTCATTTGCAGTGTAAAGGTACAGTGTGCCGCGCAGGGTTACGTGAAGTCACAGTGTGGCGTGTGCGATACAATAGAATTGATCATCATTGTCTCCGTGTAGCGGGAAAATATTGAAAATCAATATAACATTGTGGAGACGGTGAAGACCTATGGGCCACGGACCTAAAAGCATCGCCAAGACGGGCAGTCGCAAATCTAACTTTTTATGGGTTGGTCCGAGCCCAACAATGGCGCTGAGCGTCGTCGTCCAAATTCGATCTGAATGGTCAATTTATTCCGTTATCTGAACGTATGTGGAACCATATTCCAGAAGAACTTGTCGCTCCTCTAGCGTGAAGTGACGAATGAATAATAGCGACAGCTATGCGAAAATAAAACAGGCATGCCATCAGAAAGCAAGAACACTGCGGGAGTGTTCGACAGGGCAGAAAGAGCGCTGATGATTCGTCAGGGCGATGGTTGTCCTTGGGAAGAGCTTTGTCCATAATCAGGATTTCGGGACATGTTCACGCGGCACCATCTCTCGCTGGTGGCAGCAGCGCTCACTGAATGCGAAATAGGCGACAAAAAATCATATCGGACGAAAAAAAAAGTAGTTATCACAGAGTACTCCCGACTGTATACAGCACAGAGCTACTGCAATATTCCGGTCAAATTTCAGTATCGCACTACAAAGCGCGTGGTTTCTCACAATGTTTAATATTGTACAAAGCGGCTCTGTGTGTATTTCATAAGCCGTGTTCAAACTTAGTACGGTACTGAAATTTTACCATAATGTTCCAGTGGGTTTCTGCTGTATAGATTCGGGAGCAGTTTTCGATAACGAGTTTTTTTTCATCAGCTATGAAATTTTATCGCCTATCTCCCATTCAGTTACGGCAGGGCATCGCTGCCGTCGCCCAGAGATGGTACCACGTACACTCGTCCCCAAATTCTAGGAATTCAAACCCTTGGCTTGAAGTACATTCATCAATGGACGACTTCTCGTCGCTTCGAGCCTCTATCGTCTTCCCCTTAATCTGTACCTTGTTCGGATTACCGTCATAACGAGCGATTTAAACAGAACTAACTTCACCTGATTGCGTGACGGTGAGAACACTTTTCTCGTGCACTTATAAGCGTTCCTTGGATCGCAGCCTCTCTCTACGGAAGGGATCTCCTCGAGGAGGCAGTTCGCCACGACTAAGGCACAGCGGTCGTAGCAGGGCAAGTCCCGGCTCCGTGTCGCCGTACAAGTCTGGCAGCGTACGTCGTACCCGCACGGGGGTGAGCTCTAGCAAAGTTTCTGGACAATAATAATTATAATAATAATAATTATAATAATAATGCTGGTTTCGCAGTAATTCTGGTGTCGGCGTCGTTGGTAGTGAGCGAAAAGTCAGCATTGTCCCTGGGCTAAAATTTGAGGTAAATGGAAATATCTTCGGTTCTAGTGGGACCGGGTATTTGAACCTGCGACCCCTCGCTTCGCAGCGCGATGCGTTTAGCCGCTCGGCCACAACGCGTACATTCACTAGCATGCTAACGGCGAGCTATTTATATACACTATTTACTGTTGGTTGTATGCACATCTGGGAGGTGCTTCAGCGAGGCATAGGCTTGACTAACCCCCGCTAGATGGCGTAAAAGGGCCCACGCACGCGCTTTCAATGGCATCGCTCCGCCGTGTTTCGTCGCGCCGCATGCATGGATATTGGAGCTCGAGGGCGTCCGCACTTTGGCTTTCCTTGCGGCACGGTTTAGGCGGCCATTGAGAAGCGAAGCTAGGCTAGCGATTGGGAAGGCGACACAAACACGGTCCGATTACGCTTCGCGTTCTACTCTTGAAAGCGATGCTCAAGCGTCCTCCAAGTTTTAACAGCGAACCTGTTCTATCTCGGCGGAAAGCGTGCGTCCGTGCCCGAAAACTATCATTATCATGAACGGGTATGCGCCACAGAATTTGGGAAGATCCCACTACTCACCGCCACGGCGTGGCCTGTAACAAACCCGAGAACGAGTACAGAAAGAGAGGAGAAAGAAAGAAAAAGGAAGACAGAAAAAAAGACAGAAAGAAAGAGGAACAAACAGGCACGGAAAGAAAGATATAAAGAAAGAAAAATTCTTGGCGAAAAAATTTCTTCACCAGGCAGGATTTGAACCCGGTACTCTCGATCCGAAGGCGAGCATCCTAACAACTCGCCTATCCAGACACGCTATCAGAGTAGAGCATAGCCTTGTATAGTATAGTGTAGCAAAGGGGTGGGAAAGGGAAGAGAGCGTGAGGAGAGAGGTGATGGTGAGAAGGAGGAGAGAGAGTAAAGCGATAGCACAGAAAGAATGAGAAAGAATGAAATAGACAGAAAGAGAAACAGAGAACACCAACGAAAGAGAGAGAAAGAAGTAGAGAGAGAGAAAAAGATAGAAAGAAAGAGGAAGCAAGCATCGAGTCGTCTGGCCACCAGATACCGCACTATCTGGCCATGGCGCGCATGCGCAGTTGCTAAGCAACGTCCACCGACAGAGACATCGCGCGCAACCTCCGCTCTATAGTGCATAGCCTGGCTGCTTACTCTCGAGGAGGAAGCCGCGCATCTCGAAGCTAGACGTGTTGGTCGACGGGGAGTACGAGCGGCAAGGTCCCGTGCTTCACTGTGCCAAGCTTTGCGTGACTTAGGCCCGTATTCTGAAACGCTCCTTACCTCACTGAGGAGGCCTTAAATCCTTGAGGACGTCTTATCACGTATTCTGTAACGCTCCTTACTAAGGTTCCCTCACTGAGGCCCTCCTTGGTGCTCCCTCAAGTTAAGGTAGCTCTAGGGCTACCTTCAGGCCTCCTTACCTTCCTACTTGCACTGAAAGGGCGCTTCTCTGCAGTACTTTGTCGCGACAGCGTGTCCGATTTCTTATTTTTGATGGATGCCTTGCACTTGTACACACGCTCGCTATTATTGTATCCTCGTCGTTGTTGGAAAATTGCTTGCCAGGCGTGTTTTCTAGCGTGCGGCTGAACGGCTGTAAACATTTTCGTTACAACTGCGCAGCGCGAAGAGGACAAGGCATTTTACAGGAACAGAGAAAAAAGAAGTGACTCGAGGAAAGCGAAACCCCCTGATCGCCCACCGTCTTCCAGGAATGACAGTTCTTGTTTGGCTGAGCCTAACGATATCCCTATCGAAAATTATCATATGACACAATGCCTCGTATCTAATAATCTCGTATGAACACGCATGAATCATATGTGTTCATATATGCATCATATATGAATGATATGCGAATCATATATGAATCATATGTATGATCATACGAGATTATTGGATATGTGTCATACGTGTCATATGAAATGTTTCGATAGGGATGGCTTGTAGGGGCGATATACATTCTTCAAATATTCCGACCATCTGTGACAACTCATACTGCAACCCCGAGGCACCAAACTGTAAGACTACTAAGAAATCGTCCAGATTTATCTCAATACTTTCAGGACTTGGGTTCCTGGGAACCGCTGCTGTAAGGCTTTCTCGTTTTTCAAAAAAAAAAGAAAGAAAGAAAAAAAAACAGGTCTATCCATCAAGGCGCGACGACCCGATAAACGCGCCCTTGTTTACAAGAACGGAAATCTGGGCGAGTTTGTAAGAATTCATCATAGAGCAGGTAGCGCAAAAATTACGGGGACACAAGAAAGCAACATAAACACGAGACGAGCGCTCGTCTCGTGTTTATGTTGCATTCTTGTGTCCCCGTAAATTTTGCGCTACCTGCTCTATTATGCGCCCTCGTTATGAATGTAAGCATAATAATTTACTTGGACATAAGTACATTCAAGACAAATTTGCACCAAAGTGAGGAAATGTCACAAGCTTAACACTACTCGGTTATGAAAATCAATCAATCGACGTCCTCAATTCTTTAAACGATCTTTATTTCTCGCTCCCATTACAATGCATCAATGAACGCAATGAGCTCCATGGTTGCTCGACCATCCGGTTTTTGTCTGCTGCAACAGGCGAAAGTTAAGTAAACGGAAAAGGCTGTGCACCCATATCACGAAAAAG
Organism: Rhipicephalus sanguineus; assembly: GCF_013339695.2. Taxonomy (NCBI): domain Eukaryota; kingdom Metazoa; phylum Arthropoda; class Arachnida; order Ixodida; family Ixodidae; genus Rhipicephalus; species Rhipicephalus sanguineus. Next base: position 61,310,132 of record NC_051185.1, read on the forward strand.
CAGTGTACATGAGATTATTCATCGCTATGCCTAAAAAGATATTTTATTCTTGCTTGGAAACGGACGTTTAGTCCGTATTCCACACGTACTCTCGATTCCAGACTTGTGAAACAAGCGTTTTACCTTACTGAGGCGGCCCTTAGGAAACGAAGGTTGAAGGAAGCTTTTAGAATACGCTGGCTCCCTCAAGGAGCTCCTTAAGATAAGGAGGCATAAAGGGCTCCTCACGTAAAGTAAGAAAATGGTCTGAGGTAAGGAGCGTTTCAGAATACGGGCCTTAGTGCAAACTGCCCGCAGTTTTTTACGTGAAGATATCACGATCCGATTAGGAGGCGCGACGTAGTGGAGGGCTCCGGAAATCTCTACCACCTGTGGTTCTTAACGTACAGTGGTCGGCGAATGAAACTCGTTCCTCGGAGCGCGTGGCTGCTGGCGGGAAGGCTGACGCTGGGTGTGAAAGTGTTGGTGACGCATCGTGACTGCAACCCGTAGGCAACCGTTCATAGCCTGTGGTTCTTCAAGCGCTGCTTGCCATGGCTTCAAGACACTGCGGTCACGTCACGTACCACGCAGCGCGAAGCGGCTGTAGTTGGCGGGCGTGCGTTACGAAGGGGTGCAGCGCTCCGTCGGCGCCACCAAAAAAACCAAAACGTGAACAACTGTTTACCAGATGAAGTCACCATGTGTCACGAACGCTCTCACAATCGCCGTCACGCTTACCGCAAGCAGCTACGCGCTCCGAGTATCGCGTTTCGAGCATCGAGCACTGTACGCTGACCTCTCACAGTGCACATGCCTATGCATTTCACCTACATCGAACGTGCGACCTTCGGGTCGGCAGCCGAGAAGTTTCTGGTGAGTACTTACCACTAATACTCGATTTAACGAATTCGTTCGCGCCGAGAGAAACTTTGTTAAACAGCGGTATTCGTTGCAATCGAATAATAACACTTGTTCGAGTTTAACCTCCCAAAACCACGCATTGATCATGAGGGACGCCATAGTGGAGAACTCTGGAAATTTCTACTGCCTGGGGTTCTTTAACGTGCGCCTAAATCTAAGTACACGGGATTCAAGCATTTTCGCCTCCACCGAAAATGCGGCTGCCGCGGCCAGGATTCGCTCACGCGACCTTCGGGTCAGCAGTCGAGCACCATAAACACTAGAACACCGTGCCGGGTTGCATTCGAAGTTTACATCTCATAGTTGCGCAAGTCATGACATCACATCACTTTAGTTCCTTGAAGACCCCTCTTGTGAGAATTGCTTAAAGGCTGTGTTTACAATTTCGGCACATGCAAACACAAAGAAAATCGGTTATGTATTTCAAGAGAGTTGATGGAAAAGGTGTCGACGCAGTTTCATGTCGCGCATGCATAAAACATTCCCGTTCCGATACATTTTGGCACGTAAAACTCCAGTATTTTTTTAACTTTGCTGTATCTTCTGAAAACGTCGTTAAAACCATCGGCATCGTTAAGAGCGCGAAGGTCACGTGACCAAAGCACGTGGTTGACATCTGCACCGCCAGGTGTCGCAACGATGCCAGCTGCGCACAAGAAAATCGTCTGCTCTTTCAATAAACTCATTCAATTAATTTTGGTGAATTATTCTGACAATTATATGACCCTTGAGTAAACTTACGATGGCGTATCATATGTATTCAACATAACCATTAACTCGAACCAGAAGCATCGATTTCGTGCCAGTTTTATTTTTTAACACATTTTCTGAGTATTCGGAAAACCGGAAGCAATTGCTCGACCGGAAGTGCTTCGAAGAGGAACAAGAGTGTCACTCGTGGCTCATGCCACTAAAAGAACAAGGTTTTTGGACAAGGTGAACCCTTGCACAAGCTTCGTTCCGGCACCATACTGCGTGTGGAAAGCCACTGAGCGAGCATCTTGTACAGATTCCTCCACATCTAAGGTGAACCCCTAATAAGTATTCAAGACCTCGCGGAAGCTAACGTTTAATACATGATTCGGAAAATTATTATTGCACTTATCGACAGCATGATTAGACCTCATATAAGGGACATTTCCCTCGTGAAGCAGAAAAAACGTTGTAGTCTTACCGGCTTGAAAAGAAAAACTTGGAGGACGCTTGAGCTTCAACTTCAAGAATAGAGCGCGATAGCCTAATCGGGCCCCGTGCGCATCGCCTTCTTAATTGCTAGCCTAGCTTCTGTTCTCGGTGCATGCCTTAACCGGGCCGTAAGGAAACGAAGAACCGTGCGCGTAATATTGGCCGTTTCAAGATATCTTAGAATGCCAAGTGTGTAGGCTCCCTAATATATCGACTGAGAAGAAAAAGAGATGGCTTTCGCCTTCGAGTCATTTTTGGTGAATGCACAAACCCATCTGCCACTATTCGTCCTTTTGTGGAGAACCGTGGTACCTCTATTGGCGGCGAGATCGACCTATAGGAGGCAGCACCGTCGCCGCGTTAATGTGGAGAGGCGGTCGGCGGCGCGTATACAAATGCACACAGCGGCGCTTCGTTGTGAGCTGTTTGAGCCGATTGTCGGCGAATAAAACCCGTTGATTACAGCTTACTGGTAATATATACGCTCTTAATTGTTGAATCGATGTACGAAGATTATCCAACGTTACTATTACTATTGAGAGAAGCGCAATCTGCCCATGAAAGGAATGCTCGCCTTGGGTCTGCGCTTACGCACTATACGACGTTTTTTGTTGTTTTCTCTGTACGTGTTTACCTTGTGTTCTGTGTACTACGCACTGCTCTAGCACGCCTGAACTACTTAAGTGTTTACTTCTTCTTCATTTGTATACCAGCCCATATTCCTGTGCAATGAGTTGAATAGCACTGTTCGCGCGAATACGCATACACATGTAAGAGTGTTTAGCACAGAGTTTTCATCGATTGATTACGTGCACGACAGTGATGCAGCAATGGTCCGGTTATTTTATGGAATAAGGGCTTTTTTTTTCTCGAACTAATCATGTCTGCTGCCTTCCATCAATTAATAACAACTCCGCACAAACGCTCAAAATAATGTAAAAAAAAAGGATGACGTCTTGCGTGACATTATACGACAAAAATGGCACAAGGCACGCAGTCGGGATTAATTTTAAACATCTGGGTTCTTCAAAGCGTACCTAAATCTAAGCACACAGGTGTTTCTGCATAAATTTCGCCTAAAGTTATAATTGCGCGCGGGAACTCTGTTTTATCACTGCCGTGTCATTCCATTGTCTTTTTTTTTTAGGAGACAGTTTGAGTACCGAAGTGTCAGACTTCACTTGATAGAAATATTTCGCTGTAGTGGGACCACGACCGTACAATAAAAGGACATCTTAAGCACAATTAAAGCTCATCATGAACTACAGTGCCGCAGTTATACACCTAACAGCAACGCGAAAGTGCATGAGCCTCGCTTTTGTTTACCACCGAGTCGCTAAAACGCGTCATTCACACACTATTTAATGATCCTTATGTTTGGGACTATGCCAAGCGCACTTTACAACGTGCTTGAACCAGAAAGCGGCACCAACACTGAAATGATTCTGGCGAACGAAGGGTACGACACCAATACACAGCCCTCTCGAAAGTCGCACTCACTGATCTATTACAATGCGCATGCAGCCGAGCAAGCCCATTTGCTTCTGTACACCATGTTAGGTATACGTATGAGCAGTTAAACTCGTGCTAACATAACAGAACAAACCGTCCTTTGAAAACGTGCAGGACGTACGCGCACATGCAAACACGACGTGGCTAGCAGACGACGCAGGAAGCAATCCACACTAGGTGCGCTTCAGCCAGTAGCCGCCAGGCGGCGACTCTGCTCGATCTCGCGGCCAATAGGCATTATGTAAGGCATTATGTGCACTTTTTTGATGCCGTGGCTGATGACGATAAAGAATTATGGCTGATCCGTTTGTAGTATGTGGGAAGCTTTACACACAGTCTCGTTGCGCGATTCGTATTGTGTGACGCCTGGTTGCTATTTCACTCTTCTACCATGCCATATTACATATGTTAACGTGATTCCTTGCCCAATATGACGCCTGTATAGGGACTGCTTGCGCGGCTCTGTGGCAGAATACTTGACTGCCACGCTTGAGGACGCGGGTTGAAATCCCAGATGATACTGTCTTTTTTATTTCATTTTTCTTTCTCATTCCGCTCGATAGCGGTTACGGACGCCAGCGGCGGCGGATAACTATGGCGCCAAAAACGGCTGTTGTGATTTCGTCACAGCTTTCGGTGTAAATCTCACAGGTTCCCGTATGCAATCGCTTAACACGACTGGAAAACGAAAGCCATCTTCTTTTTTTCCTCAATCGATGTGCTGATCCTCCCACGCCCCCCTCAGTAAGCTTTCTCGACCTCACGTGGTTTTTCACAGCCTCCAGGATCGGAGGCATTTCAAGCTTTCTGCACTTCACCCTGTTTTGCGGTGCCTCCGAAATCGGCTCACGTTCACCTAGCAACGATGTGATCCGATGACTTCATCATGCCACAGTGGCGTAGCCAGGGGGGGGGGGGCTGTAATAATATATGGTGCGCGCGGGTTTCAAATAGCCAAAAACAAAACAGTGCGCCGTGCGGTGGCGACTTGTGTTACGACTTTTGTGGCCCTTTGAATGTGTGCGCCGTGCGGGGGCGAATTGCGTATGTGCCGTGCGGTGGCGAAGAGGACGGCGATCGTGTGCGCGGCGTGCCTCGAGACAGCGTGACCAGTGCGTGGGCCGTGCGCGAGAGTCGCATTCCAAGGCTGGGATCTCCTTCGCTGGGCGTCCGGTCCATGGGGGAAACCACAGCCCTACCTCCTGGTGCCTCGACGTAACGGAGCGTTCCCGCTACGAGAAGATCGAGCCAGGGACCGTGTACGAGGCTGGGCCAAACCTCGACGCCGCGTGCAGATGGGCACACTCAGGGTTCGGCCCACGAGCACGCATGAGCCGAGGGTGTCAACCGTGGAGCGTGTCCCTTGGGCGCAGAGTTCCGGCATCAACGGCCGCGGAGTAGACCTCCGTGACATCACGCGCGCAGACCAAGCACCGAGCTACGGCATCGACAGATGGTCTACGCACGACGCCTTCGACTCGGCAACCCCGTCGGCTCCGACCACAAACTGTACGCCACTGCTTGACTATTTCGCGTAGCAGACGTTAATGTCAATGTAACTTTCACTATTCGTTCAGTCCGTTTGTGTGTGTAAAGACGTCTTGCGTGTGCTTGTCCCCCTGCGTGCTGCGTCATTCTTTCTGGAGCGAATCCTGAACCCGAACACAACATCACAGGGGCACACCGGGCCCATGCCCCCGCCCCCCTCCCTAAATCGTTTATTTGCCATGGCATGCACAGCACAAAATGACACTCGACCACATCTGCTTGCCCTGCCACCACTTCAGATCATGGAGGTGACCCCCACCGAAAAAAATTTCTGCCTACACCCCTGTCATACGACGTAAGGTTATGTGACGTCATGACTACGTCTACGTCATGGTGACGTCATCACGTGACGACGATTTTTCGCATCACTCGTGTTGACGCCGCCGACACGGAACGCCAACGGTCAATTTTCGTGTTTGATGAGGCACCGAAGGCTTTCGCCTTCATACTAATGAAGTGGGAATCTTAAATTTGGAAGACCTTGTGCGCAAATGTATCCACTATTAGTGAAGGTGCTACGGTTCGCCTTTGCGACGGGTATCGCCCCCATTGCTGCAGAGTCCCAGCCGCAGCACGCACGAGCGTACATCTTCCCGTACCAAGTATGGGGCAAGATCTATCCTAGTCGTCGCGGTGATCGCATTAGTCGTGGCCGCGATTACCATGGCAACGGCGCGCTACCTGCGAGAGCCCGCGGCTTCGACCCAGCATCAGTGCCTCAGTGAGACGTGCCACCGCTACGAGGAGCTCCTCTCCAACGCCATGGACCCCGAGGCCCACCCCTGCGACAACTTCTACGCGCACGTGTGCGGCACCTGGATCAAGACCGGCAAGAAGCCCGTTTACGAGGTGAAAAAACTCACAGGCTATCTTGTTAATTCAGCTGAGTTAACTCGAAGGCGATAGCTACCTTCGTTTTCTTCGCAGTCAATGTATTGATACTGCCCCGCCTTCACCCAAAAGCTTTCTGAACCTAACGTGGTTTTGCACTCCCACCAGGATCGGAGACACCTCACCTGGTTTTGCACTGCCTCCGTGATCGACCCACATTAGACCAAGCTGCGATGTCGTGCGATGGCGCCATCATGTGACGATACGTCACGTTACATCACAAGGGTGTCATGATGACGTCGTAATAACTTCACGCATTTTGGCGATTTGTGAGGCCATCACGACGTCATCTGGTGACGTCCTCGCGTGATAATAACTTTTGCAGCTATTGCCCCCGACACCGACTGTCAATTTTCGCGTTTCATGAGGCATCTAAGGCTTTCGCCTTAATAACTGCGGGCTCTTTACGGAACACGGTAGAAATAGCGTTGAAAGTTTGGCGACTTGGCACGGGGTCATCTTCGAACAAACTGCCCAGCAGGACAGGACACAATAAAAGAAAGGCGAGGAGTTCGCCTATCTGCACTGCACTTGCTACAATTGACTATACGGGGCCTTGACTGATTGAAATCTTTGACTGGTGTCGTTTTTGTGACGTTGTTATTCGTTGACAGCGACACGTCATCTTTGCTGGGGCTGTATAAGGTTGATGCGTATTTTCAATAAATCAGTTGTTAGCCCGCGCTCGTCTGTCAATTCTTCCTTTCTTTCTTTGTGTCCTGCCCTGCTGCGTCCTTTGTAAGAAGATGACGGTAGAAATAGGGGGGAATACAGGGTGTTTCAGCTAATTTGCGCCTAGTAATAAAAAAACAAATATACGCGCTGTGTGTGTCAAAATGGCCCAGTATTGTTCTGAGCCGTATTTAGCGCGTCAGTATATATATTTTTTATTCCGCTAAGCTGGGTGATTAGCAAAGATTGCTTAATGAACTGTTTAATTATTAACTTTAGCAAAACATCTTCAATACAGCGTTCTAGCACTTGTTCTGACACATCATAATGTTTCATCTATGTCAAGATAGCTGCCAATCCACCAAGCTGCGTAATTAATAAACATGGCTTAATTAACCTTTGAAACATTAACTGTAATGAAAATGTGCTAGAGAAAAGTTGTAACGCTTGTCCAGCAGCGTCGGATAATTTCATCCATGATAACTGCCCTGTTTCAGAGGGCGCGAAATCAAATATACTTGGCGCAAGTTAGCTGAAACACCCTGTCTATTCAGGTGGTCATTTTTAGGGCGCTCCGGTAGTGCTCGCAAGTTGGTCTAAGGGAAGATCTCGACATAACTTTTTGCATAAACACCTTGCAGCGATGTCAGTACAATGATGTAATCGCTATACGGCATACCCCTTTATTTTGACGATAAAGCCTTATATATTTCATTAGCCAGGAGACCTCGCGAGACTTTGCGAGACTGGGCGGTATTTGGCGAGACCTGCTGAGGCAGTGCAAGATTTGGGGATGCGTAGCGGATAAATAGGATAAATGCTCAAAATATCGAAAAATTCAAGGTTCCCAAAGGTCTGGTCGGACTTCGCTTTTTGGTCGAACATCACGCCAAGATTTATTGGACCCAAACAGAATAAATCGTCGAAATATCGAAAAATTGAAGGTTTCCAAAGGCTACAGACTTCGCTTTTTGGTCGGAAATCACGCCAAATTTATTGGATCTAAATAGAATATATCTTCGAAATATCGAAAAATTGAAGGCATAGAATTCGCTTTTTGGTCGGAAATCATCCCCAAATTTATTGGATCCAATTTGGATGAATCAACGAAATATCAAAAAAATTGAAGGTTTTCAAAGGCTATAGTTTTCGTTTTTGGTCGGAAATCACGCCAAATTTTATTGGATCGAAATAGGACAAATCTTCGAAATATGGAAAAATTGAAGGTTTCCAAAAGTCTATAGACTTCGCTTTTTCGTCGGAAATTATGGCAAAATTTATTGGATCCAAATTGGGTAAGTCTTCAAAACATTGAAAATTTGAAGGTTTTCAAAGGCTATAGACTTCGCTTTTTGGTCAGAAATCACGCCAAAATTTATTGGATCCAAGTAGGATAAATATTGAAATATGGAAAAATGGAAGGCTTCCAAAGGAAATAGAAGACTGATTTTTGGTCGGAAATCACCCCAAAATTTATTGGCTCCAAATAGGATGAATCTTCGAAATATCGAAATATTCAAGGTTTCCAAAGCTGCAGACTTCCCTTTTTGGTCGGATATCACACCAAATTTATTCGATCCACATTGCATGAATCTTCGCATTATCAAAAATCGAAGTTTTCTAAAGGCTTGCCATTTCTGGTCGGAAATTACCCCAATATTTATTTTATCCAAACTGCTCCACTCTCTGAAAGATAAAAAAATTTGAGGGATTACCGACGGCTATGGACTTACCTTTGTCGTCAAGAACGCCAGCAAAATTTTGTTTATGAAGCAATGCATAATACCAGGCTCGGACACGCAACCTTAGCATTTAATATTGAAGTATGGGGTGGATAATGTATAGACCAACTTTTAATGTCGCTCATCCGTGCCGTTCCAATAGCCGAGGTGGTAAGGTGTTCAGCTTATAACCGAAAGGGCAGTGGTTTGAACCTCAGTGTCGGTATTACGGGAAACAAAGCCATACCGCGATGTGGGTACTGAAGCTGAAACGAGCAAGTGCACTTTTCTGATTTTCAAGTATCGGTTGCAGTACCGAGAAGACAAACTTCTAAAGGACGAATCACGTCGCGTGCAGTTAGAGCAGTGCTTATGCCGTCCATTTCGCAACCAAAAGGTTGATGGTTCGAATAACAGAGCTGGCATTCCTCGGGCACAAAGAACTCGTACAGCGATGTTGCTACTGATGTTCAGGCGTACGCGCCCGCAATATCGTTTGTTTACCTTGGCTGAAATATTGTACGTTCCGGATCTTGAACACAAGGGGTAGGCTCGAGAGCATTAAAAATATGGCCTTTCTTAAAAAAAAATTCGTTCCTAAATAAAAAATGAGCACGTTATAACGGCATGGGACCACAAGGTGGGTTCCCACAGTGTGGGGTGCCCGCCCCCCAAGCGACTAAAGCTTCGTATTGCCGTAGCGCCACCAAGAAGTCCGCTTTTACCTATTTAACGGTAGGTACCCGGAGACGTGAATACCCACAAATGACCCAGCCCCAGGTCAGGGTACACCTCTACCCCTTGGAAACCTCTGGGTCTCCTGCCGGCACTGGGTATCGAACCCGGTACTTCTCATATCGGAAGCAGACGCCCAACCACTTTGCCACAACTGTGGTGACAGTCTTGGCGAAAAATGTTCCATATCAGTTTTATGGGAGTGCCATTAAACTACAGAAAAACGAAACGGTACGAATTTTAGGACAGTAAGCCTACCTTATTAGAAACGAGGCCGAAAACGGGATTCGAACCAGCGCCCTTTCGGTTACGAAGTGAACACTTTACCCTTCCTCTACTGGAACGGCAAAGCAAACAGTGTTTTAAAGATGCTGCAAACAGTGTTTAAATTCGACGAAACTTTGAGAAATCGAAAAATACGAGATTTCCAATGGCTTACCCATTTGTCCGAAAATGGACCCCGAACAATTTTATTTAAATTTGACGAAATTTTCAGAAATCGAAAATTTGATATTTCTAAAGGCTATGGGCATACCTTTTTGTTGCAAAATGGACTCCCCATAAATTGATATTCAAATACGACGAAACTTTGAGAAATTGAAAAATCCGAGATTTCATATAGGCTTACTTTTTGTTCGAAAATGGAACCGTGATCATTTTTTATATGCGACGAAATTTTCAGAAATCGAAAACTTTATATTTCTAAAGGCTATAGGCTTACCTCTTTTTTGCGGAATGGACCCCCAATCAATTTTATGCAAATGCGACGGAAAATTGAGAAATCGAAAAATACGTGATTTCTAAAGGCTATATAGACTTACCTTTTTGTTCCAAATAAGGACCCCTAGTCAATTATTTGAATGCGACAAAATTTTGAGAAATGTAAAAATCCGAGGTTTCTAAAGGCTATATATAGGCTTACGTTTTTGTTGCAAAATGGATCCCTAATCAAATTTATTTAAATGCGTCGAACTTTTGAAAAAATAAAAAATACGAGGTTTCTAAAGGCTATAGCCTTAACTTTTTGTTCCAAAATCGATCCCCAATCAATTATATTGAAATTCAATTAAACTTTGAGAAATCGTAAAATACGATATTTCTAAAGGCTATAGCCTTACCTTTTTGTTCCAGAATGGATCCCTAATCAATTTTTAAATACGACGAAATTTTAAGAAATGGAAGAATGCGAGGTTTCTAAAGGCTATAGGCTTACCTATTTGTTCCAAAATGCATCCCTAATCAATTTTATTTAAATGCGACGAAATTTAGAGAAATGAAAAAAATACGTGGTTTCTAAAGGCTATAGCCTTACCTTTTTGTTCGAAAATGGATCCCTAATCAATTACATTTAAACGCGACGAAATATTGAGAAATGGAAAATACGAGTATTCTAAAGGCTATAGGCTTACCTATCTGTACCAATATGGATGCCTAATCAATTTTATTGAATGCGACGAAATTTTGAAAAATAGAAAAATACGAGGTTTCTAAAGGCTATAGGCTTATCTTTTTGTTCTAAAATGGATCCCTAATCAATTTTATTTATAGGCGACGAAAGTTTGAAAAATAGAAAAATACGAGGTTTCTAAAGGCTATAGGCTGACCTTTTTGTTCCAAAATGGTTGCCTAATCGATTTTATTTAAATGCGACGAAATTTTGAGAAATGAAAAAAGACGAGGATCCTAAAGGCTATAGGCTTACATTTTTCTTGCAAAATGGATCCCTAATCAATTTTATTTATAGGAGACGAATGTTTGAAAAATAGAAAATTACGAGGATTCTAAAGGCTATACGCTTACCTTTTTCTTCCAAAATGAATCCCTAATCAATTTTATTTAAATGCGACGAAATTCTGAGAAATGAAAAAATACGAGGTTTCTGAAGGCTATAGGCTTACCTTGTTGTTGCAAAATGGATGCCTAATCAATTTTATTTAAATGCGACGAAATTTTGAAAAATAGAAAAATACGAAGATTCTAAAGGCTTTTTATTCCAAAATGGTTGCCTAATCGATTTTATTTAAATGCGACAAAATTTTGAGAAATGAAAAAATACGAGGTTTTTAAGGACTATAGGCTTACCTTGTTGTTGCAAAATGGATGCCTAATCAATTTTATTGAATGCGACGAAATTTTGAGAAATAGAAAAATACGAGGTTTCTAAAGGCTATAGCCTTAACTTTTTGTTCCAAAATAGATCCCCAATCAATTATATTGAAATGCAATGAAACTGAGAAATCGTAAAATACGATATTTCCAAAGGCTATAGCCTTACCTTTTTGTTCCAGAATGGATCCCTAATCGATTTTTTAAATACGACGAAATTTTAAGAAATGAAAGAATACGAGGTTTCTAAAGGCTATAGGCTTACCTATTTGTTCCAAAATGGATCCCTAATCAATTTTATTTAAATGCGACGAAATTTTGAGAAATGAAAAAATACGTGGTTTCTAAAGGCTATAGGCTTACCTTTTTGTTCGAAAATGGATCCCTAAACAATCACATTTAAACGCGACGAAATATTGAGAAATGGAAAAATACGAGGATTCTAAAGGCTATAGGCTTACCTTTCTGTTCCAAAATGGATCCCTAATCAATTTTATTTATAGGCGACGAAAGTTTACAAAATAGAAAAATACGAGGTTTCTAAAGGCTATAGGCTTACCTTTTTGTTCCAAAATGGATGCCTAATCAATTTTATTTAAATGCGACGAAATTTTGAGAAATGAAAAAATACGAAGATTCTAAAGGCTATAGGCTTACCTTTTTGTTGCAAAGTGGATCCCTAATCAATTTTATTTATAGGCGACGAAAGTTTGAAAAATAGAAAAATACGAGGATTCCAAAGGCTATAGGCTTACCTTTTCCTTCCAAAATGGATCCGTAATCAATTTTATTTATAGGCGACGAAATTTTGAGAAATGAAAAAATACGAGGTTTCTAAAGGCTATAGGCTTACCTTTTTGTTGCAAAATGGATCCCTAATCAATTTTATTTATAGGCGACGAAAGTTTGAAAAATAGAAAAATACGAGGATTCCAAAGGCTATAGGCTTACCTTTTTCTTCCAAAATGGATCCCTAATCAATTTTATTTATAGACGACGAAATTTTGAGAAATGAAAAAATACGAGGTTTCTAAAGGCTATAGGCTTACCTTTTTGTTGCAAAATGGATCCCTAATCAATTTTATTTATAGGCGACGAAAGCTTGAAAAGTAGAAAAATACGAGGATTCTAAAGGCTATAGGCTTACCTTTTTGTTGCAAAATGGATCCCTAATCAATTTTATTTAAACGCGACGAAATATTGAGAAATGGAAAAATACGAGGATTCTAAAGGCTATAGGCTTACCTTTCTGTTCCAAAATGGATCCCTAATCAATTTTATTTATAGGCGACGAAAGTTTACAAAATAGAAAAATACGAGGTTTCTAAAGGCTATAGGCTTACCTTTTTGTTCCAAAATGGATGCCTAATCAATTTTATTTAAATGCGACGAAATTTTGAAAAATAGAAAAATACGAGGATTCTAAAGGCTATAGGCTTACCTTTTTATTCCAAAATGGTTGCCTAATCAATTTTATTTAAATGCGACAAAATTTTGAGAAATGAAAAAATACGAGGTTTCTAAAGGCTATACGCTTACCTTTTTCTTCCAAAATGAATCCCTAATCAATTTTATTTAAATGCGACGAAATTCTGAAAAATGAAAAAATACGAGGTTTCTGAATGCTATACGCTTACCTTGTTGTTGCAAAATGGATCCCTAATCAATTTTATTTATAGGCGACGAAAGTTTACAAAATAGAAAAATACTAGGTTTCTAAAGGCTATAGGCTTACCTTTTTCTTCCAAAATGGATCCCTAATAAATTTTATTTAAATGCGACAAAATTTTGACAAATGATAAAATACGAGGATTCCAAAGGCTATAGGCTTACCCTTTTCTTCCAAAATGGATCCCTAATCAATTTTATTTATAGGCGACGAAAGCTCGGAAAATAGAAAAATACGAGGATTCTAAAGGCTATAGGCTTACCTTTTTCTTCCAAAATGGATCCCTAATCAATTTTATTTAAATGCGACGAAATTTTGAAAAATGCATAAATACAAGGATTCTAAAGGCTATAGACTTACCTTTTTGTTGCAAAATGTATCCCTAATCAATTTTGTTTATAGGCGACGAAATCTTGAGAAATGGAAAAATACGACGTTTCTAAAGGCTTAAGCTTACCTTTTTCTTCCAAAATGGATCCCTAATCAATTTTATTTAAATGCGACGAAATTTTGAGAAATGGCAAAATACGAGGTTTCTAAAGGCTACAGGCTTACCTTTTTGTTCCAAAATGGATCCCTAATCAACTTTATTTAAATGCGGCTAAATTTTCAGAAATGGAAAAATACGAGGTTTCTTATATAGGCTTACCTTTTTGTTCCAGAATGGATCCCTAATCAATTTTCTTTAAATGCGACGAAAGTTTGACAAATGCAAAAATAAGAGGATTCTAAAGGCTATAGGCTCATCTTTTTCTTCCAAAATGGATCCCTAATAAATTAATTTAAATGCGACGAAATTTTGAGAAATTAAAAAATACGAGGTTTCTAAAGACTATAACCTTACCTTTTTCTTGCAAAATGGATCCCTAATCAATTTTATTTATAGGCGACGAAAGTTTGCAAAATAGAAAAACACGAGGTTTCTAAAGGCTATAGGTTACCTTTTTGTTCCAAAATGGATGCCTAATCAATTTTATTTAAATGCGACGAAATTTTGAGAAATGAAAAAATACGAGGATTCTAAAGGCTATAGGCTTACCTTTTTGTTGCAAAATGGATCCCTGATCAATTTTATTTATAGGCGACGAAAGTTTGAAAAATAGAAAAATACGAGGATTCCAAAGGCTATAGGCTGACCCTTTTCTTCCAAAATGGATCCCTAATCAATTTTATTTATAGGCGACGAAATTTTGAGAAATGAAAAAATACGAGGTTTCTAAAGGCTATAGGCTTACCTTTTTGTTGCAAGATGGATGCCTAATCAATTTTATTTATGGGCGACGAAAGTTTGAAAAATAGAAAATACGAGGTTTCTAAAGGCTTACCTTTTTGTTGCAAAATGGATCCCTAATCAATTTTATTTATAGGCGACGAAAGCTTGAAAAATAGAAAAATACGAGGATTCTAAAGGCTATAGGCTTACCTTTTTCTTCCAAAATGGATCCCTAATCAATTTTATTCAAATGCGACGAAATTTTGAGAAATGAAAAAATACGAGGATTCTAAAGGCTATAGGCTTACCTTTCTGTTCCAAAATGGATGCCTAATCAATTTTATTGAATGCTACGAAATTTTGAAAAATAGAAAAATACGAGGTTTCTAAAAGCTATCGGCTTACCTTTGTGTTGCAAAATGGATCCCTAATCAATTTTATTTATAGGCGACGAAAGTTTGAAAAATAGAAAAATACGAGGTTTCTAAAGGCTATAGGCTTACCTTTTTCTTCCAAAATGAATCCCTAATCAATTTTATTTCAATGCGACGAAATTTTGAGAAATGAAAAAATACGAGGTATCTGAAGGCTATAGGCTTACCTTGTTGTTGCAAAATGGATGCCTAATCAATTTTATTGAATGCGACGAAATTTTGAGAAATAGAAAAATACGAGGTTTCTAAAGGCTATAGGCTTACCTTTTTTTGCAAAATGGATCCCTAATCAATTTTATTTATAGGCGACGAAAGTTTGAAAAATAGAAAAATATGAGGATTCTAAAGGCTATAGGCTTACCTTTTTCTTCCAAAATGGATCCCTAATCAATTTTACTTAAATGCGACGAAATTTTCAGAAATGAAAAAATGTGAGGTTTCTGAAGGCTATAGGCTTACCTTTTTGTTCCAAAATGGATGCCTAATCAATTTTATTTATAGGCGACGAAAGTTTGAAAAATAGAAAAATACGAGGTTTCTAAAGGCTTACCTTTTTGTTCCAAAATGGATCCCAAATCAATTTTATTTATATGCGACGAAATTTTGAGAAATTGAAAAACACGAGGTTTGTAAAGGCTTTAGGCTTACGTTTTTGTTCCAAAATGGATGCCTAATCAATTTTATTTAAATGCGACGAAAGTGTGAAAAATAGAAAAATACGAGGTTTCTAAAGGCTATATAGGCTTACCTTTTTGTCCCAAAATGTGTGCCTAATCAATTTTATTTAAATGCAATGAAATTTTGAGAAATTGAAAAATGCGAGGTTTCTAAAGGTTACAGGCTTACCTTTTTGTTCCAAAATGGATCCCTAATCAATATTATTAATATGCGACGAAATTTTGAGAAATGGTATAATACGAGGTTTCTAAAGGGTATAGGCTTGCCTTTTTGTTCCAAAATGGATCCTTAATCAATTTTATTTAAATGCGACGAAATTTTGCAAACTGGAAAAATAGGAGGTTTCTAAAGGCTATAGGCTTACCTTTTTGTTCCAAAATGGATCCCTAATCAATTTTATTTAAATGCGACGAAATTTTGAGAAATGGAAAAATGCGAGGTTTCTAAAGGCTATAGGCTTACCTCTTTTATGTAAAATAGATCCCTAATCAATTTTATTTATAGGCGACGAAAGTTTGAAAAATAGAAAAATACGAGGTTTCTAAAGTCTATAGGCTTACCTTTTTGTTCCAAAATGTATGCCTAATCAATTTTACTTAAATGCGACGAAATTTTGAAAAATGAATAAATACAAGGATTCTAAAGGCTATAGGCTTACCTTTTTGTTGTAAAATGGATCCCTAATCAATTTTGTTTATAGGCGACGAAATCTTGAGAAATGGAAAAATACGACGTTTCTAAAGGCTTAAGCTTACCTTTTTGTTCCAAAATGGATCCCTAATCAATTTTATTTAAATGCGACGAAATTTTGAGAAATGGCAAAATACGAGGTTTCTAAAGGCTACAGGCTTACCTTTTTGTTCCAAAATGGATGCCTAATCAATTTTATTTAAATGCGACGAAATTTTGAGAAATGGCAAAATACGAGGTTTCTAAAGGCTACAGGCTTACCTTTTTGTTCCAAAATGGATGCCAAATCAATTTTATTTAAATGCGACGAAATTTTGAGAAGTGGAAAAATACGAGGATTCTAAAGGCTATAGGCTTACCTTTTTGTTCCATAATTGAGCCCTAATGAATTTTATTTAAATGCGACGAATTTTGGACAAATAAAAAATACGAGGTTTCTAAAGGCTTACCTTTTTGTTCCAAAATGGATCCCTAATCAATTTTATTTAAATGCGACGAAATTTTGAGAAATGGGAAAATACGAGGTTTCTAAAGGCTGTAGGCTTACCTTTTTGTTCCAAAATGGATCCCTCATCGATTTGATTTAAATGCGACGAAATTTTGAGAAATGGAAAAATACGTTTCTAAAGGCTATGGGCTTACCTCTTTGTTCCGTAAGAGATCCGTAATCAATTTTTTCTAAATGCGACGAAATTTTGAGAAATGGAAAAATACGAGATTTCTAAAGGCTATATATAGGCTTACTTTTTTGTTCCAAAATGGATCCCTAATCGATTTGATTTAAATGCGACGAAATTTTGAGAAATGGAAAAATACGTTTCTAAAGGCTATGGGCTTACCTCTTTGTTCCATAAGAGATCCGTAATCAATTTTTTCTAAATGCGACGAAATTTTGAGAAATGGAAAAATACGAGTTTTCTAAAGGCTATAGGCTTACCTTTTTGTTGCAAAGTGAATCCCTAATCAATTTTATTTAAATGCGACGAAATTTTGAGAAATGGAAAAATACGAGGTTTCTAAAGGCTATACTATTACCTTTTTGTTCCAAAATGGATCCCCAATCAATTTTATTTAAATGCGACGAAGTTTTGAGAAATGGAAAAATACGAGGTTTCTAAAGGCTATAGGCTTACCCTTTTGTTCGAATATGGACCCCCGCTCAATTTACTTAAATGCGACGAAATTTTCAAAAATCGAAAATTTGATATTTTTAAAGGCCTTACCTTTTTGTTGCAAAATGGATCCCCAATCAAGTATATTCAAATGCGACGAAACTGAGAAATCGAAAAATCTGAGATTTCGAAAGGCTATACCTTTTTATTCGAAAATAGACCCCTAATAAATTTTATTTAAATGCGAGGTTTCTAAAGTCTACAGGCTTACCCTTTTCTTTGAATATGGAACCCTAATCAACTTTATTTAACTGCGACGAAATTTTCAAAAATCAAAAATTTGATATTTTTAAAGGCTATAGCCTTACCATTTTGTTGCAAAATGGATCCCCAATCAATTATATTCAAGTGCGACGAAACTTTGAGAAATCGAAAAATCCGAGATTCGAAAGGCTATACCTTTTTGTTCGAAAATAGGCACCTAATCAATGTTCTTTAAATGTGACAAAACTTTCAGAAATCGAAAATTTTATATTTTTAAATGTTTACAGGCTTACTTTTTGTTGCAAAATGGACCCCCAATCAATTACATTCAAATGCGACGAAACTTTGAGAAATCAAAAATGACGAGATTTCTAAAGGCATTTCCTTGTCAAGTGTCGTTTCGGTCGGACGTAACAGAGTGGTCGCGTTTCGCGCACGCCGGGCGCGATAAGTTTTGGTATCGTCGTTAAAATTCGATTAGGAACATTTCGAATTGCATGAAACTTTCGTGACTTAAAAAAAATGGGTATGCCTTAAATTGGCACGCACTGTAACTTTCTCATATAAACGACCTCCTTCAGGTCCATAAATACAAGGTAAATTACCGAGCCTTTGTTAAATAGTCGCCACAGTCATTACAGCCACCACAAATACTTCGGCCTCGACGTAGAGCTCGTGTGCGAAAACGACAGGACACTTAATGTCAAAGGATTTTTATGAAAAAAACTGTATTGTCTAAAAAAACACCGTGTATGTACAACACCGCGCAAGTAGAAAGGGAGAGGGGAGCATGCAATCCAGTGACCCAGCAAATCGAACAGCCGGCTGACGCGACGAAAAGAGCGTTTCCTTCTCTGCTAAACAGATAGATAGATGGGCAACTAACAGCATCTCTATTAGGGGCGAAGCTCCTTATAGCGGCACCCGTTCGTCCCTCGTAGCGTAGTATGTAACCAGTCTTACGCTTTGACCTGCAAGGTGGTGCCGGTGGCAGATTTTTCCTGTGCGTTGTTGAACAATAAAAAATTCGCAGCGTTAGCTAAAAGCGGACTTCTTCTGTCTCTCATTCCCATTAGCAGCCATTCTTTACCTCCAAGGTAGTGCCTGGTGAGATTTCTCCTGTGCGTGATTAAACAATAAAAATTTTGTTCAAAACGCCGTTGATTGATGAAATAAACCAACAAAAGACGCCAGATGTTTTGTAAAAGCAAAACGAAAGAACGCCAGATGTTTCTAAAGCAAAACGAAAAGACACCAGCTGCTTAACGAAAGACGCCAGATGTTTTCTAAGCAATGGTTTTCTAAACAATGAAAATTCACAGCGTACATGTAAAATTAAAGTGCGCTGCAAGTCGTCATAACTCATCGAACCTTTAGTATAAACGCGCCCGATCTCACGTCGGTGATGATGTACTGGGCAGAATTCACGGAAGATTCACGGTTTACCGATGAACCTCCGCAGCTTCGCTCACTCATCATCATTCACTCCGTGGATATGCTGTGATTTTTTTTTAATATCCTTACCTCAATCGCTTCTCTATGCCCCGTCTTGCTCTTTCATCGTCCATGTCGTTTTTTGCGCTTCTGCTTCAATAAAAAACCCCTTGTGCATTCGTCTAAGACGGCTAGAAGGCGAAAGCCATCTTGTTCTTTTTCTCCTTAGTCGATGTATGATCAGTCTATCATCAATCAATCAGCAATGTAGGATCTCCCGCCCCCTCCGAATGTTTTCTGCACCTAACGTGGTTTTTGACTGTAGCCAAAATCAGAGGAATTCAAGCTTTCTGCACCCCACCCGGTTTCGCACTGCCTCCGTGATCGGGCCACCTTTGACCAAGTGACGATGTAATGTGTTGACGTCATCGTGTCATATTACGTTATGTGGCATTATGATCACGTCATAATGAAATCAGAAGTTTTGGCAATCTGAGACGTCATGAAGACGTGGTTTGGGGACGTCATCGCGTGATGATTTTTTCAATCACTCGTGTTGGGGCCCCCGCGCCGCCGACGGTCGATCTTCGCGTTCGATGAAGCATCTACGGCTTTCGCCCTAATAAATAGATCGCATTGGCGTTCATGTACTCTCGCGGTGACGACTCCTGGTGTGGTCAAGTGCCGTCGGTGACTGGACGCTACACAATATGCCATGACAAACATAACGTCGCAGGTCAACTGGGAGCGGTTCCTGGTGGAAATCGCGAAACGCACCGCCGACCTCAATCCGCACGTCGGTGCCAACGAGAGGCCGGTGGACAAGGCGGTCGCGTACATCAAGGCCTGCCTGTCTCCTCTGGAGCGAGACAACATGCACGAGGTGCGCGCCGCCCTGGCGGCCGCGGCAATAATGTGGCCCCACCAGGACACCAAGCCGGACTTCCTGTACAGCATGTTCTACATGTCGCGTCGCATCTTCCAGCCAGTGTTCCTCACAATCGATGTGACCATGATGGAAGGACCTCGGACGCTCCTCTTGTCGATAGGAAAACAGGTACAGTTGAAATTCGATATATCAAACACTGATATAGCGAATTATCGGTTATATCGAACTATGTACGAATTTTATTGGGCCAAGCGTCATTTCAGCGAGATTTATTCTTTCTCTAAAGAACTTTGCTGTGTCATGTATCGAGCATCTTGTATAGAGCGTCTGCACACGGTGGAGTCCACAAGAAAATTGCTTTATTGATAACAAATAGAACGCTTGTGCAAAGCGTCGTAAGACGTTGCTCTCTTGACACAGTGCTTCCCGGTTGATGGCCAGTTGGATCCTCCTTTCTTTGAAGGCGAAACTCACAGAAAACACGCAGAAAGTAGTGTGACCAAATCGGGCCATAAGTACCTTTTGACTATGACCTGTCCAGTCGCAAAAGATTCCCGAGGTTCCTCCATTGAATGAACTCAGTTCGTTAAATGTGGTGGAAGCGTTGCTATCTGTTCAATGTTGTCCTGTTTATTGCCCGTTGCAATGGACCGCCACTCAAACTTACCCCAGAATAAAAACTAATGTGCGATTCTTACCCTAGGGTTCGAAAAATTCCGTCCTTTCGCGTTAATATGTTAGGCTTTCACATGGATGGAAAAAAGCACGATACATATAAGAAAAGCCGGTCACGTGTACAGATGCAATGCTCTGCGCGTAAGAAGCCAGAACTCATCTGTGAAATGAACTACGAAATGAGGATTACTACGTAAAAAAACATCGCTGTAAATAAAGTAACACGTAATGCATCAGACGTGTTAAACAGATAAGTTTGTGCCACTACTGTGTTCATACTTTTAGCTAGCAGCAATAACTGACCTCAGTATCACGTGTCTGAAAACTCTCGCACACTAGCCCCGTGTGCCGCTGTATCTTACTAACGACAGACATGTCGTCAACACATACTTACCTTTCTTTCGGATATATCAGATAAGATAGTTTTTACTGGTGAAGTATTCCGGTACAGGCAAAAGCGTTGGCGTACTGCCAGGTTACAGGACCCCAACGTAGCGACACCGTGCAACGCTTCTTCTAATCACAATTATAGACACGTTTTATTGTTCTCGAAGGGATTTCCTGCAAAAAATAATACTCTTGGTCACAGCAATGACAGTTGGGTTCGTGTGGTCAAAGTCAGCAAGAACAAGAGGTGCACCATCAATGCCATTCGTCTTACAGCTCTTTCGGTAGCCCTTTATTTCTCTAACGCTAGAAAGTTCGCGGACAACCTAAATGTCACACGGTGCCGTATGCATTTGCCTCAGACGACTCCAAGGCGAAAGCCATCTTCGTCTTCTTTTAACAGGAAAATGTTTTATGCCGGGGTCCACCAAGACTTCAGTGACGTATTTAAAAAAAAAACGTTGAAAATATGCAGACGATCAGATGGCAAATACAAACCTAATGAAAAAGTTCCATCAACGGGGGTCGAACCCACAGCCTCTCGGCCTGCGACAACAGATGCCGGACATGCTATCCACTGCGCCACCGTCAAACACTCTGGAGGCTTTACAAACGCGCCTTTTTATATCTCACACTTTCATCTCTCAGTGCTCTTGGTCGGCGGGGTGGTGTCGCCGTCTGGGAGCCGTAATGTGAAGTAATAATTAATAAATAATATCTGGGGTTTAAGTTCCCAAAACCGCGATAAGATTATGAGAGACGCCATAGTGGAGGGCTCCGGAAATTTCGACCATCTGGGGATCTTTAAGTGCACCTAAATCTAAGTACACTAGCCTCAAGCATTTTCGCCTCCATCGAACATGCAGGCGCCGCGGCCGGGATTTGATCCCGCGATGTTTGGGTCAGCAGTTGAACACCATAACCGTTAGACCACCGGGCGGGGCCCGTAATGTGATGTAAGGCATCATGACCATGGCCTTCACGATTAGCTCCTGCAACGCGTTGTCACTACGCGTCCTTCCCATTCGGCGTGTTTCCAACAGGAGAAGTGCAATTTCTTCAATACCTTCACACACCACGAGGTGGCGACCTTAGCCCAAGCCCAGGCCTCGCTCATAGCATCCATCCATATTAAATATAGCTTTGCGACGCGCGCCTGCCTCTGTAACACCGAGTTCCCCTCTTACGGTCGCCCCGAGAAAAATTGCGGCCGGGATAGAGGGGACACACGACGTGCGTTGCGTTTCGCTCTAGTCCAGCCATGTTGTTCTGCCTACTCTTTAAAATGCCGCGGGATGGCGACCTTAGCCGACGCTCTTCTGGCTGTTACACCGCTTTCTCTAATTACGCTCTCACCGTTAACTACTACAGCCACCTTTTGTCTAATCGTTGAAGATGGACGTTAGTCGTCGGGATGGAGATGTGCCACCAAGCGTCAGCTTGCGCGCATCCGCGTTAAACGGTGCTATAGCTACCAAACACCAATATACATTGAACAAGATCGCTTACATAGATGTACAGTAAGCACTCAACTACTTATGTAAGAACACGTTTTACTTTCGTGTTATACCGATTCCTATGACGGGGGGATCAAGCATGTTTTTTTTATATCAGTCGACTGTATTGATCCCTCCCGAAAGCTTCCGCACCCAACGTGACTTTGCACTGCCTCCAGGATCCGAGGCATTCGAAACTTGCTGCACCTCACGTGGTTTTGCAGAGCATCCGTGATCGGCCCACCTTTGACAAAGCGACGATGCCATGTGGTGACGCCATCAAGTGGCGTCGCGTTATGTGTCATCATGATGACGTCACAGGTTGTAGTGATCTGTAACGTCAAGATGACGTCGTGGGGTGGCATCATGGCATCACGATCTTTTGCACCATTCGTGTTGACGACGGTCCCGTATCGCGTTTGGTGTGGAACTTAAGGCTTTCGCATTAAATGTGCCTACTAGCTGTGTAAAGATTAACATAAACGAATGCATGATCTGACCCTCGAAAAGTGAAGCTAACCCCACATTTCGCCGTCGCAGTTTTTGTCCACGTACTACAAGATATACCGGCACGTGGACACCAACCACGCCAAGCAGCACTTTCGTGTCAGCTACGAAAGCCTGGCGCCCATGAACGAGACAAGGCTGAACCACCTGTTCAACGACTTCATCGCCATGATGCGCTTCATGGGCAACCACTTGCCCATGACGGACTCGGGCAAGAGCAGCGGCAATCCGGCGAACTTTCTTGCGTGGACACCATCCGTCCCGGAGTCACGCTGGGACGCCCAGACGCGACGCTTCCTGAACAGCCCACTGCGAAACCTGACCGGTTGCTTCGTCGACAACGTGGGCGGCTTCAAGGCGACGTTCGAACTACACCGGGCCTTCGACGAGGAGAAGATGGCCAACTTCGTGGGCTTCTTCGCGGTACAGACCCTGGTTGGCTTCACGAACATCCACCTGCTGGAGAGCTTCTACGGGGCCTCGGACGTCGCGACCGAGGAGCAGCGAAAGGCCTGCGTCATGACGGCTTACCAGACGTTTGCCTACGCCATCGACAGCTTCCTCCAGAAGGGCACGGAGGGCGCCCAGCAGGACCTGAACACTCTCGTCAACTGGACGACGGCGGCCTTCGGGCGTCTCCTGAAGTCCGCGGACAATACCTCGGTGCTCGTGGGAAACGCGAAGCCCGAACCGCAGCCGACCAATCTCGATGACGCGTTCTCCATCCTGAATTCCTCCAGTCGCATGGCCGTGGACAAGATCTATGCCGCGTTTCCCGAAATGGTCATGGATGTGAGTATGTGTCCGCGCATGGCCTCCACGATGATCTCCGGCAGCGCGCCGTTCGCTTCCGGAGCTAATCGCGGAGGCCAAGCTCTGTGTAAGGTAAGGCGAGGCAAAATGAGACGGAAATTTGCAAATATCGAACATATTTTTTTTTTTCATTTCATTCAGTACCATAAAACAATATACAGACTTTCTTTTAAGATCAAGACTTGTGGTACATATATGCCTGGCCATGTTCCCGCTGTTCAAATGTTAAAAACAAAGAAATAAGGAATGTGTCATTTTGCCCCCAGCTTCGGGGTAAAATGAGGCGCGGTATGCGGCAGTGCGAGGCAGCTTCAAAAACTTACGTAGTTCACTGCTTGCAAGAGAATCACTTGAAGCTTATTCCGCGAGTAGCCTTGCAATCCTCATGAATCCTACCTTTGCACTCCACACACTGAACCCTAGACCGGGTCAAGAGCGCAAGAGCGCATCAAGAACATGCCATGTAAATCATGACTTACATGACACGCATGTCGTAAATTTCATGTCACAACCTGTCATTTGTGTTCGCCATACACTCATACCTTGGCATGCATATCTTGACTATCGAAGCAGCCGCCACTGCATCGAGACCGTGTCACGGAAATAATGATGTGCATGGCACACATATCATGATTTCCATGTTACGGCTTGTCACTTATGTTCGTCATGCACTCGTGTCATGTCGCACCAATTTCGGTGTACATCAAGTTAACAACACGTGTGTTCTTTACTGTTTTCTTTCTGTGTCATCACATCGCGCTTACTGACTCTATTATGGATGCTAACCAACTGGCTAACCAACTGGCCATTTCCTTAACCATGTTAAGGAAATGACCACGAGATCACAAAGTCGTAGGCGACTAGATGGATAGATGCGCTCAAAGTGCCTTTGGTTCGCTAAGAAATGATTCGCATTTAAAAACATTGGGAGGTGAGTACTACCCTGGGAGGTGAGCTTGTTGCTTCCGTCTTCTTTTTTTATTAATCTTTCGCGCTTTTAGACACAATTTGAATTAACGCAATTAACGTTGTGCTCTCATGGTGTGTCATTATTAGACTGTCCCCACATTCCTTTCAGATAAACTCTGACCGGGGGTAATAAATAATTTACAATTCTTAAATCCTCCCTATATGAAAAATTATACGATGTCCTTCAATCAGGGGATGTCACTCCACAATTGTAAAGTTGCTTTGTTGGTCTTGAGCTGTTTACTCATCGTATGCTTGTGAATGGATAATGCACTGTGTTCTGAAATAAGCCATTTTGTCTCTTTTTCCTTGAAACAACACTTAGCTTGCCACTATTAATTTCCTACCAAGAAGCCTTCCGACACTAAAACGGATTACCAGTTGTCTTAGCAGCGTGGAGTAGACTACCACAGAAAGAGACCTTAACATCACAACCCATTACTTAATAAAGGGGACCTAAACAACCTCCGAAAATGTAAATAGCGCGTTATTCTTTCCTGGTGTTTCCCGTCTTTCCGACCCAGTTCGTGACGACAGCACTCTGTTCACGTGACGCCATGAGGAAATAAGCTCTCGATTGGTCCATATACGAGGGATATCAGCTGTGAATTGTTTCCTATCCTGCTCTCCCCAGCAGTCGCACGCCCGGTCTGCCTTGCCTCGCATGAATATCGACCGCGATCAACTGGTTTCAGCGTTTTAGACAGTGCAATCGGAGAAAACCACGCATAGCCGAAAAGAGCGAAATCCTCATAGTCTCAACTCTTATTGCTGACATTGTCCACGTGTTTCATGAAGAAATAAGCGGCGAAGAGGACACTGCGCCTGTAAGAAGGGTTGTGAAGGTTAGAAAGAAAACAACTCTCTCGACTTTGAACTCCGGAGTCCTTTAGGGCCACTTTAACGTCGGATAGACGAGGACCGTGCGACGAAAAGATTATTCCGATAACATGCGCGCCGTAGAGCACCGTAATATTAAAAGCGAGTTTTTCTCGTTCGTGCACCGCTATTTACGCCAGGCCTTCCAAAGCGCAGGCTCCACTTAGCAACAGTATCAACGTCTCGGCCTACATGCAAGGCCGGGAACAACTGGTCTCCGTGTCAGGGCAGCCGAGCCAAACGCTGTACGCCAGCTACCAGGCGTTCGACGCGAGCGTCTTCAACGGCTTCCGAGTCAACCCGCAGCTGCTCGCGTTCCCCTGGTACGAACCGGACGCCCACGTCGGCGTTCTGCTAGGCGGTCTAGGAGCGAAGCTCGCCGCGGCGACCTTCTACGACTACGTGGATAGCACCGGCAGCAACAGCACAGTCTACGCCGAGAACCAGGTGTGCCTGTCGGCGGCCAACAACGCGAGTGGCGGTGCAACCGTCCCCGACATCTACGTCGACCTCCAGGGAGCCGTAGCGGCGGCTGCGGTCGTCGCGGACGTCTACAAGGAGGTCGCCCGCAAGGACGACCCGAAATGGACCGGTCGCGAGCCCCCGCCGCCGTGGACGAGCGAGAGCGTGACATTCGTGTTCTTTTGCTGGCTCAACTGCGGCGACTCCGAGCGGGGCCTACACATGTGCAACGCCCCCGTGATGCACAACCGGGACTTTGCGCGCGTCTTCGGGTGTCCCGCGGGATCGCGCATGAACCCGGTCAAAAAGTGTCAGATGAGGCTACAACCGAGCTGACGACGATTGTGTAATAGGTCGTACGGCTTGCGCAGTGGCCAGTACATGCTAGCGAAAAGCGGTGCAAGATGCATATATGTGCAAGGTTTCGTAACGCAAATATTGTAGGCAATGGGTAACCACTGAACCCCTGGTATACCCCCCCCGGTATTTTTTGTGCATATATTTGTGTGCGAGAAAACGACACATTTGCGAGTGTGTACATTCTATATGTGGCACGTTCAATGCGGATGTTGTAATGCTGACGTTGTGTTTTGATGACGCCGGCTATAAACCTTGTGTTGAGTATCGTGAGTCTGTTAAATCTGCTGAAACCCTCTCGATATTTGGGACGGTCTTCCTGCCAAGCTAACGCTACCGTTCCAACAGCTGTGTGCCCGAGCATGATGAGTCACGATGAAATTTGCATTAGCAGTTCGTAGTTTCTGCGGCAGAGGGAACGAGGAGATGTAGACCATAAGCCGTGGATGTCTCTCGTTTTTATTAAGGACGCGTAATCACTGATCTCTAAACCTCAGCAGTCATGCAAGCATTATGGAATCACAGTGTAGACGAAGCGTATACAAAAATACTGAAAGAAATGTACAGCACAGCCACCATAGTCCTCTATAAAATGTTCAATGAAATTTCGGTAAAGAAGGGCTTAAGGCCGGGAGATACTACTTATTCAAATTCCGTTTAACGATTGTTTGCAGGAGGTTTCAAGGCACTGGAATAGGAACAGTTGGGGATAAGAGTTAACCGGCGATTCGCTGATGAAACTGCCGTGCTGAAGAATTACACTATATGATTATTGAATTTGACAGGCAATGCGGAACGTGGGTCTAAAAATTAGTATCCAGAAAAATTCGGCACATCCCACGCCTTGTGGGAATCGGTTTCATGCGAAGCAATCAGCAAGTAGTTGTATATGCTACATTTTTTGGCTTTGAGCCAAGCGTTGCGAGGTGGATCGACGTGTTTTTGTAAGCGTAGTATAGTTGTGTGCACATGGTGGACTTACCATGCACATCGACTACACTGACTTTTAAACAGTAACCTATGGTCTGACGTAACGTCAGCACCCACTTTAGAGCAAAGACAGGAGTATTATCGAAACGAAGTGCCCTTTACGGTGCGGTGAGGTGATAGCATACGTGACTTTCATTAGTGTATACCTCCAGGGTCGAGCAACGCTTGAATATAGCTTGCTGAATCATAAGAATACACATGTGTTTCTCATGAACGAGAAGCCAACACTGAAACCACAATTGAGCCCCGGGCACAATAACAACAGTTGGGCAAATAAAGTTTATTCAACTCAACTCAACGGTAACCCGACATGACGCCTGTATCATAGGAGTACATACGTGATGTTTATTTCTTTTTTATAAAATTAGATAGCCAGCACCGCACCCACAATTGACGTTGAACCGACATTACGCCTGCACAGGGTCTTTTTCCACAGCAGTTTCAAGACCTGCTGGTAGAGGCCGCCTTGAGTATTTTGCTTGCTATGTATGCTAACTACGCAGATTTGTAATAAATACCATGAAAGAAAAAAATCACAGCATATCCACGGAGTGAATGATGATGAGTGGGCGAAGCTGCGGAGGTTCATCGGTAAACCGTGAATCTTCCGTGAATTCTGCCCAGTACATCATCACCAACGTGAGATCGGGCGCGTTTATACTAAAGGTTCGATGAGTTATGACGACTTGCAGCTCACTTTAATTTTACATGTACGCTGTGAATTTTCATTGTTTAGAAAACCATTGCTTTAGAAAAATCTGGCGTCTTTCGTTAAGCAGCTGGCGTCTTTCCGTTTTGCTTTAGAAACATCTGGCGTTCTTTCGTTCTGCTTTTACAAAACATCTGGCGTCTTTCGTTGGTTTATTTCATCAATCAACGGCGTTTTGAACAAAATTTTTATTGTTTAATCACCCACAGGAGAAATCTCACCAGGCACTACCTTGGAGGTAAACAATGGCTGCTAATGGGAATGAGAGACAGAAGAAGTCGGCTTTTAGCTAACACTTACACTTCTACTTCTACTAACGTTTCCTACTGGAACATGCCAATGGCTGCTAATGGGGAATGAGAGACAGAAGAATTCGGCTTTTAGTTAACGCGCACGCTGCGAATTTTTTATTGTTCAACAACGCACAGGAAAAGTCTCCCACCGGCACCACCTTGGAGGTCAAAGCGTAAGACTTGTTACGGACTACGACTACGACTACTACTACTACGACGACGACGACGACTACGAGGGACGAACGGGTGCCGCCTTAAGGAGCTTCGCCCCTAAAAAAAAATCACAGCATATCCACGGAGTGAATGATGATAAGTGGGCGAAGCTGCGGAGGTTCATCGGTAAACCGTGAACCTTCCGTGAATTCTGCCCAGTACATCATCACCGACGTGAGATAGGGCGCGTTTATACTAAAGGTTCGATGAGTTATGACGACTTGCAGCTCACTTTAATTTTACATGTACGCTGTGAATTTTCATTGTTTAGAAAACCATTCCTTTAGAAAACATCTGGCGTCTTTCGTTAAGCAGCTGGCGTCTTTTCCTTTTGCTTTAGAAACATCTGGCGTTCTTCCGTTTTGCTTTTACAAAACATCTGGCGTCTTTTGTTGGTTTATTTCATCAATCAACGGCGTTTTGAACAAAATTTTTATTGTTTAATCACGCACAGGAGAAATCTCACCAGGCACTACCTTGGAGGTAAAGAATGGCTGCTAATGGGAATGAGAGACAGAAGAAGTCGGCTTTTAGCTACCGCTGCGAATTTTTTATTGTTCAACAACGCACAGGAAAAATCTCCCACCGGCACCACCTTGGAGGTCAAAGCGTAAGACTGGTTACGGACTACGACTACGACTACGAGGGACGAACGGGTGCCGCCTTAAGGAGCTTCGCCCCTAAAACCTGCTCTGGCTCTCTGGTAGGATAACTGACTGCCATGCAGAATGCTTTGGTTCGATTCCTGCTGGGATCCCGATTTTAGGGGCGAAGCTCCTTAAGGCGGCACCCGTTCGTCCCTCGTAGTCGTAGTCGTCGTGCGTAACCAGCCTTACGCTTTGACCTCCAAGGTGGTGCCGGTGGGAGATTTTTCCTGTGCGTTGTTGAACAATAAAAAATTCGCAGCGTTAGCTAAAAGCCGACTTCTTCTGTCTCTCATTCCCATTAGCAGCCATTCTTTACCTCCAAGGTAGTGCCTGGTGAGATTTCTCCTGTGCGTGATTAAACAATAAAAATTTTGTTCAAAACGCCGTTGATTGATAAAATAAACCAACGAAAGACGTCAGGTGTTTTGTAAAAGGAAAACGCAAGAACGCCAGATGTTTCTAAAGCAAAACAAAAAGACGCCAGCTGCTTAACGAAAGACGCCAGATGTTTTCTAAAGCAATGGTTTTCTAAACAATGAAAATTCACAGCGTACATGTAAAATTAAAGTGAGCCGCAAGTTGTGATGACTCATCGAACCTTTAGTTATAAACGCGCCCGATCTCACGTCGGTGATGATGTACTGGGCAGAATTCACGGAAGATTCACGGTTTACCGATGAACCTCCGCAGCTTCGCCCACTCACCATCATTCACTCGGTGGATATGCTGTGATTTTTTATTCTTTGCGTTCGTCGGGCCACTGTTCTTGTTCTTGTTCACCTGCAACTTTGGCTCACAGATGCCAATGGCACTTTTTTTCTTTACGCTCTGGCATTTAAATTACCAATGTATGTTCTCACCGTTTCTGGGAAGATATAAACTGTCCATCACCTATGGCGCATACCCACTTACCGTGGCCCGTGGTATACGGCTATGTGTCGCACGCGTCTGAAGGAAAGGGTTCGACGACGTAGGCGACAGAATTTCCACGTTATTCGTGCCATGAACAGACAGTCATATCTGTCACTCTTACCTTTCTCTGCCAATTTTCGTCTACACGAAGCAAAGGAGGCGATCACGAGAGCACCCAGACGTAGATAGATAGATAGATAGATAGATAGATAGATAGATAGATAGATAGATAGATAGATAGATAGATAGATAGATAGATAGATAGATAGATAGATAGATAGATAGATAGATAGATAGATAGATAGATAGATAGATAGATAGATAGATAGATAGATAGATAGATAGATAGATAGATAGATAGATAGATAGATAGATAGATAGATAGATAGATAGATAGATAGATAGATAGATAGATAGAAACGGCCAAAATTATTTTGGTTCGGTAAGAAATGCTTCGCATTTAAAACCGTGACTAGAACACACTGTTGTTTTGCACTGCCTCCAGGATCGAGCCACCTCTGACCAAGCGACGACGTCTAGTGATGGCATCATGTGACGTCATGTGAAAGTGAGCTCATATGCCTTTTGGTACGCCAATGGACACATTCATTCACTTGAGCATCACGTGACTTTTGACCAATTTATTTAGTCTCTTTTTACATCGTTCATTTTGACGCCGACAAGGTCTCGCAAAATATTGTCTGGTCCCGCCAAGTCTCTCAAAGCCTCTTCACTCATGACACGTATCTGAAGAGGCTTTTCGGCGGTTTAAGGACGCTGTGTTTATCAGCGGCGAGGCAACGTGAGGCACTGTCTTGCTAGACAGCAGCGATCAGAAGCGCGAGCCGAGTGAGCACAGCGTAGGTGATGCTGCTAGACGGAGGCACGTCTTCCTTTTCAGACGTGTAAGACTTTCGTCTTAGTAAATAGGATAACTATTCATGGTAATCTGTACTCTGTTCCGGGAGAACTGTAGGCGGCTCTCCCTGCCGACACAAAGATAATAAAGATTGGTTCTCTTATTTGGAAAACTCATATGTTAAGAAAAAGTTTTTGACGATTTAGAATACGTACCCTGCTATAATACGTACGTACCCTGCTATGGTGTGCTTGTCGTGTTTGGGAAAAGTTTATTTCAACGTGGTACGCTACGAACACTTGGGTACAGTGCCTGTTTGGGAAAAGTTTATTCCATCCTAGAACGATACGAATATTTAAAAACAGTGCCTATGAAACAAGAACTGTAACACACACAAAGGACTAAGCGCAATAACATCAGGCTCGCCTACCAAATTTCGGCCGCCCAGCAGGCCCGCTAAGTGGCGACTAGGCAAGATTACAGTGATCTGGGCTAGTTAGTATTGGTTCATTACGTTAAAGCGCGACAAGAACGAAGAAAGAAAGCTACGGCACATGTAGTCATTTTTGTCGCGCTGTAACGTTATTTTGTTTTTATAGGCAAGGCCTGGACGCCCCGGCTTCTGAGAAGAAGAAAGTGCTGCAGCGTAAACAACGCAGACGACTTACATTAAATGCACGTAAGCTATAAAGCACAACCACCACTGCTTCACGAATTATGTAATGAAGATCTTGCTCTGACAAAGCCTCAATTAAAATTTTCAGCGTAAGATACGAGCACTTTATTAAAACGGCTGCCTTTTAACTAACCTCCGTTCATTTTGTGACTATGCTAAAGACTGACACTTATCTAAACCCGTTAGCCTATCACACATTCTACCCTGACATAGCACTTGCAAGGTCTGCGGTATAGAACCTGCTACACTCAAACACACGCTGTGCGAATGTGAGACAAATACTAAATGCATCAATCCCGACGTTGTCTCGCAGATGTGGGCCTATGCTCTACACAGCTCAGAGCTCGCCGCCAAATCTGGGCCATGCAGCGGGCCCGCGAAGAGCAGACTAGGCAAGGCCTGGGCGCTCCGACTTGGGAGACCTCAGATTGGGCCGTCAAACTGCAGGACAGTCAATAAAAGCTCTTTTTTTTTTACCCAACAACCAACAGAAGCTGAAAGAATTCAACTTTCTCTCCTGTCATGCCACCGCATTTCCTCCAACACAGAATGTTTCTGACTATGACGCCTAGCAATCTGGGCTCATCTCTAACAATATCAAACTTGTAATAGCGAAGCTGTTCTTAGTCGAGGCTTCCCCGTCCGTTGGTGGCGTAGCGCTGGTCACGTAGCCCTGCGGTGTAGCTAGAGTGGTTCTCGGTAAGAAGTGGAAGGTCTGCGCCGCGCCAAGATGGGCAAGGGCGATGCTTGGCGGAAAGGCGAACCAATGAGAGGCGCGCAAAGCTGGGCGAGGGTGAAGATCAGTAGAAAGGGTAAACCAATTAGAGGCGCACCAAGAGGAGGAGCTTTGAGGCTCCGGCGGAAAGGGTGAACCAATGAGAGGAGCGCCAAGATGGGTAAGTGTGAGCCTGACGAAGCCGGGCATCAGCTTTGCTGTTTCTACAGTGTTCGCGAAGTGGAGCTGGCAGCATTTTTTTTAACACGAAAGAGTTTTATACCAAGGTCCACCAAGACTTCGCTGACATGCTTCCGTCACGGATGTGACGTCAGTAAATGCATACGAACAGATGAAAAACATAACAAACATAAGAAACGGTTTCGTTGAGTTCGGTGATCTGGGAGTCGAACCCACGACCTTTCGTTCCGGGGCAATAGTTGCCGAGCGCTTTACCAACTTCGCCACCGGCGCTCATACATGACTATTCACAAACGCGCCTTACATCTCTCACACCTTCTCCCTTCCACAGTGACCTTAGTAGGCGGGGGGCGGTGTGGCCGTCTGGGATCGGTGAAATGCTGCATAATGACACTAACGAGCGCCGACAGCGAGTGCTTCGGTAGTTTCCGCTTTCCGTGAAGCGCGAGAGATCCCAGGGGTTGGCGGAACGTCTTGCTGCGTTCACGGCTCGAGCTATGAACTCTGCCGCTCGCGTTCCTGAAGCGTTGTGTGGTATATGCATGAACCCAGGCGTAAGTTACCCAATTACTAGGGAGCGCACGCCTTCGCGTTTCTCTCGTCTAACGACGGCCCTTTGGATGTGTGCATATCGAGTACCACTGTTTATTCTGTGCTTGTTGATGTCATATGTTGTCATATTCACCATATGTTGGGATCAGGTGTACGCTATCTGCTTCACCTACTACAAGGGTTAAATCGTGAGCATGGAGACTAGTCGTCGGGATGGATATGTGCAATCAGGCGTCAATGTTGGCGCATCCACGTGAAACGGTGCTATAGCTGCCAAACATCAGTAGACATTGTGCAAGTTCTTATGTATCAATGTACAATAAAAAAATTAACTGCTTCTGTGACTACGTGGTTCACTTTCGTGATATATCGATTCTTAACACGGAGGAGTCAACCATGCTTTGTTTTAGTCTTTTAGAGCCTACGTAAGCCCTGGCTGTATTCCAACTCCTCTACGCTGTGCTTAGATAAAAGTGACGGCAGTGCTGCAACGTGAGCGCCGGCGTTCCGTCGGACTTTCCACGCCAGTGCGGTCGACGTGCTTGGTAAGCCCAAAATATGCCCACAACTGCGCAACTACGTCGATTCAGCTCGTACGACTTGGCTAAAACCTTAAAACTCACAGGGTTCTTTATGCGTTCGCCTAAGACGACTCGACGGCGAAAGCCATCTTCTATTCTTCTCAGTCGATGTATTGATCCTCCACCAATCTCACATCAGAAAGCTTGCTGCACCTCAACTGGTTTCGCACTGTCTGCGTGATCGGCCCACTTTAGACCCAGTGACAAGTGACGATGTCATGCGATGACGTCATAATGTGAATTCAAGTTATGTGATGCCTTAGTAACGGCCTGATGGCGACACAAATTCTGGTGCTCTCTAACGTCATGATGACGTCATCGCGTGATTATGAATTTTTTCATCACTCGTCTTGACGCCGGCATTCAAGGTTTTCGTCTTAGAATGAGGGGCATAGGCAGTTACTCGCTGAATGCTACGCGCAAAATCGATTCCCACTATGCGTGGGACCCCATAACACTCATATCTGAATTTGATGTAGGGGCTCGCGCGAATGCTGAGCCCCACTACCAAAAATTACATGCCCCATCTATCCCGGTTTGGGATAGATGGCGTACATCAGCTCAACGCAATGCAATGGTGAGCCTCAGCACGGGAGCCCGGCCTCGGTGATCACCGGAAAACCCGACAACAAGTAAGTATGCTTGAGAAAGCGTCGACAACGCATGTCATATCAAGGACACCGCCATTCGGCACTGGTTAAAAAAGCAAGTTTTACGCTTATTCGTAGGTGCTTCTAAACGTGAAAGCTCGCGAAATTGCGTGCTTCAAGAGGGGAAGCTCGAATACTTCCCGCTTTAGACCCAGATGATCAGTTTTGATTTCCAATGAGTATGTTGAGGAAAACAAATGTGAATTTCATGCAAGGTGGCGATTTCTTTAGCTCTTTTCTGATCATCATCACTAAACGTAGATACGGGCACTCCAGGATCCCCGAAAGTGTCGACGGGATTGCAGTGCCCTGAAGGAATTAACTTTCATTTGAAGGGGCCTTGCAACACGTTTATTGCGATTGCAATTATATGGACACTCTCGGCGGGTTTTTGCCGTGGCCGTCATGTCCCGGCTATGTATACGTATTCATATATAAATAAAAGCCACAAAGAAATTAAATCAGTAGAAAAATATATCAATGCACCCCACCGAGATTCGAACCTGCGACCCCTCGCTCCGCAGCGCGCCGGTTTAGACAACTCGGCCACGCGCCATCCGTACTTTGGAATGCTAACGGCGAGCTGTTTTTATATGCAACATTTACCGCTGGCGGCACGCAGAGCTCAGAGGCGCTTCAGCGTGTGAAGTATCACGCACAAGATTGCCTGAAGAGCGCGCTTTAAAGCAACGCCCCTAGAGTTTGCTTCAGTTTAAAACAGCCTCTGAGGCGCGCGCAATAAAAAGTGTCTCTTTTCTTTACCCAATCGCGATGTGGAACGCCGGTTAAACAATGCGGCGACGCCATCCCGCGGCAGGAGTCGCCGATTGGTCACTTCACGCGCCGCAGTTTTCACGAAAAAAAATATCTAAGAGCGTCAGATTGTGCACAGTCGACACTTGCAGCGCGCTACTCAAACACAAAGAAGGAACAACTGTGACAGTTGTTAGTTCGCGCTTTTTCAATGTATACATGTGCGTTCTTTTCGAGCGCCCTTCCTTGTGCTTGAGCCACGCATAAGTTTGAGCAGTGCGCTGCAAGTGTCGAGCTGTAGAGGTTGTTCGTTCGTGCTCACCATGTGTGTGTTCTCTTCGTGCGTCTTTCGCGGTGGAGCGATGCGCTGTAAGTATGAGCTACTTGCCATTCTTCGTGTGACATTCTAATTCGTTGCTGCGATCGCATTCATTGCTTCGCCCTTGCGGCGAAACTGTGACTTTTTTCAGCATGATCAGAAAACGCTGCCGATCGGTAGCCAGGGCTCCTGAGAACACGCGAGCCAAACGTTACAGCGCAGCACGCAGCGTGAACTTTATAATTAATTATCAAAGTCAGCTAAATATCGCTCCCTCTTCTCTCTACAAAAGAAGCCATATACTAAAATGACCATGCCATATACCCAAATTCACGGTTATTGGCTGATTTGAGCGTCGTTGGCTGCATAGTTACTGCGCCCGCCGCGCGATGCCTCCACGTGCCCGCCCGCGCACGCGGTCGCGATATGACTGAATGTTAGCTGTGCGTTCAAAGTAAAAAGAAGAAAAGTGCTCAAGGTTATGATGCGCGCCTGATGTGACTTCGTTTCCCCGTGCCGTCTCTCCCTGCTTAGCTTTCAGCGCGCTCGTCGGGACGAGTGAAGAGAGAAAGCAATTACACGCAAGCTGCTATAAGGTCTAGTTGGTAGGATTTCATGGCTTCATGGTAGGAGTCCCTGGCAGCGGGAATAAGCCATGAAAGCGATTACGGCATGTGACAAATCTCTGCAACTCTGCTCATACTTGAGGGATTCGGAAATTTTTTGCGGTGGTCTATTCGTGAGGCAATAAACTCCTTTAGTGAAGTCAGTCGATGGTTACTTCGAAAAGTTTTACTTAGAAATGTAGTACTTGCAGTCTAACGTCGATACTTAACGAGGGGCGCGTACTGTTGCCAGTCCCAGCGTCGTCGTAGACAAGCGATTGAAACGCTTTCTTGAATGCCATTACGGCGCATTCGGCCGGCCAGAACAGAGGGGAATTTTAATGCATTTCAGTATATTTCAAAGAAATATATAAAAGCTTCATCCCAGACCAAAATCATTGCTAGAACCCCGAGGGGACCGGCTCTACAATTGTTTTTTTTTTGTGTTTTCGAGGTGGTAACAGGAACGCATATTTAGTGTATTGCAGGTAACAGCAGCTGATTACCGCAGCTGATTACCTGCAAAGTTTAGTATCTACTGAGTTTTAGTACCACCATAGTCCTTCAAAATAATCGAAAAATTGGTACCTGAGTACATGCTTTTGTAACGGTGTTCTTATGTACGCAACAACAGTATGGACGCTACGTACTCGATACGCAAGTCCCTAGTAATTGTGAATTGTCTTTACTATGAGTCATGGGATCATCAACTGCACTCTGCTCACAGGTCCCAACATCAGCTGATACGCGGCTAAGGAATGAACCCTAAGAAGCTCATTCGTCGTCTGTGTATGGCGGCACCGCGCCTAAGCATATCGGTGGTCTGTGCGAGGCCCTCGGTTCGAATCGCGGGGTTCGCAGAATTCGCTTCTTTGGCATATTGCCACATTATGTAAGTGTTTGCTTGTTTGCCCCTCATAGGCCCAAGACGCCGCAATTTCCTCTTCAAAGCTGCAGTGTTCTATGCGGTGGGTAGGTTTGAAAACCGATACACCCCGGCTTTCAGAAGCCTGAAACTAACGTAGTAATAATAATTGCTGAGGTTTTACGGCCCATCACCATGATATGATTAAGAGGGACGCGGTAGTGGAGGGCTGCGGAAATTTCGCCCACCTGGGGTTCTTTGACGTGCGCCTAAATTTAAGCACACGGGTCTCTAGCATTTTACCTCCATGGAAATGAGGCCGCCGCGGCCGGGATTCGATCCCGTGACATTCGAGATAGCAGTCGGGCACCATAACCACTAGACCACTGCGGCGACTCCCTGAAACTAAGGTGACGCTGTCAAATCAGTGACAGCGCCTGAGGTGCACCGCAAAGAGGCGAGTCCTATAGTGTACGTATGCCCAGCTGAAGTGGCAAATCATTAATAACGAAAAAAAAAAGAAAGCCTTATGAACTCCAGCTGTACAATCATCTAGACATTAACGTCAAGATTTAGCAACATGTAGTGTTGCCGCATTATATTTTGCTTCTTTTAACTGAAGTGAGCTGATTCAACATGCATTTTTATATTTTTCGTTTCTTTTCTACCCGTTTTGAAACTCTCTTTTCTTCTCCAATTGATTGAACCAGTAAGTTTTATTCCTCTACTTCCTACCATAAAAACTGGTTTTCGGCCCCTTTAAGCCTCACAATCATCAAGGAGAAGAAGAAGAAGAAGGAGACAAGCCCCGCGGCAAGGTGTTCTTTGCTAAGCGCATATCTGCAAGTGAGAGTGCGTTTTCTATTTCGTCCTAATCTCTAAACAAAGAAGCTTTCGAATGGTGATAGCAACTAGAACCATGCTTACGTCTCATGAAAGGTCCCGTTGCATTTTGTTCTCGAGCACAAACGGTTTCAGACCAGGCTGATCGCTTGTTTCTGTTTCTACATACTGTTTCAAACCGGGTACATGGCTTTCGTTGCCTCTGTTTTGCCTGCCGTTCTTTCACTTGCTAACGGTGTTTCAACGGCGAGGCTGCTCTAGGGCTTGTGCTGAGGACAGGTCAGTGTCCGCGTCGCATGTCACGCTCCGGTTCCCAGATGCACCCATAGATGGTGTAACTGTCTCGGTCGCCGACGAAGGGGCAGCCACACGGTCAAACGGGGAAGAGTGTTCAAGCGTGAATAGGGCCTAAAGTCACAGTAACAGGAACGAGTGTGGCAGCGGCTGCCACACGTCCTTTCCCGTGCATCTCTACTCTACAAAGAACGTAATCACGGGCAGCCACACGACATCGCAAATGGTCACAGAAACTCGCAAGGGAAACACAGACCGCAACTCCGCTGTTTCTATAGAGTTCACACTGGGTGGAACAGGGGTAAGTTTTTCTAAAGTTGCGAACGCTTTTATATTTCTAGCTAAGTGAACCTTCGAAAAATGGTTACGACGAGTAGTATCTAACGATTGAGATGCCCCCAAAGAGGTAAAAAAATGGATCTCCTCAGCGGGATCGTACACGTGCCGAAGGTGCTTCAAGTAATACTATAATATGGTGCTTTCATGCAGAGCCCGAACGTCGACATTTTTGCTGACTCATTGAGTCCAGAGTGTGCGATGCATGAAGAAGAGGAGGACGTCTCTACGAGTGACTCTAGACTGGACGTTACCGAACAGAAGGTAAGTGTTAGTATCTTGAGTGCTGGATCACAAACGCCGATATCCCCAGCGGTGCGAGTGAACTTGCAACTGTTTGACTAGCAATACTGATATTTTATATACCGCTACCTTTTTTCTAGTTGCCAATACTGCTCTGCTATGAGACCTAGTTATAAATACTACCAAATAAGTAGGCACCAGCCGCCGACGGAACCGTATACTGTAGTGAATGATCAGTTGGCGTAGGTGTGACGTAAAAGGAACCCATTCATTTGCATGTTAAGCGTCCACTGGCATCTTCATTAGCGCATGCGCGTGACACGGGTGTCGCGATACCCGGTTGACGCAGCCGGCGGTGACACCGACCCAAACAACGCGCATGCCCGAAAGCGGCAATTAAAAAAAATAAGCTAGAAAGACCCGATAGTCTGGAAGAACCATAAATTTTGTTACGATACACTACTGGTAAATATGGCGCTAGTGTCTATGGAAGCTGCAACACATGGCGCTGCCACCAGCATGGGAATGATGGGTAGTACATGGATTTGCCTAAGCTTCTTCTTTCGGCTCCGCGTGGCATTATGACTGGTAATGATTTAAAAGGGTCACCAGTCCAACTTCAAAGCTTTGACCCGTTTATGCTCACCAAATAAAATGAGCTTACGAGGTTCACAACAAGCCATTTATCTGAAACGAAAGCCAACACGCAGCAGTAAACACAGCCCAAAGTGTGTGGCACGTGGCGGCCTCCCGC
Organism: Rhipicephalus sanguineus; assembly: GCF_013339695.2. Taxonomy (NCBI): domain Eukaryota; kingdom Metazoa; phylum Arthropoda; class Arachnida; order Ixodida; family Ixodidae; genus Rhipicephalus; species Rhipicephalus sanguineus. The sequence continues at coordinate 61,349,343 of NC_051185.1, forward strand.
GGCGGTAGCGATGACTATGCAGTTCACGATGCTCAAATCAGCCAATGGCCATGGACTTGGGTATATGGCACCGTGATTTCGGGATATGGCATTTGTCGAGTGAAGAGGGAGCGATTTCTGGCTGATTTTGATAATTCATTGTAAATTCTAGGCTGCGTGCAGCGCTATAATGTTTGGCTCACGTGTTCTCAGGAGCTTTGACTACCGGTCGGCAGCGTTTTCTGACCATGCTCAAAAAGTTTGTGCGTGTAACTTCTATCTCTTGTCCGGCGTCTTCTTGACTGGTTTTTGCCTCAGCGTCATGTACCAATTGACCCAGACTTCGACCTTATGCAAAAAGTTTGCAGGGCCTCTTAAAGTGATTACGCGGAGTGTGCTCGCGTCAGCGTGTTTTGTATGGGCGCATTACATTTGCTTTGAACGCACAACACTGACATCTCGCGTTGGTGGCTGCGAGTATAACTCACCGCATGGCCGGACTGACAGTTCTATGGTATCGTTAAGCTGTATTGAAACGGCGGATCAAATCGCGATGTGAGCCCGCGGATTGCGTACGACGTCACCATACCTCACCCGTTCCCGCCGTCCTCCGTCGGTCCGCGCAGAGCGATTTGCGAAACGACGGAGGCTCAAATCATAGTTTGAATCTTCGAGGAGAAGTTACGAAATGCTCCCTTGTAGCGTGAATTATTTCGTGAACGTCTTTCGTGAACGTCAAGGAATCCGTGACGTGCTTGGCGCTAAAGGGAGAAAATGGAAACGAGAGAAAACGCACAACCTTCCCGCTTCTAATAATAACATTTGGTTTATATGTATCAGAACCACTATATGATAATGAGACGCGCAGTAGTCGAGGGCTCAGGAAATTTCGACCATCTGGTGTTCTTTAACGTGCACTGATATCGCACAGTACACGGGCCTCTTGCATTTCACCTCCATCGCAATGCGACCGCCGCGGCCGTTCTGTTTCTAAGCACTTTGCAATAGCAATTATTTCTCCAGTATACGACAGTTATTATTTCTAAGCTTCAACTAATTCAGTGCGAACCGCCCAATTCTCTGCCGACCTCCAAAAGCGCGCCACAGTGTGTAGGCACTAAGCCACGTGTATAGAGGAAACGACGACGTGCCATTCATTCATTCATTCATTCATTCGATCGATCCTTTTCGCTGGACACTTCTGTACGGTACTTTATTCTGGTAGTTTAACACCTCAATCCTCAAACACTCCCACGTGGTGCCAACGACACAATCTGAATCTCCCAGGAAGAGGGCAATCAGGAGCAAACAGTGGACGACGAGCCGCCGACACGCAACGTTCTGCTCAAAGCGCGACCGCACGTGTTCGCCGTGTTCGAGCTGCTGACGCTGGTGGTCGTGGCGACGTACGCCTACTACAACCCCAAGCGCTGGCCGTGGCCCCTGCAGCTGAGCTGCGCCAGTCTGGACTGTTTTAACGTGCAAGCAGAGCTGCACTCGTCCATGGACCTGAGCGCCGAACCGTGCGACGACTTCTACCAGTACGTGTGCGGACACTGGGCCGAGGGTCACTCGCGCTACCAGGACCAGTTCCGATACCTGGAGGTGAGCATCGTACCGCTGTTTATTCCATGCACATCGAATACCACCATCATCTGTGTCGTTCTCTTTCGCGTTTTTCCGGGGAACCCGAATCCGAAGCCGTTGACCTGGTACAACGACGTCACAACCTGTTACCGAATCTCGAGACAAACGAGACCACCACCCCGCCCCAAGCTGACCAAGCGGCAAGAGATTACCTGGCGATTACACACAGTATTGCTATTGTCAATCATGCGCGAGCTGTGTCTAACTTTTGCGCTGAGCAGTTTAATAATGGAATACAAACTAGCACGATCCCACACTTCCTTTCCCTACCCGTATGTCTACTCACGTATCTACCCTGACCCCAATAGTCCCCATTGCTCACTATACGGGGTAATAGCCACTCTCTCCCATATTCTCTGGAAGTGCAGGTAAGACCCCCCCCCCCCCCCCCCCCCACCATTTCTACTGGTCACCCCCTCACCTGTGGCGTGGTAAGAAATATTTTCGCCCAACAACCCAGAGGTCCAGCTTCGGGTTATAAATATAGCCGGGGAGCTGGCTGGCAGTGGCAGCCCAACTCCCCTTATATATGACTCTAAAATTAATACAAGTTTTTCTTACTCGCGCTTTGCTCGTCTAAGTACGCAATACCAACTAGCCCGATCCGCCACTCTCCATTTGATGACCAATTTTCATGCATGCGAGCACATCTTAGCGTACACTAGCACCAATCACGGCCAGCTGATCCCGTTGATAACAAGGGGTAGGCCGTCACTTTGGCCACTTGCCGAGCGTAGACAGGTCGAGAAGGCATGATCATCGGAAAGAGATATAAGTTACCGGCCCAGGCTTTTGTTCTCAAGCTCATGCTTCAAGTGTTATTGCGTACGTGTCTGTAAGCAAAATGACACTGCCACTACAATATACGCATGCAATTCTACAGACCGTTTCTCTGGGAACGGGGAAAGTAACCTCGAACGAGCGCGCCGCACCGCCGTCCTAAATGCACCTGGTATGCGTGGATGGCGTAATAATAGTATCTTCGGTTTTACGTGCCAAAACCACGTTATGATTATGAGGCACGCGTGGTGGAGGGCTCCGTAAGTTTGGGCCTCTAGCCTCCGTCACAATGCGACCGCCACCGCTGGGATCGAACCCGCGACATTTGTGTCATCGGCCGAGCACAGTAAACACCGTTACCACCGAGGCGGACGTGCGGGTGGCATTAAATGCCAGCGACAGCTTAGCAAGGTTGTAATATTTGTGCGCATTAGAGTAATATTAGCGTGTGAACTTCGTGCTTAAAGTTGCTCACCAACAGCATGCGCCTGCGGTGCGCAGCCACATGTACAATTGCGCATACCAGAAAAACATGTCATATGACAGACAGATCGCGATGCGATAGCAAAATGGCAGCGCCTTCCGAGAAACGGTTTACATCATTATGAAAGGCAATACGCTCCCGCGGCGTACTTCTCCGCTTGACTCAGGCGAAGGTGTACATGAAAGTGAACGACAAGCTACGCGAGCGTTTCGAGGACCTGCCCCAGCCAAGCAAGCCCCTGAGCACGTCCGACAAGGCGGTCATGAGCTACGTGGCCTGCACCGAGGTGCTGCATCGGGGCATCGACGTTCCCTGGCTCATCGACAGCCTGCTGTTCCTGGGAAATGACAAGCCGGGTCACTTCCTCGCCACTTCCGGGAGCAAGAACGCTTCCGCCGAGGCGCTCGCCACGCTCGTCTCGCTCGCCATGGACTACGACCTGGACGTGCTCTTCGAAGTGGTCCTCACTCCTGATCTCACGTACGTCACCTAATAGAGAGGGGGGACTGGATAATGGTGTGTAATAAAACCGGTAGAATGTGAAAAAAAATCACGCGGTCTTCTATGCATTCGCCTAAGACGACTTGAAACCGAAAGCCGTCTAATTTTTCCTTCTCAGTCGATGGTACTGACCCTTCACTCAGCTCCTCGAAAGATTTCTGCACCTGACGTGGCTTTACACTGCCTCTGCGCTCCACCCACCTTTGGCCAAATGACGATGTTCTGTGATGACGTTATATGACGTCATGAAGCCGTCACAAATTTTCGCGTTTCGTGACGTTACCGCTTGGACAAGGTAACGCGCGTTGGTCTCCCAAAGTCTCGCGCATGTGTCGATGATCTTTGAGGTTATAATGACGTCACATGGGGCCGTCACCACGTGATGATATTTGCATCTCTCGTGTTGACGCCGACGCCGCGGGACGCTCACGCCGCAGACGGTCCATTTGCGCGTTTGATGATGCATATATAAGGCTTTCGCCTTAATAAACTCACGTCCACAATTGCGGCACCGCCTTCATTGTGGCATTCAGGTCCCAGCGCCGAAGCGTGCTGAGCGTGGCCCACAGTTCGTCCCTGCTGCGCTGGAAGCGGCATCGCGAGCGCTACCTGACGGCCGAGTCGACTGCTCGCTGTGTGCGCCAGTTCACGAGCGTCATGTCGTGCAACTGCAACCCGGAACCGGGCCTGACGGTCGCGCTTGTCACCATGGACGCTGAGGTGACCGCCAAGATGGCCGCCTCCGCAGCGACATCCGCCGGAAAAGGCGCACACATTCGGTTCCGCGACGTTCCTTCCGCTCACGCCACAGTCTGGCTGCGTGCGGTTCGTGACAACCTCAAGGCGGCGATCAAGGACGACGATGAGGACGATGTAAGTGTGCATGTATTATGATTCAAGTAGATGATAAATTTGCGTGTATATATATATATATATATATATATATATATATATATATATATATATATATATATATATATATATAGGGTGTCTGAGAGTGTGTGCGTGTAGGTAACGTTTTTGAAGAAGGCCGTGCTATGGCCTTCGTCAGAAACCCTTTCGTTTTTCAACATTGTGTCCTTTCTTTTGTTTGGAGCGATAGGTCTGCTCCTCCCGCTACAAACCCATAAAACGACCTTGTCTGCGCGCTTGACCTTGAAGCTAACTCAACTTCAATTTCCTCCTCTTCCTTCTCGCACTTGCGTCGTTATAACAACGGACATGCGCTGTGTTGTCTTGTTCTCCTCTCCCGCGCACCCCTCTCCGGCGGTCGGCGAGAGCCGCGACCCGGCGGGTGCGCGCACCTCGAGCCCTCAACTCCTCTGCCGCGCGGGCGAGCAGACACGCGGAACACCACAGCGGCATGCTTTCCGCGGTATTTGATGTTATCGCTCGACAAGCTTAGTGTAACTGCGTTCAACCAGGATATTTTATTTTCACTATATTTTTTCCCAGTCTGCCGTTCTGCTATTTGTGTTGGTACATGCGAGAGGCCTTTGCCCTGCAGTGGGCGTAGACAGGATGATGATGATGATGATGATGATGATGATGATGATGATGATGATGATGATTCTACAGATCAGTGTGTCGCGTCGAATGTCGTTTTGAATGGTGGTGTCAATAAACAGAGCAGAATTAACAAGGTGTACGTTCCTTCGATTTTCAAATACCGTTGCGCACCAGCCAAAGGAGACCTTACCCCGGAAGGCTTCCGGCTCCGCCAGACGTGGTGACCGCCAGGCCTGGAACCTGACCGGCGACAGCATGCTGTACACAACCGACCCGAGGCTCTTCGGCCTGATAGACGAGACATTGACACTGCATCCGGAGTCGCACGTGCGCTTTTACGTCGCCTTCCAGGTGAACAAAACATTCCCGTTTGTCACCACAAAATAATGCACGAATGTCTGAGTGAGGATTTCTATAGGCATGGTCATGTACATTCCGCATTCTTTTTGATATTTAAGTGTCCACTAAGCTATCGGCAAACAGCAGCCACGCTTAGCGATTCCCGGAGAATTGTACAAAGCTTACCGCGCTTTAAAAGCCTTGGCTGTCAGTTCGCATTGTATCTTTTACGTTTCATATGAGAGGCCTTCATTATCCAGATTATAACCAGTTGTTAAGTGCCCACCGGACAGAAGTTAAGTATAGAACGAGCAGGAATGTAACTCAAGAGGTAGTAAGCGGAAGCCGGAAGTTACTTGACTGAGTAGAAGTGGCATTGCGTAAGGTAGGTATGACCGCGTTACACCAGCTGCGTTTTATTGCGATGGGAATTATATAGACACTCGAGGCTCATTTTACCCGTCACCGTCATGTTCTGTAACAAGTGCAAATCGATAACTTCGCCGTCCGCTTCGTATGTTCTACCTGCGAGCGAAAGCTGCAAACAGACGCGACCGAAGCAGAGATCAAGCGCGGCTGTCTCCGTCGGGCGAAGGAGCATGAAGGGGTGCCGGTGGTTGGCTGCGACACTCGGGCAGCAAATGCTAACTTTGATCAAAGAGGTGCGCGTTAATTAGACAGACTCCTACTCTTGTACTTGCTGTGCTATCACTGCTTGCATCAATTTGAGGCGACAGACAGCACGAAAACCGATTCTTTCCCTGGAGCGGAGGTATTCCCTTACGCCAGCGTTTTGTAGAATTACATTAAATCGAATCCTAAAGTAGTTCGCTGCTAGCCTGACTTCGTGTGACATTCCACTTTGTTGCTATCGCATTCATTACTTGGCCCTTGCGCGAAAATGGTGACAATATTTTTAAGTGTCACCTGATCTACTACACAACACCAAGAGCACAGTCAGAAAAACACGGGGACGTACGCAGAGGAAGCCTTGGCTGTCAGTTTGCAATCTATATTTGCGTTCGATCTTTCAGGTTGTGCGAGCTCTGGCGCCGTTCGCTTCGTACCGCCTCACACAGTCGCTGTTTAGCGACGACAACGCGACGGCCGTGTACCTGTATGTGGCTGACGCATGCGCAGCAGCCGCCAGCAAGCTCACCTCTTTCGCCCTGGCGACGTTCGTCTTTCAAGGTGTGATGACGGCGCGCCGAGTGCAGCTCGCACACGAACAGGTTGGTGTCTGTCAGGACGCTCAGTTTTCGGTTCCCATAATATTGTCACGTGGTTCTGACGATTAAGAAGACGACATATTCTAACAAACTGCGCAGCAGGATAGGACACAAACAACGAAAGAAGAAACAAACGAGCCCCAGACTCTCAACTGTTTCATTGAATATACGTATCGCCCTTATATAGCCCCAGCAAGTCTTCTAAGGGTCTAAGCAGTTCGCGTATCTTCGTTCCACGTGCTACAGTTGACTACGCTGTCTTGATTGATGGAAATCCCTAACCGGTTTTGCTTTTTTGCGTTGTTATTGACAGCGTCGCATCATCCTTTGCTGGGGCTATATAAAGTTGATACGTATTTTCAATAAATCAGTTCTGAGTCTGCACTCATCTATCTCTTCTTTCTTTCCTTGTGTCCTCCTGTCCTGCTGCGCAGTTTATTAGAAGATGATCCCGTACCAAGTGGCTAACTTTTGACGCCAGTTAAGAAAGGAACAGCCGCACAGAGATCAACACGCCTGTCTATACTCCGTTTCATACATCAGGCGAAACGTGGTGGAAGCTATAATAATAATATTAATATCTGTGATTTAACGTCCCAAGACCACGATATGATTATGAGAGACGCCGTAATGGAGGGCTCCGGAAATTTCGACCACCTGGGGTTCTTTAACGTGCACCTAAATCTAAGTACACGGGCCTCAAACATTTTCGCCCCCATCGAAAATGCAGCCGTTGCGGCCGGAATTCGATCCCGCGACGTTCGGGTCAGCAGTCGAGTGCCATAACCACTAGACCACCGAGGCGGGGCAACGTTGTCGAAGCTAGCGAGACTTCTTGCAGTAGATGCGTTCGCACCAAGAAATAGTTCTATGATTGTGCCACCTGTAAGGTCATTAATTCCTTTCCTTGTGTTTACACTAAGCAATACATGAAGATGTTATGTGCCTTAGAAATAAACAAACTGAGCTCTTTATAGTGTTGTCAATAGGTTGTTCTGGATCGCTTAGCGTCTATTTATTCCCTGTGTCAAAGTTCTGTATGAAAGTCTGTACTATGTATGAAAGGGAGTATAAGACGCCTGAGCATCGCGCTCGGGACTGCACGCACGGGCCACATCTGAAGATAACACGGGCTTTGACATAGGTCACATCTAAGCGTGCGCGGCCGCCATGAAGAGCCTGCCTTGCATTATCTATCCCCGTTTATTGCCGCGGCTACAACTGTTTTGGCCATCAGAACCGTTGTCGATAGGGCATGGCCCCAGAAAGAAAAAGAAAGAAAAGAGCTGGGAAACGCCGGGTTCGGCGCCCAGTGCAAGATATGCTGCAGGATTATCCTCGGTTAGCGGTGTCATCATTACGGCAGCCCGTCGCACATATAATAATTATTATTGGGGTTTAGCGTTCCAAAACCACCATATGATCATGAGGGACGCCGCAGTGGAGGGTTTCGGAAAATTCGACCACCTGGGCTTCTTTAACGTGCACCTAAATCTAAGTACACGGGCCTCTAGCACTGTCGCCTCCATCGAAAATGTGGCCGCCGCGTCCGGGATTCGATCCCGCGACCTTTGTGTCAGCAGTCGAGCATCGTAACCACTAGACCACCGTGGCGGCTTGCACATATATCGCACGTTTTCTTTTTCTTGTTTTGTTCTGCGGCGCTGTTCCGCAGCGTCACAGTATATTCACCACGGTATGTCACCACAATATATTCGTTAACGCTGCCCCGCAACAGCTACCGAATTTATTTGGTGACAACCTGAGATTTCAGCACGACATCCGTAGCATATGCTTCACGTTATTGTTTACTAGTAATACAATTCATGACTTAATTCCTGTTTATTCAAAACTGTTCTTTGTTAAGCTACATTGTTCATAGTTTTACGAAGCAAGTAGCGAAACCTTAAAAACCACAGGAAGAAAAAAATAGTATGGACATAAACCAAAAGGATGTGCTCTTTTTGTTCATTCTTTTCTATTCTTACGGATTAACCTTGCGCCATACCCATTGTAGATTCTGTTATGTTGCCAAAAGGATGTGGATGTCGTGGTCACGGCCTCTTCTCGCCCCTTAAAGGTTGACGCGCTGCGAAACGAGACGATGGCGTCCTTGTCGTGGCTCGAGCGCGGCGAGCAAGAGGCGGCTCGCCAGCGGTTGTCCTCCCTGCGCTCGGTGGTCGCCTGGCCCGAACGGCTCAACTCCAGCGATGCCCTGGACGCTTACTTCGCCGACCTACCGGACTTCCGCGGCTACTACGTCGAGGTCTACCTGGACTCGGTCAAGGCCCTCAGGAAGAGGGACAAGCTGCGACTGCTGTTTGCGGCCGACTCCAGTGGTGTCGCCAACGTTACGGGACAGCTCGCTGGGCTCCCTGAAGAAGTCGCTCCTATTCAAGGATTCAGGTTTAATTTTTTTTTTGGGGTTTTAACGCGATAGCGTTCGAGTGCTCGTTTCGCAAAAATTCCGCCGTTGGCGTCGGTGACGGCGTCGCTAAAAATGTCCGTGACCGAAAAATCGAGAAAGATGCAAATAAAATAAACAATTAAAAATCCTCGGTCTCATTGAGGATCGAACCCGGGCTGCTTGCGTGGCAAGCAGGTGTCTTACCACAAAGCCACGATGTTACTTGCAACTGCTTCGGAAAAAAAAACACTACATAAATGCCGTGTAGTGGAAGGAGTTTCCTTAACGCATTTTGTTCGGCAGGTGTTACGACGAAAATGGGCCCATTCAGCGATTTGTAGGCGCATTGGTAAGGCCATCAAACTACGTTTTTGCGCGACGCCATGCTTCGAAAAAAGCCGGGATAGTGCACCCATCGCCGCTAAAAACACACACAAACTTGCAAACAGCTACAAAAACGCACAACTATGTCCACCTAGCGCAAAACATATCAAGCAAACCGCAAACATTAGATAATGTGCTGCCATCTGTGAGGCATTGTGAGAAACATGTCTCGATTCTAGCACAGGGAAGTGCATTAGGTCGAAAAGCTGTACCATTACACCGCGCGCGCTCGTGTGTGTGTCTGTGCGCGTGTGTGTGCACGTGTGTGTGTTACAACACACATTAATAAGTATGCACATAGCGGTTGAAGTGCCCACTACGGGCCGGATTTCGCTTTCGCATTCAACACTTAAAGACGAAGCTTAAGGGTCCCCCAATTTTTTAAGCATGTAGACAATGCATAACGCTGTATGCAGGCGTGGCACGGCTCCCATTAAAGAAGTAGGGTGAGGTATTAAAAGGACCGACAACTGCCCAGAACATGAAATGAGATGTCTCCACAGATGGAAGGATTGTCCGTCGCATTGACTCAAACCAACCCTGCCTTTTTCGCGAGAGATGGATTTATATTTTTATTTCTTAATTGAAAGTCGCGAAAAATGACCTGTGGCGCCTCTGGCTGCAAAAACATGAATGATCCGATGAACCCGGCCACGTGAACGTCGACTGCTGTACGCGGTCGACGATTTTGTTTGTTAGTATTGAAATATTGTTCGTTTCTTTATTTTTCCTTCCCTCTCCCTCTTTTGTTTGCGCGGTCATAAAGCATGCCCTTGTTCCTTGGGGAGATCCACGGTGCCGCTCCGTCAGACGAAGGCATGACATCATCGTCACGTGGTACGCTCTCTATGGCGCGGGGACGTGCATATCTCGGTTGCGAGAATCGCTGCGCTTCGTAAGCTTGTTGGCATCGCTTATATCTTGAATTTCGAATTATTTTACGATGGTTAAACCCTTTCAGGCCTAAATTAATTCTATCCAGTGTAAGCAACAGGTTTTTACCATTTCAGATTAGCAAGATCATAGTAGTACCCCAAAAGATGAAAAAAAAAGTCTATGCTCACATTATTTAATGAAAACTAATTAGTGACTGAATCAAGTAATTAACCGATTACTATTTTATATTATTTATTAATTAATATCCTAAAATTAGATCGATTGTGTAAAATAGCACCAATAGGCAAAATTCAAACTTCCTATACAAAACTAAAATAGGTGCCCTACATCCGCCGGATGAAAGAAGCTGCCTCAGTGAATTGCGGGAACAGCGCAAGCGCTTCTGTAATTACTTCGTTAACACGTGACCTCACTTTCTTGAGTGTACCACGTTGGCAGCATAAGTAGATCAGATGCTAAATATGAGCTGTAGAGGGAGAACAACCTTTTTTTTCTACCAGGAGGTAGCTGACTGATCTGCAAATTTGATGACCCCAATTGGAATCATTGTGTCTGAAAGGGTTAAAGTTCTCGTACGAATACCGATGTGCAGGCCGTCAGTGCGGTACAGTCCTTGGCTGGACAGCCTGCTCATATCACCGGGAACGCTGTTCGAGCCGGTCCTGTTTGCTGCCGATAGTGACAACCAGACGGTGATCGACGACGTTGGAGACGGCAACAACGCCACGGCAGCTGCTGAGGGCATGGTGGTGGCTCTGGCCCTGGCCGGACTCGGTCACCTCGTGGCGCACGAACTGTGGCACGCGGCGCTCGGCGAGCGCACCGCGGGCACCTCGCCGGAGCCGGACATCACCCTGACCGGAGCTCGAGTCCGCAGGCAATGATTTTTTACCACTCGCGCAGCCCGCCGCCGGTGCCTCAGTGCTTACAATGCTCGGCTGCTGACCAGAAAGTCGCGGGTTCGATCCCGGCCGCGGCCATCCCATTTCGATGGAGGCGAAACGCTAGAGAGCTGCTTCTGCCACGCGTAGAAACTCACAGGGTCCCTTATGCATTCACATGAGACGACTCGACGGCGAAAGCCATCTCCTCCTCTCAGTTGGTGTGTTGATCCTCCCCTGCCCTTTTCCGAAAGCGTTCTGCAAGTAACACAGTTTTGCACTGCCTCCAGGATCGGAGGCATTGCAAGCTTTCTACACCTCACCTGCAGGGTTTTCCACTGCCTCCGTGATCGGCCCACCTTTCACCAAGCGACGATGTCTTGCGAAGGCGTCATCATGTGACGTCACAACGACCATGATGAATTCATAAATTTTCGTGATCTGTGACGTCATCACGTGATGATGCTTTCTTGCATCACTCGTGTTGATGCCGACGCTGCGGGACGCCGACGGTCACTTTTCGCATTTGATGTGGAATCTGAGGCGTTCGCCTTAATATTCAGGCGAAAGCCTAGCATGCCTCAACAAACACGAAAAGTCACCGTCGGCGTCAACACGAGTGAAACAGGAAATCTTCACGCGATAAGTCACCCTATGATGTCATGGTGACGTCACAGGTAACTACAATTCGTGACTGCACCAGGACGTCATAGTGACGCCACTAACGTGACATCACATGATGACGTCATAACATGACATCGTCGCTTGGTCATAGGTGGGCTGATCCCGGAGGCACGCGAGCTGCAGAAAAAGCTTTCGGTGCCTCCGATCTCGGAGGCAGAGCAAAACCATGCTATGTACCCGAAAGCTTTCGGGGGCGGGCGGATCAATGCAACCGACTGAGAAGGAAAAGAAGAAGGTGGCTTTCGCCTTCGAGTCGTCTTAGGCGAATGCATAAGGGACCCTGTGAGTTTTCGCGTTGCGGAAGCGTCGACTCACACCAGGCGTCACAGATTGCTAATTGCGTAATCAGTGAAGGGCCATGGTAGGGGCTAGTTGGTTGTACATATTTGACACTTGCGACGTGCTGTTTGAACACGAAGGCACACGAAAAACAACAGGTAGAACACACACGAGCGCGAATCAGTGAGTAATCAGAGTAGTGTAAAGCTGCCCACCCATTACAAGGGGCTCAGAAATAATTCGTCACCATTATCATCATCGGCCACAACATCAACAAAGTGGGCAGCTACATAGGTGCACGTCTTGCCTTCCAGACTCGTAGTGGGTACTTCGCTGCTTCGCAAAATAGGGAATAATGGCGTATTTGGGTACTTCGCAACTGTTCTGGCTGTAGGCGCCCTAGTACAGTTTCCATAGGCGAGTGCCACGCTCACAGACGTTCGTTTCCTCACGGCACGGTTTAGGTATCCTCCGGGAAGCGAAGCATAATACAAGTGAATCAAAACGCGATGCCAAACGGGCCAGAAACACTATCGCGTTCCATTCTTAAACTTCCAGCTTAACCGTCCTTTCATTTTTCTTTAAATCTGGCGCAATTAACTTAACAATTGAAGGGGCCTGACGTTCCATAACCACGATAGGACTTGTTATACAGGCTGTTTATTTTTTTTAGACAATGCAGATTTTTCATGAAAATCCTGCGATAGTCAGGCTCCTATCCTTTTCCCCCACGAACTGTACGTCGATGTAGAAAAACCTTGCCGCAGCTAAAGTGACGCTGAAGTGACTAATTCACAAGAACTCGTTAATTAACCTTTTAATGATTGACTTCAAGGCCCTTGTTAATATGCGAAAGATTTAGGCCGTCACAAATGACGGCGTACCCATTTTTTCTTTAGACTGGCAAAAGTTGCAAGCAATTTAAGATATTCTTCAACGAATTTTGAGCGCGACATCAAAACTGACCGCGCCCAGCGCGCAGAAAACGCGAAAGCTCTGTTACGTCGGAACGGAACTGCCCGTTACAGAATTTTCATTTCTAAAAAACGGACACTCAATAAATTGGGACGGCATATAAACAAGGGCCCTCAAGTCAGTCATTAAAACGTTAATTATCGAGTTTCTGTTAATTAGCTCCTTCTGTGTCACTTTAGCTTTGGCAAAGTATTTGCACCTCGACGTAGACTTCGTGTACGAAGACGACAGTAGCCAGATTGCCATGGCGTCTATATTTAAAAAGCTGTATTGTCTTAAAAGAACACGCTGATATCTATATCACACGCGCAGGCATGCCTGTCTCACCGACGTCTATAAAGGAGCCGCGGGCGTCGCCGGCATTGGGACCGCGAAGAACACCGTAGCATCGCGTCTCACTAAGGGGGCCTCCGAGAACCTGGCCGACGTCGCCGGACTCCAGGTGGCGTACGCGGTGTACGCTGCTTCCGCGGCCGACCACGGAGCAGCCGCCACCAAGAGCGAGACCAAGGTGAAACACGCTGTTAAATGTAGACCTCTCCGGCTTCTGTGTTTATTCGCAGTTCACGAATGAACGCAGAAACTCCAACCAACGCGTGTAGGAAAATGGCGCGCTGCTGTTAAAGTGATGAGAAATCGTTGAACAAAAAGTGTCGCTGCAACCAACGTGTCAACGACAAGTGGACTTGTCTTCTTCAAGACAGCAAGTCGTCGTCCTCATTTTGCTGCCTTCACGAATGAAAGTCCACACGTCGAAACGTTGGTTCCAACTACATTCCCTGTGCAAGAAGGGTTTTTTTTTCAACTCTTCTAAGCATCTACCTTCCCCTGAACCTGTCTTGTTTGGAAGTCCCGTTGAAGCACTAAAGGAGTACCGACACAAAAGTTTGAAGGTGCGATAACTTGTAGGATGTACTTAAATATGTGGAGAGACACGCATCTACAAAATATCACGGGCTAATGTGGTCTAGGACATATTTAAAAACAATTTTAAAGTGAGTGTCACTGAACTGCACACGAAACGCCTCACCCCACGACATTGACACCAACTTGTTTTCAATGTAAGCAGCCAACAACCATCTGTATGAGAAGTTTGTGTTGGCTGCTCTGCTCCTTGCGAGCGCTCTCTCCTAAACAGACCTCTTCAACGGAAGAGTGAGCACCTCCTTTAAGGACTTGCACCGGAGTACAATAAGGCCCCGTGTAATTTGTACAGGGACTTTAGAGTACTAAGCCTGAAGTCATTGCCGCGGCAGTGCCTTTTTGGGGGGTCACGCCACATCCCAGAGGGGATTATGGCAGCACTCATGAAGCCTCCGTTGAAAAGAGTTGTCAACTCGGACCTTATGTGCGCGTAGTTTTGTGTGCCCAGCTATGTTTACTTAACCCTTTCGGCCCTGGCGGTGTCAATTGACACCATCACACAACATTTCCCCTAGCACCTCGGAAATGAAACCAAAACTGCTCGTTCTTGGGGGAATACTTTTTCATTGATCCTCACTGCGATTGACACCAAAATTGTGGCCTGCTTGCGGAGCTGGGAGTCGCAAAGAAGAAGAAGCTTGACCGAAGTCATGGGTGACGCCGAGGCGGGTTATCTAAGGCGGGTAGGCGCCATTTTCGGGACGACGTACCGAAGCTGTTTCAGTGAGTATCACACTGAAAAGTAAGACGTGGTTCACATTTTGTTTACTCTACTGAATAGCAGGAAAAAAGATGCCATTTTTCTCATTTCACAACCGCTGAGCCCTGATGACCTAATTTGATGTCATGTCTATAAATCCATTAATACTTGCACCCCTGGCTCAATTTTTTGTTTGTGATCTTCTGAGGTCATAACTATGAGGAAAACACGCACAAAAATGTCCCCGACCAAAGTAAAAAATCCAGGGCTGAAAGGGTTAAAATTGTGGGCAACTCCACACTAATTAAGTGAATACTGGGGTAGTGCAATGAACGCCCTGTCTCTGTTTCTCTTTTCGCAGCATTTTTTCGCGCCCGCACCTCGGGATCGGCTCGATACCGGCGTTTCGCTTGCGTTTCTCTGGCTGTCACCTTGGGGTTTTCCTTAGGTTTTTGTGGTTTGGTTGTTATGACCTTTTTTTCCTAAAGTAGGGTTGAGCAATCGACGTAGTCGTTCTTCCTCTGCTCGCTTAGCCCTGACGGCGGGATCCGCTCTTCGTCGGCACTGCCATTCTCGGGCGAGCGCACGCTGTCGCTCTCGGCGAGACTCCTCAGCGGCTTCCATGGCTTTACTATGTCTCCCGAAATCGAAAAAGAACAAAAAATAAGAGGGGGATGCCCGTTCCACATATGTATGCCAGGCTCAAATCCAATTAGAAATAAAGGATTCGGTGAATTATCGCAAGGAAAATGGAACGCATCTCCACGAAGTGAATGATGACGAGTGGGCGAAGCTAAGTCCTAAGGTCCATAATGTCTACGTTGACTAGTATAAAGGGTTTGTGCTTGTAGGAGTTTTATATTGTTTTGTCACAATTATGATTGACATTAGTGTACTGTATGTTCAACCTTTTTTTGTGTGTATGTCTAACATATGTTACCCGAACATCGCCCCATATAATGTAAATTCAGTGACATAAAATGACAGAGTCGACGGAAGCTCGGTTCTAAGGTCCATAATGTGTACGTTGAAATAGTCGACTAGTATAAAGGGTTTGTGCTTGTAGATGTTTTATGTGGTTCTGTCACAATTATGATTGTTGTTCGTCTATTGTGAACCTTTTTGTATTCACATACACACAAGCGTTTCGACTACAGCAACGGTTTTCTAACCGCCATGACAGCGGACAGTGAGCGTCGACGACAAAGCTAGGTCCTAAGGTCCATAATGTCTACCTTGAAATCGCCGACTAGTATAAAGGGTTTGTGCTTCTAGGTGATTTATATTGCTCCGTCACAATTATGATTGATATTAGTCTATTGGTAAACCTTTCTTAGGGGATTTTACACGGCGCTGTGCCGTGAGCACGGACACCACACAACGGACAAGCCTAGACCCTAAGGTGATTCGCCCCTAAAAATTCTGAGAGTAAAAACCAATTGGTAAAAATAACATTGTAATTGGTTACTCATTTTCTGCAACGTGTAGAAATCTGCGAGAGGGTGAACAGGGGAAAGTCCCAGGCAGTTGCCGACAGCTCTGAGCATGTCCTTCGGCAGTGGCATGCGGCAGTTTTAAATTGCGGTAGTTGGGAAGAAAATAATAGTTATGCGAGGAAAACAATTAGTAGTGCCGTGATAAATGGCTACTGAAAGCATACGATGGATGATGCTGGTTGTGACGGTTAGCTTAGTGTTTTTGGTGATGTTAGTGCTTTGCTTGCGGAGGAATCCTCGCTTTTATTGGCGTAATGCACAAGCAAAACAGTAACATGCGTGCCCGCAACAGCGTTATGCATTATGCAGGAAGTGTAAAGTATGTATGCGAATATAGGTATATAGCGGTAATCCTGAGCATGTCTGTAATTGTGTTGGTAGTTGTGCGTGCATGTGTTTCTGTATGCGTTTGTGAAAGGAATGGTGAGGTGATGAAATTAGAGGAATGGTATGGTTACGACTGATCTTGGGACTCGGAAATGCGTCAGAGGAATGTTGGTGGTGGGGTGGATTTACTATAAAAGAGGAATATGTCATTATTGAAATTAGCTGTTATAGCAGAGCACGTGATCATTTGGTGGTTAATAGTTTTGGGTAGTGTGTGAAATCGAGGTAGCGCCAGTCGACGCCTCCCTATTGGATGGATGAATGAATGGGTGCTATGAGCGTCCCTTTTTTATAACAGGGCGGTGACATGTGTGCTACCAGGCTCGACAAAAAAAAAAAGCTTTTTTTTTAAGTTGGCGTAATGCCTTGTCAACTACGATTAAGTCAATTTTACTATAGAAAAAAAATTTCACAGCCTAGTCCTCTCCCCTTGCGGCAGTATGTCCTTGCTTTTCTCGCTATTTATTTATGTCCTTTCATTCTAGTTTTCTGCCACCAATACTCTAACCACCTTTTGCTTATTTCTATCGCGGGCGCGTTAGGCTTTCCGTTGTTGTCCCTAAAACGCAAGGCTTCATGTAGGCTCGCGCCCGAACTTACACCTGGGTGGATATCTCCACAATCCACAGAACATGCTCCGTCGTTTCCATATCTTCCCCACTGCATCCCCACATTCATAGAGTTAATATACTGACTCTAGAGGAAAAGCTCCCCATAAGGCCCACGCATTGAAACCTATAACCGCATGGGTTCCGCCATGATGGAACAAAACGAACGTTGCCAGATCCTGAGACGCTCGCTATATTTGACGCTAGTAATCAGTTTTAATCCAGCAACCTAAGTCAGATACGCGCTGTTGGCGCTGTCGGGGAACATCTGCTGTGTTTTGATGCGTGAAGCCGTATGTTATTGTAGCGTTGTCTGTGCAGCTGGCCCGACTGATAACAGTTAAGATTTCCATCTGTTTGTGCATGGTTTTTTGCAGGCACGCCCTAATGGCACGCGCTAATAACGCATAACGAATACAGTTTCTCTGTTCGCTGGCACATGGGTCACTCGACGGCACGGTGGTGGTAGTCTATCACCGTGCACGACGGATTCGCAGCTCGAAGCAAAGAGCGTAGGCCGTGTTAGTGCGGTGCTTTGACTTGTAATGACGAGACACCTGCATCCACATTCTTTTTCCGCTCATTGTTGTACTTCAGCGCAGAGAGCCCTAAAGCAGAAAAATGTCGATTGCAGCATGCAGCGGCGAATGTGAGTGAGGCGTCACCCGAAAGCTTCAGTCAAAGCTGATGTTACACAGCACACGAAGTTGTATCGCTGTTACAAAGACTAAAAAAAAATTTCGGTTGCGCCTCCTTGTCTTATCTCTTCTTTGCCGTCCGTCCTGGTTTGCACTGAAGTTTTCAGCTTGAAAGAAAAGAGGCTGTATCATGAAGTCGAGTTGTTGATACGCGGCGACAGAAAATGCACACTACGGGACATTATGACAACTACGATATACACGACGCGCAAACCGGCGCAATCAGCCGCGAGCCCACACTCGTGCACACTCTATGGTTGATGTTGATATCATGGCGTCATCTATTAAACCGGCCTGCAAACACTCCTTCCCGCGCGCAGTAAATTGGATAAATATGCATTGTATTTTTGCGTAAAAGTATTCAAAATGCACACAAAACAATATCCGCACGTAGTTATTTGTTCAAATGCTTCTTTAGGATTGATATGGCGAGTATTGTGAGCGTTGTATAATGCTAATTTTTGGCACATCTTTGAAGTAACGTGACGGCAACAATGACAACGTTCCATGATGTGAACGTTCTTTTGGTTAGCGCTCTCGCGGCCCAGCTTTTCCTCGAGAGCCAGTATATTAACCTTATGATTGGATGCTGCGTGGGAGCGCCCCTAGTGGTGAACCCTCAGAAGCTTTCCGATGATGGAATGGTGGCGCCCTCTCTCGGCCTAGCGGCGAAGCTCGGCTGCTGTTTCACTTGGAACTGCCTGACCATACCGCCGTTCGCCTTCGGTCTATAAGTGGCTTGCACTTAAAAACCTTACGAGGTCCCACCTCTCCCGGTAGTCTCTGAAGCTGAAACTGCTACTAGGCGATATGAAACGTCTTCAAATGATTAACCGTCCCGCGCTAAAGCAAACGAGGCTTCCAGCCCTGATAAATGTGTTATTCGCTACTTATTGCAACAGAAAAAACAAGAAGTAAGTTTTTTGTGCCAGTACTCCTTCAATATGGTAGGTTATGAAATACTTTGGGGTTCTGCAGAGCGCGTCTTAATACGCAGCGAGCTGCTCCCATGAGGGGACCGGAAGGACAAGGCTCTAGTGAGAGGGAACTATTTCTCGAGGCACATGTGGATCAGTAGCAAACCCATCACGCTTCTTTTCGGAAGAGAGTCTCCTCTGCCTTCTGGACTTGTCACTGACCGTAGGTCTATACACGCAGGCGGGTAACGCTACGGGGGCTGGCTCGTGGATCTCCCGGGTCACGGGGTTCACAGAACGCGAGCTGTTCTTCATCGCCTCCTGTTTCAAGTGGTGCGCGTCCGTGGCGGACGACGTGGTGTCGGGCTCGCTGGGCTTCACGCCCGCGCGGTTGCGTTGCAACGTCCCCGTGGCTTTGACCAGTGGCTTTGCCGAGACGTTCGGATGCAGCAAGGAGCACCGAATGTCCCGCATCGCCGCAAATTACTCGTGCACTTCACCCGGAAAGCCGATCGCGCCTTCAATCCCTGTGTCTACCGGAAGGAAGCTTTCCGGTGTCGATACTGTCAAGACGAAGACTGCACCTTGACGATCGATGCTTCGTTTGATCGACTGGCGTCGACGTTTCCATTACAACTATTTCGTTCATTTATGGTGCATAGCAGAATTTCGCGAGAGCGCATTATCAGTGAAAGTGGACGCTGCAGCTCACTGCGACCTCTTTTATTAAACGGTTTGAGCATGACTGTTCGCAATTAATACGACAAAAACAATCTGTAACGTGTACGTTATTTCTCAAAATCAACGCCACCAACAATGTAATAACGTGATTTAACTCCACGATGGATCGTTGGACCATGTGGATGGTCACTATCAGCGTGAAGAAAGGTATGCGGCTGTATAGATATTTCGAGGAGTTTCGCCGCAAAGGCCAAGCAATAAATGTGATAGCAACAAATTGGAATGTTATTCCCAGGATTTGGGGGACATATGTACGTGGCGCCATCTCTCGGCGGCAGCAACGGCGTCCTGTCATACCTGAATGGGAAATAGGCGAAAAAAGATGATAAAAATACGTGGAAAAATCATACCTGACGAAAAAAAAAGCTAGTTACAAAAAGCACTCCCGGATATATGCAGCATTTTGGTAAAATTTCACTATCGTACTACAAAGCGTGTGGCTTCCTAGGACAATTGAAAACCGCCCATTAGAAACACACGGGGCCCCATTGTGCGTGAGATGAAGAGAGAAGGAATGCAGGAAAGGCAGGGAGGTTAACTAGACTATGCGTCCGGTGTAAAATATTAAACACAGTGTGAAGCCACGCGGTTAACAGTGCGACACTAAATTTACCAGAATGTTCAAAAAATGTCTGCTGCATAAAACCGGTGTCCTCTTTGGTAACTAGCTCTATTCGTCAGACTTTTTTTCACCTATTTCCCATTCACTTATGGCAGGCCACCGCTGCCACCGACGAGAGACGCCGCCACGTGAACATGTCTCTAAATCCTGGTCATGACAAATTAAGACTAGTAGCTCACACCTTTACATGAGACCTGGCGTAAGTTAAATAAAACGCTGGCGTAAGAAAACACGGTCGCTGCAGCGAGTGAAGCGGTCTGCGAGCTGTCTGTGGCTTCAGCGCAAATTTTGCGATGATAATACAACACTTACAAAGCTATGAGCCGTCGGCTGATCCCCTGTAAAGGGCGCGCGCGACCGCAGGTGACCACGCCCGGCTGGTGAAAGTACGCATTTCCTATCGTAGCCACGCAGCCCAAACTCCGGCACCCCTCCATGCGCCTTTCGCGCGACGGAGATAGCCGGTTCGTTTCAGCTCTGCAGCTTGAGCCGCGGTCTCTGGCAGCAATCACGCGCTTTCACTCGCACGTACAACATACGACGCGCGGGGGGGCTATAATCAATTTGGAGTATGGCATGTTGGGCTAGTTGGTTCATAGATTTAGCCGACAAGTTTAAACTGCACGAAGATGGCACGTAAGAACACAGCTATATAATTGCCGAGTTTTAACGTCCCCAAATTACGATATGATTATCAGGGACGCCATAGTGCAGGTCCGAAAATTGCGGCCACATCGGGTTTTTTAACATGCACCAAAATCTAAGTATTCTGATCTCAAGGACTTTCGATTCCATCTAAAATGCGGCCGCCGCGGAAAAATTTCCTCAACTGGAAAGAAGCAAATTCTTTCGAAGGCAAGAAGGAGAACCGAAAGAGATTATTGAGGCATTCTACACCGCGAGAACAGGCGACGCCTTCGTTATTTCACCCTCATTATGAACGAGAGAAATGTATTTCTTAGATATAGGCACATCGGGACCCTTCAGGGCGTGCAACTCGCGCGCGGTCTCGCTACATTTTCGCAGCTTCGTGTAAGATTGTAACATTATCTATGCGATGGCTCCTTTTCATTCCTTATAAATGTTCTACCTTCAAGAAATAAACACAGTTGAAAGTCTGCGCGTCGTGTGTGTGCGTGTTTCTATGTTGTCATCTTCGTAGATGTTGTCATCTACGTGCCATCTTCGTACAGTTTAAACCTGTCTGCTGAATCGATTTGGACTTTATACGGAAATGATGGCGCCGGCAAAAACGCACTTGAAATGTTAATTTCTATGAATGAAATTTTTTTGTGTGACACAATAGAAGACTTGACCACAATGTAAGTATGCATTGTTAGTATTTCCCGGCAAATAGCCGACACAGCAGAGCGCTAAACGTCGAAAATGAAGGCACGCAAGCCTTTGCTTTTATAAAGGAATTATATATGTTCTAAGCCATATATATTCTCACATTTTTTCTATGGCCTCCGCGATTAGCTCAAGCAGCACGCTGCCGGAGCTAATCGCGGTGGCCGCGCTCTGGCAATAGAGAGTTTGAGAACTGGGGCCCCAAGGAGCTTGGGGACCCAAGAAGCTTGCGAGCCGCCAGGGCGCATGCGCAGAACCCAAGCCACTCTTGGGCTCCTGCGCTCGCGTTGACCCGAGGCACAATAGATAGATTTAGTTGGGCGTCCGCAACAACGTACGGACGCAGCCTGCCAGCCATTTCCTATGGCAGGCTGCGTCCGTACGTTCTTGCGGACGCTCAACTAAATCTGTCCAATAATTCAAAACTAGCGTGGGGCCCCAAGGCGTCTTGGGTCACCAACGAGAAGACACAGACGCAGCGCGGGCAACGGCGCAGTATGGCCCGCGTCTTGCATGATTTTAAGTTTCGCCACGCGTGGCGCTCCGTGCGCTTGACCCGACGCAGCCTGCATTGGCCCAATTCTCAAACTCTGCTGATCATCCGACGCAAGAGCAGGCTCCCCAACGCAGCTGGGGGCCCAGCGTCTTGGGTCCCCAATTCTCAAACTCTCTAATGTGGGCCGATTTCCCGTGTTGTCGAAGGAGCTCAGACATAAATGCAGTGTGGTGATGTGCATCATGTTTATTTACAGGCAGTGCGGCCAAAACGCATGGCAGTACAGAAGAGGACCAAAAGCATCCTCTCCTCAGAAAAAAAAAATGTAATTACAATAATAATTATAATAGTAATCACCATAATAGAAACACGCGAAGGTTTCACTACGCACATGACACGAGGAAAAACACAACGCGTAACACCGGGCACGAGAAGCTAACGGTTGAGGAGAACTGAAGAAAGCGCGGGAAACGGGCAAGCCAACGACATTATAACGGTACAACTTCTCTCAGGCACGCACAGCCTACCATTGTAATTTATATCGCTATCATTGGTAGTAACACCTTGTTTTCTGAGCAGTGAAAACATTCTCACGTGCGCAGTGAAGAACCTTCTGGCAGCAAGCGCTTCACTGCGATTCACAAGACCCGCTCCAGCATTCGAAACGAAGCATGCTTGACATTATATAGATTGATTGCATAGACGTCAATGAAGTGGCCGCGTTCGAGCACCAACATGGCAAGACGCAAAGTACGTGATGCCACTTTAGTATTAGCCGTACATCGCACGCTCGTTTTTTCGTTATTAATAGAAGTCAATATAATCCTTCCAGCGGCGTCGTTAACACACTGATGCAGGTTAATCGCGACGTAATCACACCGCTTTGACGTCATCTAAGCCGCCATGTTGGGGCACCAGTACGTTAAGAACCTACGTCCATGACGTCACGCGCAAGCTATCAACTCTTAGCTGCAGGAACTACTGACAACATTTTTCACTCAAATGCAACAATAAAGAAAGACTAACAAATGCTTTTAGAATGAATGACACGATTCCCCTAGTAGTAGCGGAAGCCATTTTTGGGAGGTGGTATGCACAGTGAAGCAACAAGCAACATTGCGCACTACACGAAATGATACGCGCAATTTACCAGTCTTAGTCAAGTAGGCTAGCGGTTCACAGTACAAGGAGTTGATCGCATCATATACTACAAGTTGCATTACATATAAAGCACAGATAAGTCACCTAGAATGCTCTGCAGTAGCCCCGACCTCGCGAAAGTACATCGGAGGGAAGCGTACTTGTGCGCAGTCTACAAGACAAGCGTTTGTGCGATGAAAATTGAAAGAACATCTTGACAAAAATGCCTTCATGCTGCCGAGATGCGTCCTGCTACAACGGACTCTGGACGGGTATGTTTGGCTACACATAGCACTTTTAATTTTGTTTTTACGATGCCGAATACTCGGTGGGAGCTGTCTGGGTTAAACCTGCATATATTTTTGCATTACGAAACAGCGACCACAGCAAAGGGACATCGTATATGCTGTGCAACCGATATATATGGGCGATGATTCGTTAGAGCAAGCTGTACGGTTACTTTAGTGTACAGAACTGCAAGACATCGAGGGGGGAAGGGGGGGAGGTGGAAACTTCTCATTTTTCACATCTGAATCGCTCATGAGAAATGTGCGTATGTGAATAATCATGCAGGTTGCAAGTACAGATAGTGTGTGTGCGCATGAAATCCCCTTAGCAGCAGATGCATGTCATCAATTCATCGCGTTCATTACGTTAGCAGAATTAAACCGCAAACTTCACCTCAGTGGATCAAGATGAGAAATGGCACTGGAATTTGGCGACTAGCAACTGCACGAAATATTTGTCACTACATACGTTTGAAAAACTAACATTCGACTGAGCTTTCAGTCGTCTTAGATGAATAAGGTTAGTCAAGGTGCACGGTCGAGTGCCGTAGCGAAAGAAGTTAGAAGAGCATCAGTACAATGAAGTGACAGCTGCTAAATTTGCCATGGACACTATGGCACATGCCTTACATGACAACGAATTTTCGCAGCGCAATTGGATAGCACTTTGTTTTCCCGTGGTCTTTTTGTAAAATCTGCAGGGCTAGTATGATGACGAGGAAACCTTGTTATGGACACAAAATTGCACTGCCATGTTGCCGGAGCAAACTTGTGACTTGATCGCGGTGGTTTGTCAGTTTTCTTGACTGATCGCCGCAAGATAATTCAGTGTCAATAAGTAACTTGCAAGTCGTTCCATGCCAGCAATTAGTCATTTCAATTGTGAGAAGTGTCTGCAAACTGTTCCAATAAATTCAGCTGTAGCTACAACACTATGTAGTGATGACACTCCCCAGTGTGAAAAACTTCCCAAACATTATTCAATCGCGAGTGCAACTTAATGGGCATTTATACAATATTTCTAAGGTGCTACACACAAAACAGGCACAGGAGTAATGTATGCAGTCTTGATACTTGATTTCCCTTGAATTATAGGTTGCATTTCTTACTCTCTGCTTCAGCGTGGATGAAGGTTGCGAAGTGATGATTTCTTAATCACAGCTCATCAGCAGTGGTAGTAGCAGCAGTAATTTTTTAAAAGTCTTATTTAATCGAGTGTTGCAAAGGTATTATCACAATAGCTGATTTTTTACATATTTAGACGCATAGCTGCACGTACAACTATGAAACTTGGTTCGCTAAAGACATGTATCGAGCTTCAACTAAACTTCCAACAATCTATCACCAACCAAGCGCCAGAGTAACATAATCATAAAAGCATTGTCCAGTTGTGTACGTCATCACACTTCTTTGCCTGCAAACCAGAAACGAAAGAAACTAAATGCTTACTTTGGCCCCCTATATTAAGCAACGTACGAAAAATTGTAGCACAAAACTATAGCGAAAACGTAGAACACTTCATGGCAACAGGTTTCACACTTACGAAAATCTAACCACCTCTAGAAACAACTCGCACGGTGCTAGGCTCCCAGAATCTTACAATAAGCACGGCATGCTGAGTAAATGAGTGAAAAACGAAGTTATCTTTGAAGCAGCGCATGTACCCCTTTTTAATAGCAAAGTAGGGCTGTCTATGCATTAGCGGCTGAATGGAAGTTACCAAAAAAAAGTACTTCAATTCAGCCAATGTGTCATGGCAATCTTTCGGCTCTCTTTGAGGTAGGTGGCCTGAACACTTGCTATAGGCAGCAATGGTCACGCTCTTCAATTTTTTCCCCACAGTGACACAGTATTAAACACGCACATGCACACACTCGTAAAACAAGGACAACTTCTATGGCTCTGACCGCACTCTAAGTAGACGCGTAAGCTTCCGTTGGTACATGTAAGAATTTGGCCAATAGAGGCCGCTGTGATAGTACATGGCAGTAGGACCCCACGACAGCTAAAAAAAGTGGTGCTGTTTGCGATCTTCACTCCAGAGCAGTAATTAGGAAAGAAATCCGGAGGTTGCCTCATGTCGTCAACAGGAGACGCATGTGGTGATGGATAACACAAGCACTCCTTGATAAAAAACAAAGTTAACAGAATGCATGAAAATATCTCTACGAAAATGAATCGTAAGCTAGCACAACTAACATATACCTACATAGCACAAGAAGCCAGGTGAAACATTGATGCCCTGGGCCTGCTAGATTATGAATCTAGGCAATGGAGCTCATTTGCCAGTTGGCTAGAGCGTGGTTTTTCAATCTAAGTGGTGGTGACTGTATGCATCTCTGCTGACATAAAACTATATGACATCCGCTGTTTTGGGAAAGTTCGTCAGTCATATCGTTAATGGTTTAAGAAAGTTACTAGTATGTAGATCGAATGTCAGTCCTATGTCTCTATAAAAGTGCACAAAGACTGCATTCTTCAAGAAATTGCTCTGCATTGCAGTGAAACAGCTACATACCTGGTAAGACAAGCACAGGACAAAAGCACATACCACCTGTTGAGATTCCTCAACGGTGAATACTCTTTGGTGGTGCTTCATCACCTCACCAAAATGCATCTCCTGGATATGTTAATGTTTGTGACCTTATCTCAGCTTTGGCCCTCATTGAAGTCACTTTAAGCTAACCACAGGCACACGCTATTAAAGATTTCTGATCTCCTTTTTCGTACACCTACATCACTGCGCAGTAGGCACAAGTGCTTCTAGATTTGCCAGCTCTAGATCTCGTTGTGATTTCAGAGACAGCAAATCCACGATCTCGTAGGATGGTTAAGTCTACAGATTCTCACACCCGATAAGCCTAACTTCTTCAAGAAAGAATACAGAGGGAAAGGAAAATTTCTTCGGCATTTGACACTTGCACGAAAGGCATTAGCTTCTGATGGTAGCACTCGTTGTGCATAAAGCATATGTTTAATTTGCAGGTGCGTCCCTAATAGCTATCAGTTAAACAATTATCAGCTTTCGATATAAGAAGTCAAGTTCTTACTTCACTTATGGGGAGCAATAGTCATTACCTTTTCCTACTTTTACAACATATACAAATTTATGAAGCCTGTACATTCATGCGAGCAAAAGCCCAAAGACTTCGCGCAACTCCAGGATTTCTCTCCTAAAGTAAAGCCAACGCAAACGTCGCACCACTGAGAACAAAGTACAAGTTGGGGGGCTTTGCCCTAAAGTATGTTGTATATATTCCTTGGTTCCTCTTCAAACTTGGCACTCCTCCTGTATAAGTAATAAATAATGATGACAGCGTCACACTTTGCATGGCCGAAAAACGATTCGTCGTCGAGGTTCGTTTCACCGAAGCACAGTTCGTAGAGGGCACGTCGCGTCGAGCGAACCTCCAGCCCACATTGTGTCGTCCGTATATGCTTCGGTGCACAAGCGAGCTTTATCTTGCAGCACAAAAAAAAAACACAATAAGGGATTCACGTCCACTGGGTTTTTCTCGATGCAGCTTGAATCGTCACACAAAGAAAAAAAAACAATGTCACGGATGAAAAAAAGAACAAAGCCAGGGCGCGGTCTCAATAGGAAGTAACCAACGCACCTACAGCAAAGTCGCAGTGTAGTGTCAGACGAGGGAGGGAAAGGCGTTAATGGGAAAACGAAACAGTTACAACGACGACTGCGAGATTGATCCAACCGTGGGCGACGAGTTACATGGAACGGTTAAAACAAACAGACACAATGGGGTCGCGCACACACAACAACAACGGCAGAGCGTATCTCTCAACTTGCTGCACACTTGGTCGTCCACTGCTGCGGGAAAACACCGGTCGATGGCACATCTCGTCGGACTCGCTTCAATTGCGCTTCTAAGTTGAAACGTGAGCCCTCAGCACGGTGACACACAGCCAGATGAATCCAAGCAAAGTAGCACGGTGGGTGAAAAGGCGACCGAAGTGTAATTGTGGAGCTCTCGGGGAGAAGCGGTGATGAACACGAGACTGAGTGGGGCGAAGGAAGAGAGGGATTGGGGGAGGGGTTTGGTTTCCAGGTCTGGCAGAGCCTTCCCTCTTCAGTCCACATCTCTGTTGAGAAGACTTTGCCAGAAAATACTGCACTCAGCGTCGAACACTGCGTTCACACAGAGTTTCTTTCCCTTGACGAAAAAAAAGCCATCCGCCACGACTCTTCCATTGTGGTGTAGTTGTCTCGAGTCACTCTGCACAAATGATCAGCGGCAAACACATGAAGTTGAAGGTGTGTCAGAGCATATCACTGAAAGCAAAAGGCAGACTTTTTTTTTCTCAGAGCTGACAGATTGAGCAACACAGGCAAGCTTTGCAAACAAAGGGAAGACAAGATCGCCCACAGGACTTGCTAAAAAAAGTTTCCATGCAATTCTTTCGACATATAACAACCAAAATTATAACTGTAATCTTTTCTATTTGTTTAGCATCCAGTTGTATACTATAGGTGTCTATAAAAACCAACAGCTTTTGCTTTCATGATCGCTACCAACCTTAAGTGTGTGGTATACATCAGCGGGCTCGTGCGCTCACATCAGTCCACTGATCTGATGCGCTTTAGAAACCATTAATACTTTAGCTTGCCTTCCTTGATTTATCTTGAGTAAAGTGTACAAAATAGCCATGCACATTTCTTCCACTAGGCTACACGCAAAGCATTAGGTCCGGGCATGCAGAATATATTGGAAAAATTGAAAAAAAGCATTGAATGTTACTTTTGACTTCCCAGCACAAACTGTTTAAGTTCACAACATAAGAGAATATATCTTGCTGCCCAAAGTACTAAAAGACCAATATTTTACGAAATTACTGCTTTAAAAAGTACACATATTCTATTTTAATGTTTCGCACAGGTCTCGATGGTGACACCAGCAAGTGACTGTCTTTGTACCAGTGAGATAACTACTGCACTACATACAGTAAAACCTCGGTGATACGATCACGGCTCGTACGAATTTCGGGGTGATACGAATGTTTCTGTGGTCCCGGCCAAGGCCTATTACCCTGCAATGTATTGGACTACGGTTGTTGCGTACCGAATTGCACCCCGCGACGCTTGATACGAACGTACGCTAGCGCACAGGTACGAACAGGTGCTGCCCGCGCTGTCGCGGAAGACGCGGCAGTCACGCGCGGGCGCGGGCATGCGCGCTGCGCGACGATCAACGGTGCGTCGTTGCCTCCTAGATAGGAAGCGCGGACCATCAACGGTGCGTTGTTACCTACGAATCTTGGAGGCCTTTCGGCGCCTTCACGTTTAGATTACAGATGACGTTCATGTCGCGTTTTTTTTTTCCTGGGCGGTGACGCGTGCTACTGTGCTCGAGGCAGCAGCCTTTGTACTGTTTTAACACGTGCCTGACACGTCGATGCAAGCCATGTCCCCGCAATCAGACGTTCTATGAAACAAGACTGAAACTTGGGCTGCGGGTCCACCATGAAGTGCTATTAAATGTGGACGAAGACCCCAAGAGACGAAGCGGACGGTCATGGCGAAGGAGCTTGGCCTCATCTATCGTGTGCAAAGCGCTTCTTAAGTCACTTTCACTCTGTGTCATGCAGAAAAGCGTGGTAAGATTCGGAAGGTGCTACTGGCGGTCACGGGACACAACACATGTGGTTCATTAATTACACGCGCGCGCATGCACCTTATATTTGCGAGTGTGATCGTTGACGTCTAACAACTTTACTGGCAATCATTCAGGGCTGTTCATGACGTCGCTGCGGCCCTGAGAAACTCTAAATAAAAACGTATGCCAACTTTCCTTTGTCGCATACTAATTTGCCATGTTTTCTGGTGATACGAATTTTGGATGATACGAATATCTTTAGTA
This sequence comes from Rhipicephalus sanguineus, assembly GCF_013339695.2. Classification (NCBI taxonomy): domain Eukaryota; kingdom Metazoa; phylum Arthropoda; class Arachnida; order Ixodida; family Ixodidae; genus Rhipicephalus; species Rhipicephalus sanguineus. Next base: position 61,378,560 of record NC_051185.1, read on the forward strand.
ACCCCGCGAGATTCGTATCACCGAGGTTTTACTGTATTACTAATGGCTTCAACAACAGGTCGATTCCACGAAGATCGAAAAAGGGTGTATATTTGATGTTTCCGATTTTCCTGATAATTTTGTATGTTGTGCACATATGACTGCACAGCACGAAATCGCAGTTCGTTTTCAAATAAAAATTTTTTTCAACACAGCAAAATTCGACAAGTGTCGCCGGTTGACGACGACCATTTTACGAAGAATGCGTTTTCGTAACTTCGGAACCATGCTGGCAGCTACTCAAGCTATATATTACAAATATCTTTCTTTTTGGCGGAAGTAGAAGTAAAGAGGAAATAGCTGTTATCATTTCATGGAATTCTGAGTAAATTATGTATTTTTAAAAATTCACGAAAAACGCTGCGTTTTTGAAAATCAGTCAAATTTGGGACGCTATGGCTACTTCTGTGAACGTTTTAGCTTGTTCATATTTGCAGTATGAATAGGACTTTATGTGAATAATGAACCTCTGCATTTGTATTTCTCTAATAATTTTCAAAGTAGTAAATTTTCATGCTCGAAACACCAAAAAGAGAAAAGTGCTCCTCCATTCAAAAATCTATAATAAAAAAAACCCAATCTCAATTTTGTTCAAAGTCCCCCAAAATGTTCTCAAAGGACTGCAGAATGATATTATGAAAAAACATGTTGCATCATTTTTGTTAGAACAAAAGCAGAAAATGTCAAACATTGTGTTTCCAGAGCGTGGTGGCCACTGCGTAAAGGACATCTCTAGTAACAAGAAAATACAGTAACACGTCTTTTTTCTTCTCTGAGCTTCACTAAACAGCAGTAATGATCTATTGTTGGAAAGTGGGAACTGTTTCGTGAAGAAAAAAAAGATCGTTCATATTAAATGCATTTGAGACACCACTTACATTCCTCGTCGACGGGCAGCACGGACATTTTCATTCCTTTGAATAATTTTTTTTTAGTAAATGCGCTTATATAAAAGTAACGAAGCTAAACGCGAAATATGTGTAGCTGAGTCGATCATGCATTGTAAGAATGTGAGAAATCGCAAATGGCGGCAGTGGTGAACGGCGAGTACCGCAGTGCAACCTAAGCACAGCAGCCACACATTGTTTGCCAGGCTTTGTCGCTATGCACGAGAAAAAGCTGGGGTGTCGATTGCGTTGGTTACACGATACATTTTTCACCGCTCGTCGCTCTCCCGCCCGGTCTCTGGATCCGCACCGTGCGAATCGTGTGGCGGATCGTGTGGCCCGCGCTACAAGCACTCGTGTAAACGGAGTAGCATGCGTTAGGCGGACAGGTGCAAAGGGCGGCGCGATAGACGCCCGCCTGAGCAGACGACAGCAACGAGTACGGCTGTGCCGGTCAGCCAAACACCACCTGAGATAGAAGTTAAGCATCCAAATTGTGCTTCACTTTGATGCGATCACTATCCTACGCTCTGAAGGTGGCTATGGGTAGGCGTTATAGCCATGGCCGAGATTTTGTACGGACTGCCTCATGGTGCACAAAAAGAAAATTCCGCTGCAGCAGAATTTTCGTAACGTAGAAGATATCGGGTCGAGACTCTTTTGCGGAGGGTCATGAAGCAGGATGCGCGCTCAATTCAAGAGGGAAACCAGATCTGCCAGCACTCGTTCAAGAGAAAGAAGGATATGCAAAACAAAGCAGATGCAATGCAAACAAAACGTGTTTTGTCCGTGGCCAGAACTGCTGCCACCAATCTTCACGTAATCGATTCTTTTTAAACTCTCCATTGATCACATAAGGTTTGACAACGTACACATTTGGGTCAACAAAAACCACACCTCTTGGCGACCGCTCTCCAGAAATTCATTTCCATTCATGAAGAGACCTTGGCTTTTATACCAATCTCTCAATTCTGGCACAGCACATCATCATAAGAGACGCATGGAGGGAATGCGTTCTTTAGCACTCAAGACATGAATTATACTCAACTGAAATAGATGAAAGAAAAGGAGGCTACAACTGAAAGTGCATACTGTGGACTGTGGGATGTCTAACACTGGCGTGAAGTCGCAAACCACGCGAATGCATTTAATTGGAACGATCTATTTCTTTACAAAACAGTTCCCAATTTCCGACCATAGATCATTACTGTTGTTTAGCGAAGCTCAGAGAAGAAAAAAGACGTGTTACTGTATTTTCTTGTTACTAGAGATGTCCTTTGCGCAGTAGGCACCACGCTCTGGAAACGCAATGTTTGACATTTTCTGCTTTTGTTGTAATAAAAATGATGCAACATGTTTTTTCATAATATCATTCTGCAGTCCTTTGAGAACATTTTGGGGGACTTTGAACAAAATTGAGATTGGGTTTTTTTTATTATAGATTTTTGAATGGAGGAGCACTTTTCTCTTTTTGGTGTTTCGAGCATGAAAATTTACTACTTTGAAAATTATTAGAGAAATACAAATGCAGAGGTTCATTATTCACATAAAGGCCTATTCATACTGCAAATATGAACAAGCTAAGATGTTCACAGAAGTAGCCATAGCGTCCCAAATTTGACTGATTTTCAAAAACGCAGCGTTTTTCGTGAATTTTTAAAAATACATAATTTACTCAGAATTCCATGAAATGATAAGAGCATCTTCCTCTTTACTTCTACTTCCGCCAAAAAGAAAGATATTTGTAATATATAGCTTGAGTAGCTGCCAGCATGGTTCCGAAGTTACGAAAACGCATTATTCGTAAAATGGTCGTCGTCAACCGGCGACACTTGTCGAATTTTGCTGTGTTGAAAAAAAAATTTATTTGAAAACGAACTGCGATTTCGTGCTGTGCAGTCATATGTGCACAACATACAAAATTATCAGAAAAATCGGAAACATCAAATATACGCCCTTTTTCGATCTTTCGTGGAATCGACCAACAGAAAAGTTTTCATGATGACAAATCACTACATAAAGTACACAGACAGCTGGTCATGGACATAGTTTGTACATACATAAACATAAGAGAACACACTTGACCATGCACACACAAGAAACATGGTGTAAATTAACCTCATTATACTATAATCGCCTCCTCTATAGTGGGCTGCTTAGTTTATTGGATTTAACGTGCCAAAGCGACTCCAGGTAGGAGAGACGATGTAGTGAAGGGTTCCGGATAATTTCAATCACTTAGGCTTCTTTAACATGCACTGACATCACACAGCATGTGGCAAATTAGCATTACCCTTCAAATAAATTGCCACCGCCGCGGCTGGGGTCATACCCGGATCTTTTGGGTCAGCAGCTTAGCACAATAACCATGAAGTCACCGCGGCGGCGCCTACACTGTGAAAATATGTTCTATGTGCCCATTTTCTCATACACGCACACACATTCATAGTGGCAAAAAACTTGAATTCCGATCTCCTTCATAATACTACATCCACTCATGAGTCCCATCCATGTCCATTACGGAAATTTTCTACTACATGAGATGACACATTGAATATGTTAGAGAACCTTTCGTCAGTGCAAAAACAACACACATCTCAGCACACATTAACTTTTCCAAATGTGATTAACTATTTAGAAAGCAAACAATATTTACAAATTTTTCCATCAGAAGAGTAAGCTTGCTTTCTATAAGGTATTCTAAATAAAAAAGAAGAGAACAGAGTATGTATCAAAGATTCATATGCTCCTTTGTGTTGTTTGTACTTGCATTTTATTGTTGTGCACTTTTCTACTACTCAATTTTTATCATTTCTTATGGTAATGACTACTGACATTTAATGTTAATTGCTTCTGATATGATGTAATTTATCACAATTTTTTTTCAACCTATGTAACACACCTTGCCATTGTTTTTCTTAATAAAGCGATATGCTCAGTTTGATGCCACACCAGCTGTAATTTATTTTTATGTGTCCAAGTCCTTCTGAAGGTCAAAGATAGCATATCGATATTATGTTTTTTCTTATTTTTAAACATAATACCGCGAATTTCTTATCGTTTTTTTTTTTTGATGTCGTTGATGAGCAATGACTTAGCTCTGCAGACGATGCCGAAATCTGTGCAATCATGCAGAGCTGCATGAAAATTTTCAAAGTGTTTTCGCTACTGATTTCAAATTTTCATGTCATTTTGTTGCTATCAAGCTTCCTCACATGTTTAAAGTAATCTTTCCACTATTACAACACTATGGTCTAATTGTCTACCTAAACTTATTCATATAACGTTAAAAAATGAGCAGGAATAAAATATGATAGGTTGAGAAATACAAAACAAATTTCACAAAGCCTGCTGAACACACATGATACTTCTTTACAGGAAAAGTTATAATACAAGAAGTATTAGCGTGTGCTGTTACAAGCAACCACTGCCACAATGCAAGCATCTCTCACTGTCAAATTAAACTGTTTCTGGAACAAAACATTCAACAATTGAAAAAATAAGTGTGTTTCTGTGCATTGCTGTGAGCACAATGCACAGTTTCAGCACATTTTTATATATTCCTCATCAATATTTTGCAGCTGTAATGCCCAGTATATTTTATAGTGTGCCTCTAATAATAATAATAATAATAATAATAATAATAATAATAATAATAATAATAATAATAATAATAATAATAATAATAATAATAATAATAGCCTCAACATCATGGCACAGCATGCAAGACACTAGGAAAGACCAATAACCTATCGTATAAACATAATTTCTCGCTTACCGAAAGGATCGGCAGATCTAACTCCTCCAACTGCAAAAGACAAGAACACGTTGGAGCAACAGTTAGGATGTGAACCGAAAAAGCCTAACGTAAAATTATGTTATTACAGCCAAATCAGCTTGCATGGCTTCAGCCTATTAGCATAGCAATGTCAAACTTACAGGAAGTCACATTTTTGTCTCATATTAACAAAATTAAGAAGTCGTCTCTGCAGTACACAGATCAAATATAGAATGTTAACCCTATATAATAATAATAATAATAATAATAATAATAATAATAATGTCTGGTGCTTTCTGATGTTGATGGACAAGCTAAAAGAATGGTAATACCAAATTAGATTGTGTTTAAATGCCAGAGAACCACAGAATTTCCTTCAGCTTACACTAACAATCAATCTCTGTAACTCTGACTTCAGTTTAGCGCAACCAATACAGATTTGCGCATTAAAATTCGTGCGCTACTGCTACGTCTAACATAGTCATAATTAAAAATCGCAGCCCTTCAACTCGTTCTTTACCAACTGTGCTGCCTCACAATAATTCCAGTATCTTGCATGCTGTGCGCTTGACAGCCCTTTCCCATTCGGAACGAACGGACATGCCAACACAAACACACAAGCAAACGAACAAAGCATAATTCAGATCAAAATATATGTAATTTAGATTCATAGCCTGCTTTAAATCTTGAAAGTGCCTGTCCTGCAACCCTTGACCAAGGTGAATGTCTATTTTTGCACTTTAATGCTCGCAAAAGCTATGCATCATCTCGCCAAATATCAAATTTTGTTAAACTATCTTTAAATTTTACTTATACGTCTATACCAACAACACCCATCATCGCATGCGGGGTGAAAGAATAATGGCCCCATTCTCACATATACGTGAAGTTACTGCTGCTGTCCAAAAACCTATTCGTAACCCAAATACAGCCACAATATTTAGGACACAAATGTACAGTAGTATCCCTGCTCTCTAATTGTGTCCATTTAAGCCCAGTGCTCCAGATAACGCTGACCATCTCTTCACTTTGGCTTTTACAAGGAACAAAATGGTAACCAATGTAGGTTGTCTACATCGCATAGCAATCGTATTTATATACAAAACTTCTAGTCTTCCGAATTTCATTGCAAACAAGGTCTAGGGTGACGTTTATGCTGGTTTATTGTCTTTCATACAAAGCCCATTAGTGTCCGTCAATTTCTAGAAATATCAAATCCCTACCCGAGTTTGCTAAAACTAATATTAAGGCTATTTCCTTAAACTGTTGCAAACTTACCTCAGTCAAGGGGGACGGACGTCAAGCAGCAGTCCCACCGTGGGGTCTGGGAGGCATTGACCACAGTATCCACCACACCTGCCTTGAATGATCTGGCCCTCCTGTTGTGAGCGAGTAAAACAGTGCAGTAATATGTTAGCCGCACGTAGAAAACTTGAATCTAAGCCTGCATGTGAAGGTTTCTCTTTGATCCCGCACCCCACAAGCTTTTTCCGATGTCATCTCTCCCTTTCACAGTTACTGCTCTAAAGCACATGTTGCCCAGGTATTGGTTCACAATGTGTCAGAAGTACCATATAATGCATACTTTAAAAGAGTTGAGTGTTGGGTGAGTTGGTGTTTCGATATGAATATCATCGTAAATAGCGCAATGAGGCAGGACAACATAAATGAAGATAAACACAGGCGCAAACTGACAACTGCTTTTATTGATGGCAGGGCCACAGGTTATATATCCACAAGCTGCGAAGGCGTACCGTCACGACAAACAATGGAGATAATCAAACAGGAAATTATCAAACCAGGCGGGAAAGAAATTTCATTTCTGCATTGTACAGCGCAATCGCTATGTCACTTGCACACTCCTCACCTGCTTTCCTGGTAAAAAATGCCTCTAACGCTACACGAGCTCTTTTTTTTTTTTTTGCTTACTTCGGCCTAGAGATTTTTGCGCACCGGAAACGTGGTTCTCAGTGGAGTCCCGTTTCGTTGCGCTATTTACGATGACGTTAATACCATATGGTGCAAGAGCGGCAGCGACTAACCTGCAGACGTCGTATGCTGTGGTAGGTGTGGCTTCCCTGCGTAACCCACTCGGTGAGTGGCGACACGGTGAAGTCGGTGCCAGCCAGCGACAGCGAGAAGCGGCCCTGCGCACACTGGGCCCGACTGTAGCAGTCGCCTGCACCACCGACGGCTGCCGGGGCACCGTGCAGCGTTCGGCTGTAGGTGAAGTCGTGTCCTACCACAGAAAACACGGACAATGTTTTACAAAGGCTATCACGATTACTATATGCCTTTCAATACATCATGCATTACCGAAGGATTACACCAGGGGAGTGGGCATGATGGAGTAAAAATGATTATATAATCAATACATATTCAATAGCAAACTCTTCAACACAATACATTGACAGGCTAGTTGGTGCTTCTTCATTGTAACCTTAGGCGCGACAAGATGACACAAGAAAGACGATAGCGTTGTGCCATCTTGTCGCGCTAAGAGTTACTAGAGGAAACTCTAAATTGAAGTTTCGAATATTCACTTACCCATGCGCAATATACATTGTGTAAGAGAAAAACCAATCTAAAAATGGCAGCCAATGAGCAGCGACACTAAATGACGTCAGCCATGAACCTTTTAAAACTAACACGTCAAGGATGACGAGGTGTCTTTGACAAAGATAGCTCCACCCATCAGGGGCGTAGCCAGAAATTTTTTTCGGGGGGGGTTCAACCATACTTTATGTATGTTCGTGTGTGCGTTTGTATGTGTGCGTGTATATATATGCAAGCAAAACTGAAAAATTTCGGGGGGGGGGGGGGTTGAAACCCCCCCAACCCCCCCCTTGGCTACGCCCCTGCCACCTATTGAAACGTCAGTCCCCCTGTCTGAGGCACCTTATATAACTTCTATTGCACATTGTGCATGAGGAGGAATTCGAAGTAAGAGGAGACAGTTAATGCAGGAAATTTGCACATATCAATGGCATATGTAAACAATAATGCAACATGCGCAGTCACAGACAAAATAATGGCTATCGGGAACTTACTGTCCACACTCAAGGTGGTGATGTTGAATGAGACCTTTGAAAAAGTGGTGAGGGAAGCCTTGTAGTCATCGATGCAGTCACATTTGTCCACACGCGCGCCACCGAACGGACACTCGTCCGGGTTCCGTAACCTGCGAGAGAAACAGAACAGCGGATGGTTGTCATATACATCTTTGGGGGCCTATACCGTACCACGAAATACGGAATACTATTCCGTTTGCTCAGTGTTATCGCTTTGGACACCGCCCATGTAGGAGGCCCTGGTGTATTTCGTAATGGGCAATGAAAAGCGCTCGTGGCGCAGTGCCGGGAGTGCACTCGCTTAGTTGACTGACAGGCAGAATTGACCAATCGGGGAAGACCAATACGGTATCGCATTCCGTATTCCGCGGTACGGTATACGCCCGTTGGTGAATATAAACTGCATAGAACAACCATAAAGAACGTTAGAACTGTGCTACAATGTCTGTAAGAGTGGCTACAGTAATGCAAGGTTGAGCTGAAAGTATTTTATCACGCGCTTTGTGTAGAATTAATGGTAAATTCAAAGGGAAACAGTTTAATCGCTCTGATATGATGAAGTATTTTATAAACACTTCATTTCTTTTGCTCTTGTGTCTGTCGGTTGACCATTAAAAGAGTGCGCGGACATCAATGTTTTTTGTTTGGTTCATTTCGTAACGTCAATTTTTAGCTAGTTCATTTCGAAGGCGTTAGGTCGAGGACACATTCTTTATTGTGAGGTATGAAAAGAATAAAGCCTGGAAAACAGCGGTGCGATTACGAGAGCCAACAGCTAAGCTGGCATTCAATCAAAATTAAATAGGAAGAAATGTAGAACTGGGCCGGCCATGTTACATATAGCGCAGATAAGCGGTGGTCCTAGAGATACAACGGGAACCAAGGGGCAGGATGTGCCATTGAGGATGACAGACAGTTAGGTGGCGTGGTCAAATCAGAAAAGATCTTTAAGTATAACTTGAGACTCAGGATTGGCATCACTGAACACTGCTGGGAGTCTTTCGTCTCACAGTGGACATCAAAATAAGAATATGATGACGGTGAAGCGAAGTAATAACGAGTGTGAGGAAAGGCTTGCCTCTTGCCGTAGACCTCGGAGTAGTTGTTGCTCTCCCCGCTTGCGAGCGACAGATACTCCTGCGGCGCCGATGTGTTCATGCGCGCGCAGTACACGCTCACCAGGCGCCCGCGCACGTACAGCTTCTGCTCACCGTCCACGCGCACACCTCCGCGCCTCTGTACCTCGGCGCAGCTCACCGCGGTGCCTGCAGTAAAGAAGCAGGCCACTCATCAGCTTCAGGCTACGCAATAAAAAAAAGCTCTGTTTAAACCAGTTGCCGACCAATCATAACCCGGACGCCGAAAATTTGGTCGTCTGATTACACTCAAATTTCATTATAACAGTCACATCTTCTACGAAAATACTTTCGTTATATCCGAAAATTTGTTATAAGCGTTTATTCGTAACACTGTATCTTTGACAAGACCATTCCTCGTTAACTTCGTTATAACCGACAATTCGTCATATCCGGGTTCGTTAAATCGAGGTTTCGGTGTATTTGGAAACTTCTGCGGTACTGCCACTGGCCCCTTAGAGTTAATGCACATGGACAACCAAAACCGACTGATATCCTGTTGAGAACAACGGCTCGGAATAAACAAAAAGTAGAAAGTGTCACCTACAGACTAAAGATTACCATTTACAGGCTATATACATTGACGACAACGTACATTCATGTACTCATAATAGCTGAATGTGGTTGTAAGGCGCGTTAGTTTAAATGACTAAGCATTTGCGAAATACTCACATGGTCGCAAGAAGCATCGCCTCTTCCTCTTGATCCTGTTCTTGAGTGCGCTGCTGCAGTGGCTGTTGTTGACTCGCTTGTTTCGCTGGTCGTAGCAGCGGAGGCGTCGCTTCTGTTTGCCTTGCCCACAATTAGTCGAGCACTGGTGAAAGTAAAAAAGAAGAAAAAAAAAGAACTAGCAGTGAATATACAGCGCCAGTGCTCAGAATCCCAATTCAGTGTACGAAATGCGCAGGCGAGAAGAAAGCCATGTTTGCAAAAAATGTCATCGATAAATTGTTTAAAGATGAAACGCTCGAGAGTGGCAGATCATTTCTTCTGTGGTGAGAAAACTTAGACTTCCCGCCGCATTCTTTTTTCTTGGCCCGTAATACAGTGCTTGAATGAACCACACAGGAACTCCAAAAATTTTGATCACTAATGTTGAATTTTGTTTTACATGCCGAAACCACGATATAATTATGAGGCACGCCGCAGTGATATAAATGCGGCGTGCCTGCGGCGAATGAATTTTGATTATTCGACTTTGCGAAACACGAACGTAACTTTCCATTCGTGGGGATTTTTTTGCATTTCGCCCCCATGGTAATGCGGCCACCGTGTCTAGGAATCGAACCCGCATCCTAGTCGGATTGTGATCCCAACCATGACGGATTTATTATGCGTGCCTCCCTGAATGTACACTTATCCCAGCTTTAACATGATCCCCTCATCCTCTGGCAAAACTGGAAGGCTACTCCTCTCACCACCCGCACATGCCATAAGCAGATACACCAGATCGTTGCGTCATCTACTACGTATGTACGACATGGCCCAATTTTTTTTTTCGATTTTAAGTAACCAGGAGACAAGCAGTGGTCTCGAAATGTCATACTATTTTGTTCAAACTCCTAGGCAGTGTTTGCTTGCCTTCAAGAAGAAAAGCAAGAGAACTAGGGGGTCTAGTGCATCGACTGACCGGTGTCCACGGCCCGGGTCTCCAGAAGACTCCCTCGCCACAATGTCCGACCATGCAGGTCCGCGAGTGTGGCGGCTTCTCCTGGTCCGAGCAGTAGTTCGGCCCTCGACGCTCCTGGGTGCCGTGGTAGAAGGGCGACGATTCGGCCTCCAGCAGACTGAGGCGCTCCGCCGCGCCGGGGGTGAGCGGAGTCGGGTCCACCCAGCCGTACGCGTTCACCTTGTGGCAGGTGACCGAGCGCTTCTGGAAGCCTTCGCCGCAAGTGCGACTGCACTGCAGGTGGGCATAACCAGAGTTCGGCACAGGATCAGGCTCGTCGTATTCGTAAGACTAAGTCCGTACAAAGCAAACTTGTTCGTCTTGTTTCCCTTTGCCACGATACGAATATTTCACCTTCTTCTAACCTCTCTTATTGCAACTTAAACAGTCTGGCCACACGTTACCACTGGGAAAGCTTAACCCATATATGCCCAGTGTCCTACATATAGGACGCTTCTTTGATTCACTCTAACATCGCTATTTCTTCAGCTGATGACTAGCGCCACCTACAGCACTTTCTTTTTAGGGTGGAAGTACACTTTTTGTGAAAAAAAAATATTTGTTTTGTCATTTTTTCTGAGTTTGGGCATATATGGGTTAAGGTTTCTGCACACCTTAACATCTTCACGATTACGTCAATACGTTTATTGAACCTGCATGTACCCGTATCTCGCACTACCTAATTTTTTTGCCGCCGCAGTCTAGAGCTAAACTATACAGACGTAGCTATTCTCCCTCAACACTTGAACATTGGAATGTATTGCCCAGATGTGTTCGCTGTTTGCTAATGACCGATTTTCTGTCTGCAGTTGGCTGTGACGTTATGGCCACTCCTGCTACAGCTCATGATGGGCAGTAGTATCCAAAAAGTAAATACACAAGGCGTGAACGTCCGCGCTCAACTTGCTGATGACGTTGCTTGGCCCAGGAATGATGCAGATCTTTTTAGAATAAAGGGTCAGACAATTTCGGTCACAAACATAGCAGCACAAGAACCGACAATATAAACTAAACTCAGCAAAGAGCCACACTAGCCCTTTATTAAAACATACCAGCCCTACGCATTGACTCTACATTGGCCTCCCTTCAAGTGGTACTTAGGAAGGTGATTGAAGCATGCTTCACAAATAAAAAACGTGCAGTATGCATCAGCGTCTCATACACTTCAATTAACGATGAATCCAAGCGCTCATATTTGGTTCTTTGTTACGTGCCATAATATGCCCATGTAATTAAACTGGTAAAAATAGCGAATATTGGGTGAAGCAGTGACTGATAGCTTTTACGCAAGCACGAAGAGATCTGACATTCCTTACATTTTACTCAGCGAGGCCTTTTGTCGAGGTTTTTTCATTGAACGAGGTCTCAATTTGTCGCAATGACGAAGAGACGAAAACTAACGTAGTTGCTACTACGTTAGCTCTTTCTTTTTCGTCATTGTTCAGCGTGTTGCACAAAATCATAAGATCACTGGATAGATTTTCTGAAAAAGTTGGTCATTTTGCTTCTCTCTATCTAGTTCTGTAGTGTTGAGTTTGCACACTTATTTTCCTAGTTGTTGCTTTTTCAACACGAAAATGTTTTATGCCGGGGTCCACCAAGACTTTAGCGAGGTATTTCCGTCACGAATATGACGTTGATAAAATGCACGCAAACGGATGAGAAAAAAAAACTGAGAAAATGTTCCCCGCCGGGAATCGAACCTACGACCTCTCGGCCCGCGGCGGTAAGCGCCCGGCGCTCTACCGACTAAGCTACCGAAGCAGCAACACGCCACTTTACAAACGCGCCTTTATCTCTCATACATTCTCTCTCGCACGGTTCTCTCTGTAGGCGGGGCTAGACGAGGCGGGGCGGTGCCGCCGTCTGTGAGCGGTGAAGTGAAGTAATGCGGCATGACATTTACTAGCGCCAATAGAGAACGATTCGGCGACGACGCAGTCCGAGACAGCGCTCCGGCGCACAATCTCGGAGACCGTGGTTAAAGCGTCTCGATACTAGCGAAAAACATTGGGCGCGCTAGCATCGGGGAGTCGCTCTAGACGCCGTTACGTTCTTTGCCTCTCGCTTTGTGTTAGCATGTGACGGCTCTTTGTCTGAGTAGTGCAGCTTCCGCATGCACCAACGGTGTTTCATCGCCGACTGCTTCGAGTGCGATAGCACCGACAGCACTGTAGAAAGACAATGATGTCGACGGGCGAAAGTCGTGCCTTGGTGGAGCGAGACAGGCCAGCGGGACGTAGAATGCCTGCGCGCGTTCGCGGCTCAAGCTACGAACCTCTGCCTCCCGTGTTGCTGAGGCGTAGTGTGGTAGTCTATGCATGAGCACAGGCTTAGGTTACCCTATTACTCGGGAGCCTACACCGTTCCGTTTCTCTTCTGTACTGACGACGCTTTGAAGAAGTGCACATCGAGTACCAGTGTTTATTATGTGCTTGTTGATGTCATCTTTGTGCGGGATTCACGATACGCTCTGTCCATGCATACGTTAAAAACCTCAGCTACCACAGCGGTTAAATCATGATCATGGACGTTAGTGGTCGCGATGGAGATGTGCCACTAAAGCCTAACGTGGGTGCATCGACGTCAAACGGTGCTATAGCTGCCAAACACCAAAATACATTGTACAAGCTCTCATATCACTACACAATAAGCATTATTTCTTTGAAGACACATTTCACTTTCGCGTAATACCGATTCCTATAATAGAGGGATCAGCTATGTTTGTTTTTGTTTTTTTTTTTTTGGGGGGGGGGGGTTGCAACGCAGAGAATGAGACAACATTGCCATGTCATCTTCACGGCATCATACCCTCCGGCAGACTTATATGCAGGCGGGTACTGAAACAAAATGGAGGGAGAGAGAAGAAACCAATGCGCGAGGATACGCACCTCCGACCAGTCGGACGTCCTCCACACAAAGGGGCATGGCTCGGCGGCACAGTTGCGTACAACCTTCGGTCGCCGCTGGGAAGCACAGTAACGGTCGGCAGCATGCCTCCCATTCCGATCCACGCACTCCACGAAGCGAGTCTGCCGACCACCACCGCACGTCACGGTGCACTGGATGTACGGCAACGGAACAGAGGGCGAACGATGAGCAATTAGGCTGTTGCTCGGACGTTGTTCATCAAATAAACAAGCTGCTTGTTGACAGTCAAGAGAGAGAGAGAGAGAGCAGGAATACGGGAAAGGCAGGGAGGTTAATTAGACTATGTACACTCTGCTACCCTACACATGGGGAGTGTGATGAAGGAATTAAAAGAAAGAGACAGAGAGAGAGAGAGAGAAAGCTTATGAGTGCACACAAGTCACAATGCAGACGTACAGTGCAGCGTATCACAGGCGGTCGCTCAATTCTGTTGCCTTCAATGACTGCAGGAGGACTCGTGTGACTATCCGAGCTGGTGTGCTGTGAGGCCATTGCCCACCAAGCTGCTAGTCAATACGCCTAGAGCAGCATGTAGTCCTTAACACCGTCGAGATTTCTTTGGTGAAATAAACTGATCGATTGATCGATCGATCGATCGATCGATTGATTGATCGATTGATTGATCGATTGATCGATTGATCGATTGATCGATCGATCGATCGATCGATCGATTGATTGATTGATTGATTGATTGATTGATTGATTGATTGATTGATTGATTGATTGATTGATTGATTGATTGATTGATTGATACCGTGGAAACATGGCGCACTTTCGATGGCCATCGAGCCCAATCGAGATAAAATATCCCATCCGTGATAGACTGTTCCCTTCCATAGCTTGCGAAAGTGAGCCAATCACGAACAAGTTATATGATCTGGACCGGGGCCGATCACAATCATAAGTGACCATTTGGCACCGGTTTAAGCTAGTAAGCTTAAGTGTTACTCCAGCGTAAGGCGTTTTGATATGCGGAACGTCATTATAGAATAGTAGACCCGATATTAACTTTATGGAACATTGCTTTATGAGTGTAATAAGCCAAATCTGCAGAGCGAGCTGCAATGAACGGCGCAGTCGAAGGCAACAGATAATTATAACCATTTGGTGTTTTTTAACATGCACATAAAAAACTGTGCATCAGCGTTCTCGCATTCAGCCCACACATATAAAGGCTGCCACCACTGCAGGGAATCGAAACGTGCACAAACGTGCACCGCACGCGAGAGAAATTCTGCCTTGCAGTGTACTTCCCGACAATGAGACCATTATTGCTGTGCAGACAAACCTCACTTCAGCAGAGAGTAAAGTAAAAACGACATAGGCCGGGCACGATTGCCATGTAACCCTCGCAGAAAGAACCTTAGAAACAAGCCCTCACCTAGCGATTACGCTGACAACAGTTTCATAGGTCAATTTAGGATAGGTTCGGTTATGTTAGGATCCCCGCTCTGGGCGCAACATATTTCCATGCTTTCGGCATCACTGTACTCACGGGGCTCCACCGCTTTTTCTTCCAGCGGTAGTGGCAGGTACGCAGGTTGCAGGTGCGAACCTGGGTCTCTGGCCGCCTGCCGTGGCACTCCAAGTGGCTCACCTCCACGCCGCGTCGCATACAACGCGCCACCCGCTTCTGGGTCCCGTTGCCGCACGGCGCTGAACACTGCAAACGGTATTACGGATGATGGATGCACACAAAAGACCGAAAAGTGGCAAAAAGAAACATTGGGAATCCAGCCCAGCTGAACCAAATCTTCTGCAAAGTTCATCAACGTACACTCAGCCAGCGAAATACCAACTTTCTCTGGATCCTCATATCTAGAAATTTTCAAGCTATGCTTTAGTGTGAGCAAACGATTATAGTGAAGCCTCGACATAAACACGGATACATCGTGTCACCGGATATAGCGAATATATAAAATCTGACTGGTCAAGCTTTAATTCAAAAAGGGTGGGGGGGCTATTCTATTGCAATAACTAAATCGGAAATATGATGTCCAAATCAGTATCTGCTCCCCAGAAGCAAATCTTTGTTCGTGGGTGTTCTTGCCATTTTTCGTCTGTGTTCCTAATATCGTTCTTGTAAAATTTCTTGTTACTAATTGTGTACTAGTCTTAAAGAAGGTCCCTTCGAAAGTTACAACTTCCATTCCTGCACTGTGAGCTTTCTTTTTTCGTGTAGCTTTTGAAACGTGATACTGACCAAAGTTCTCAAAGCTAAGCGAGCTGGTATTGATTTTTATTCGAAGCGCAACACTAGACACGCGAGAGAAAGAGACGTGGCAAGCGCAATTGATCAGCATCGTATTGATATTGCTCAACAGAGCAACCAACACAGGTTAAAATAGTCGCAACCAACCTGTGACCACGGAGATAGCTGCCACCGGGGACACTCCCGCATGGTGCAGTCCTTGATGTGTTCGGGTGGATCACCCTCGCAGTTGGCGTAGGGCGCCGCCTGGAGGGCGCTGTCGACACACTCCACGCTACGCTTCATCACGCCGCTGCCACACGTCACCGAACACTGCACCGGAAGTGAGAACAGAAAAAAACTTAGTCCGGCGACATTGCTTAGTCACGATGGAATAGCGGCGGTGATGTTATGTCGATGCACACACATATGTTACTTTAAGTGTGCGCTTCACACACTTCAAACAACCTTTCGAAAATTCCGTCTAGCCAAAGTTGTCCTTTCATTCACGCACTTATGGAGCAGCTGAGATGTTATTAAAGTAAAAGTAAAGGTAACAATATCATTATGACAAACATCACTTAAGTCATCGAACGCAGTTCATCATAACCTGTCGTCATGACTGGTTATGACGAACATTACCCGGTCATTAACCGGTCAAAATGACGGTTATTGAGATCAGTAACCGGCCATTGCAACATAACCGTCATAATGACCGGCTGCCTCTACTGCGGGGCAAAAGACTACCTCAGCAAGCTTCACTTGACATGACGTGACCTGCCAAACTGCAATTCCATGCAGTTTAGTCACATCACAGTACAAAGCTAAACGTTGCAATGGTGTCTTTTTTTTCACATTCAGGGATGTCGCGTGCTAAGCCTAGCACCACTTTGCAGTAAAAAAAGTTTCCTATTGAAAACGGTAGCCTACAAAAATTCAAACGAGTGTGCACTACATACAGACTTTTGCATACCCATCATTCCACAGCTGGCATGCACAAGAATGCGCACACTACTACTGCTGCAAAGTTCTGAGGAAGAAGCATAAGCCGTGCGCAGCGACAGGAGGTCTGTCGATTTCTGCAGAATGCGCAGCAAAATGACATTTCATGTAGACGGGACACTCAAACTACGAAAACACTTTTTAATTTCTTCAGAATAAGCGCTTACATTTTTCAATTTCATTTGGACATCGTAGAGGAAAGCATGCCGTTGGACAGTCCTCTTACATATATATTCAGTGCAAGTAGAGGATGCTGCTTCAGTAAATCGTGTTTACGACCGGCCTGTGTTTTGAACGTATCTTAGATGCTTTTCCTCAAAGATGTCTTTGATTTGTAATAACTTTCCCCGTGAAGAGCAGATAGTTGTGCTTAATCCAGCAGCACGTCGAAAGAAGCTCCGTGTTCGGAAGTCCGACAGAAACATTTCTATTAGAAATTACTTCCTTTTCCTCCCAATATTACGTTGCTTCTGAACTGAATTTGTTTAATGTGATCACAGTTTCATACACGATTTAATCAGGCCGAACGCCAAATGATTTTGAAAGGTTGCACGGCCACACGCGCACTTCCACGAATTACTATGACGCATTATTTTTTTACGAGTAGAATAAGTATATTGCGCATCACAAGCAAGCTTCGCGTCTACATGTGAGAGCTTCGTAGCGAGTGCAAAGTTCGTAATCGTGGCCTGACGCCACGTGCATATGACAGGAAGTCAAGTGAAGGCGATAAGCGACTACGAGGCGTTACAAATGTCGTGGCCTCACCTCCCCCGGTTGTCGTGTGACGATGAGCCGAGCTGGTTGCCAGCACGATGAGGTCGTACAGTTTACGGACATCAAGTACATGTGTTCAAAATTCGTCACGGCCTTGACAACAAACGATCATGAATACACTTCTAAAACTTCTGCAAGCTATAGCTATTTCTAGAAATTAAATAGGCACACTGTGCACCGTTACACGAAAACTAAAAGGCATCTCAAATTTTAATCTGCAATGCATACTTGAATACCTTCCTGTGTCCTTTACGTTGAACTCGTAAATTGCAGTTTGGTCATTTAAACAGTTAGTGCCGGATATTTATTACTCTAAAGTAGTGGTTTATAAGTAAAATAATTTTACCTTCATAAGCACATGGTGCTATTGCACAATGTCACAGCAAAAATTAAAAAAAGGACTAGATTGCTTAGAAGGAAAAAAATAAGTAGTGAAAGTAAATCGACTTGAAATTGTTCGCTACATAAGAAATCAAAACAAGAAAGTAACCTTCAAAACGAAGCATAAAAAGTTTATTTTCAGATAAACTTCTATAAACTGCATTAGCAGCGGTCAACCTCAAGTGGTCCGACAAAACCTTTGAGCCGAAATGTAGACTGAATTAGCTAAAAAGAAAACAGACACAACATATAATTCAAACAGAAACATGTATCAACACAGCACATACTGAAGCAACATACACTCGTGTTAACATTACAGAACGTGCAGTGTTACGTATTCGAAAATAAAAGCCTGTTACTAAAGCTTAAGCATGTTTTAAGGAGTTACAACACTGATTAAAAACACAAAGTGCGCATGCTCAGGCTTGCAATTCAACGAAACACATACGTCCACCACCAAGCTACAATTGCACTAAGCTAACAAACACGCCCAAACAAGCACTACACAAAGACTACGCTACTTTATAGATGCAACAATGATGTGTACACTTGAAGAGAACATCTTAAGCAGTGGCAAAACTGCTGACAACATGTTAATGGTTTCCAGATATCTAAATCAAGTGTGAATTCCATCTTACTGAAATTCGCTTAGCTACGCAAACAAGCTCAAGTGCCAATATTTTGATAGCATCGAAACAACATTAGTCCTGCAAAATTCCACATAACTTAAAAACCTGCACAACTACTTGCACTTAGGCTAATGCACCTCACTGCAAAATGCATTCCTTTAGCAAGCTTCCACTTGCTGAAGTTCTATATAATGTCCCAATGGTACTAATTCCCCGTGATATTCACTCCATGTTTTATTTTTTAAATTTAAGCTGCTTCTAATATCATGTCGTTACTTGTACTTTCCCTGATACCATAATTGAGAATATGAAGAAATTAATATTCTATAACAGGATACTTCATCAGAAAGCCTTTAAAAGCTTTATAAAAGCATCGTCAACGCCTGTTACAAACACATCTAAAACAATCTGTCACTGTTTGACCCAGCACATTATGAAACACACAACAAGAAAGGAAACCTCTACATGTAGTAGAACAAAAACTTTGTGGCACATGTAAAACTAATCAGTCCTTCTGTTGCCACTTTGATATATATATATATATATATATATATATATATATATATATATATATATATACTGGTCCACTCCTGCTTTTTCATTGCAATATCTAATTTACGGACAGCCAAGGTATAATTCTGTCGTCATCACCGGCGTTATGTCTAGCATACAATCGGGCATACGTTATAAGCGAATGCCAACAGTATATGCGATGTAGATGATGTGTAATTGAAATTTCAAAGTTCTTTAGACTATACTCGGCGACAACTTATCTTGACAGTGGAGCGAAGGCTACGGAGGCGGGGCTTCCGCATATTCGTGTTGCTCCGCAAGTAGTGCGGCAGCTTGCGGCTGATTTCGGTTTTGCTCGCTCTCAGTTTAGCAAAACATATACATGAAAAATGCGAACGGGGTGACATTTAGATTGTTCAGTGTACATTTTCGTGTCGTAATACGAGTATATTTTTCTTGGAGAGCGAAAGACCACGTTTGCGGCCGCACACTGGCAAACTACGTCACGGACGCCATGTTTACTTTGGAAAACGGGCGTGCTGAAAAGGTGGTGCTGTCTAAGAAATGGAAAGAAAAGGAAAGGATTCTTGCAAAGTGAACAATCACTGTATTTTACCTACGACTTCCCGCAACTGTTTGAGTCTCATAATAAATAAAGCAGCATTTATTTCAGCAAGGCAAATCAGATAATTATCAGTAAACTAAAGTACTATTTTCTGGCACGGTAGCAGGCATGCGCTTTGGTTCTGTAGCTTCCACAGTGCTGTCAAGAAAAGTTGTCGCCGAGTATAGGGTTTCTCATCTTTGCCGTATTAATCCCGAAATCTTCAGACAACAGCAGTACAAAACCAACAATAGAAAAACATTTCATACACAGTGGGCATCCTTTCATCTTAATTAAATTTCTTTGTAAAATTGACACTTCAAACCTAAGGTGGAGACCACAATCTGAGAGCAACATATAATTTCACTGTTGCAAGCACAAGTGCTCTTTACAATGTAATCTAAAGTTCTACCATCTCCAGATACCATTACTCGCACTACATCCCTATCAAAAAATTCTCATACGACACATATGCCTCGTATCCAATAATCTCGTATGAACACATATGAATCATATGTGTTTTCGTATGATCATACGAGATTATTGAATAAGTGTCATATGAAATTTTTAGATAGGGATGGCTTGCTGAAGCTTTCACATTCTGGTGCAATAGCACATGTCGCACTTGGTTGTAGTTAGAACTAGCTTGTTAAGGTGCCACTTTAAACGCTGCTATCACTGTCAACGCTCCTCGCTTTGAGCGAAATATGCAAATTTTTCCCACATTCTGAGCGACGTCAGCCATCTCGTGTAGCACGGACTAGATGTCCGGTGAAACTGGACTCACCGAATCTCGCATATCTTCTAAAGTAGCAACCATATGTATACGAACGTTCCCAAGCTTCGTTAAACTTGCACCCCCCTGACCTCTCGGCTACCCGGAAACCATCGCAGAGTTCTTCCGCGTCACCACGCGAGACAGTCTACGCCACATTCGGCGTAACCACGCGATAGAAAAGGGCGGTCGTACCGAGGACCATGGTCCGGGCCGCCACCGGTAGCTCGCCGTGGGCGCGGCGCAAGAGTGCATGTTGCAGGCACGCTTGATCTCCGGCTTGGGCTGCGGGCAGTGCGCGTCCACGAAGCCGATGATGCCCTGGCACACGACGCGGCGCGTCTGCTGACCACCGCCGCACTCTTGATCGCACTGTGAGAGGAATCAACGTTTAGGCAAGTTGGAATTTATTACATGCGCTGAATTAGGCAACGCGAAATGCGAGGACACAAAAAGAGCCTACACCACAGCGCCGTCACGCAACTAACTTTATTAGAAAGCACAGCGAGGTGCGAGTGAAAGATTAACTATACAACGAACCTAGGTTTACAGGCCAGCTCATTTCAATCAAGCAGGATGACTGCTGCGCTATTTGTCAGTATAAATAACCGACTATTAAGCATAAATCTGCTGCATCTCAAGATGAACAGCCACCAACAAACACACTTTGAAGAGAGCTACTATAAACAATTCTTCCTCTTGAAAGGCATAACAACAGCGCTCCCCGGAGCCCCCTGTTAAGGCGTCCTTCACGGTCCGGAGGAATTGCGAGTCGCCTGGAGTTGGCTAACGTGCTCTCAAAGAATGGTACACGAGCGCTGTACCATTTTTTACTCACTGAATTGTGGTAGGATATCGAACCCTTGACCTCGCACTCAGCGGCTGGACATTTTGTATTGACTGAGCCGATTCCCGCGGGTCGACCTCCTTTAACACATCAACAAGATTTAAAACTTAGCGTGATAATAGTCTACATGACCCTCAGGACAACGCGTAGTCGTGAATTCACGGTATGCAGATACGAAATCGCGCGCAGGATCGGCCTTTTTCGCGGTGCCACGGCGCATGCGTCCTTCACTTAGCGGGAAAGACGCGAAACACTGTGGTAGGGTCTCCGCACACATTTCCATCTCGGAGGCTTTAGTTCCGGCGATCCCCGTTGTCCCGCGTCACCCCGCAAAGCTCCCCCCCCCCCCTACCAACACAACGCGGCAAAGGAGAGCGCAGGAAAAATGAAAAAGGCGGATTGCACAGGCGACCAGCACTCACCGGTGTCCACTCGCTGACTGACCACGAGGGACATTCCTCGGTGTTGCAGTGCTGCGTCTCGGGAGGCCGCAGCAGCTCGTTGCACGCGTTGCTCTTGCTCTCCAGGTTGTCCACGCAGACCACTTGGCGGCGCTGGGTGCCGCCGCCGCAGCTCTTGGAACACTGCGCCGGAATGACGTCAGTGCCACGTTGAGAGGAAGAGCAAGAAAGGAAGGAATAACAATAGTAATTGTCCCGAAACCGGGATATGATTATGGGAGACGCCGCTGTGAAGGGCTCCGGAAATTTCGACCAGCTGCGGTTCTTTAACGTGCACCTAAACATAAGCACACGGGCCCCTAGCATTTTGTCTCCATCGAAATGCGGCCGCCGCGGCCGAGATTCGATCCTGCGACCTTTGGGTCAGCAGTCGGGGGAAGGAAATAATGATGGGAACAATAGGAAAGGTGTATCTCAGTACTTGTTTTTCTTCGGTTGAATTATTTGGTGCAATAGGCAACGATAGTTGCGATAATTCACTCATAATGGTGTCAAGACTTTTTCGCAGACATATTGGTGATTGTACACACGTGACTTGTAACAACGCGCTGCTACCCGAGAAAATCGCCAAACAGACGTAAAGCGTGCTTCACTGCATAATGGCTCATATTGCGGCGAAGCACGCTTCGAAGGTGGCTTTCCTGCCGAAATTTACGCACTCGCGCAGGCGCAGGGTCGTCTACATCTAGGGTGAACACCTCATTAGTATTCAAGACCTCACAGAAGCTCAATACATAATTCGTAAAATCATTGTTTTTGTTTACACCATTATTAGACGTTACATAACGGACATTTACCCCGTGAAGTAGAATAAACGTTCTAGTTTTACAGGTCTGCACAATAAAGAAGTGTCACTAATAAATACCGGTGAGTACTAATGAGCAGTACTAATTAGAACAAGAGAGAAGAGTGGGTCAGGGAACAAACGGGTGTTAAGGGCATCTTAGTAAAATTCAAGAACAACAAATGGACAATGGGCAGGGCATGTAGTGCTTAGGCAAGATAACCGCTGGTCGATAAGAGTAACTGACTGGATTCCAAGAGAAGGCAAACGCGCAAGGGGGAGGCAGAAAGTAAGGTGGGCAGATGAGATTAAGAAGTTTGCGGGTATAATGTGGCCGCAGCAAGCACAGGACCGGGTTGATTGGCGGAACATGGGAGAGGCCTTTGCCCTGCAGAGGGCGTAGTCAGGCTGATGAGGATGATAACGATGATGATTATGTGTTCACCGTTGATGTGGTCGACCCTGTACATCTTTAACGAGACGCGTCGCAGGTGTCGCCCTGCTCCAAATACTCACCGTGCCCCACTGTCCGAACCGCCAGCGGTAGGGACCCTCGACGTGGTTCCCTGACGGGTGGTTGCCGTTGTCCACGGGAGGAACACCGCCGCTGCCCAGGCATGGTCCCACGCACGGCTGCTCCTGCTTGGGCCTTATCGCCTCGTCGCACTGGCTGTCGGGCAGAACCTCGCGCAGGTTATCGCGCACGAAGCACTGCACGCGCCGGCTGGACACACCCGGGCCGCACTTGGACGAGCACTGTGCGAAGGTTGTGAAAGGCTCATTAGAACTGTGCGAGTCCGAGTGCAAACATCGGGCCGCGACTACGGGTGTCGTGTCTCTAACAGACAACCTTGATTTTTGTTAGTGGCAAGAGCAAAAGGTGACACTCTCCTTTCTCTTCCAAGCACTTCCGGTCGAGCACTTACTTCCGGTGTTCCGAATATTCAGAAGGAGTCTTCTAAAATTTACAACTGCTGCGAAATTGAATATTCTGGTTGAAGCTAAGAGTTATACTGGACACGTATGATATCGCAGGATAAGTTGACTTAAGTTAAGGGGCAATTAACTGTAAGGGTAAATAACCAACGTTATTTGAAATGAGTTCATTGGAAGAGCAGACGGCTTTTTTGTGAGCAGCTCGGATCGTCGTGGCACCTGGTGGAGCAGATTTCAATCACGCGATTCTTTATACGTGGCCTCCGAGATCCGCTTCGGCAGCAAGACGAAACGCAGAGTTAACCCAAGCAATACACCAGGATACACGAACACCAAGGTGGGAGTTCCACTACCAGACACCTAAGTCAAGGATTAAGGGTCGCCTCCAGTATTCCCATTCAAATCTTACGAGAAAAACGCCCGTCCCTGCATATACGGTGACCGCTAACCTAACTTCCTAAAGGCGAAGGACGAGGCTGTTCCGCACGCTTGATAGTGTACTCACCGCTGACCAGTCTCCGTGCTGCCACTTGCCGCAGGTGCCGGCGTCGCAGGCCTCCGCGCCGCTCGGACGGATCTCGTAGACGCATTCCTCGTCCGGCAGCACGGCGCCCGTCACCTCGTTGATGCAGCTCACCTGACGCTTGCGCACTCCGCTGCCGCACGTCGCCGAGCACTGCGCAGCCGCAGTTTACATGATTCGCAGGTATGAGGGATGAACTTAATAGGCAATGATGCCTGCAGAAGCAGTTGGTAATGATGAGTAGACCATGTGCCGTAAATTCACATCAATGTTCCCTCAAATGCCAAGAGTAGGTTCAACATTCTCAAACCTTTTACAGGCAATAAGAGGCACAATCGTGAAAAGGGGATAATTCAAAGTACGCATACCTTCAGGCACCGTACGCTTAGTCCCTGCAATTGCTTTTTCCCAATCCCTTTCTTCCTTTTTCAATGTTTTTCATGTTTTTAACAGTCAATCTCAAAAGAAAATGTGACAAAGAGACGCAACAGTTTTCTGATTAACAGTATTATACATTCTTTAACTAAACGGCGTGCATTATATCTTTCTGATCTACATATACAGTTACACATTCCTGATCATTTTCGCCCATTTTCTTTAATGTTTACAAGTATCTCATGTGGAATGAATGAATATATAAAATGCCCACCGGAGGTTCGAATATTGCTGTAACTGTCATGGAGGGCAAAGTCGCGGCGCCCGCGGAAAACTGAAACAAAAAATCCTGCGCTAACGTCGTTCTTGTGTAGTCCACAGTGTAGTTCTGATTCTTGTGGTTAATGCAGCTCCACTACCTGTGAAACCTGAGGAAGTGCGTAGCACGGGCAACCCATCGATTCCATCGACAATCGCGCGCTTGCCGAGGCGGTGGCGCCCTCTCTTGCGCGGCGCGGGCATCAGCCGGATGTTTCAGAACCGTTTTTCGCGATGTTAGATTACTTATAGCGATTAATTCTTGGTTATTTCTGTAGCTTATATTATTTTAGACCTTGTTAGTTGATTTTGCACTGGTTTTGAGCATTGTTAAGCCTTGCTTTAAGCCAGCATTGACCACTGAGTGACCATGCGACATGAGACAGCGAATGGATGACAAGCCGGGCTCCTAAAGTGCTACGCAATTAAAACAGCGCAATAGGCAAGGTGATCGGTAAATGAAGGACCCAGATAACAGCGCGGTACGGTGAAGCAATTCAAATTGTCCAATGCTAAACGCCTTCTCGAGACGTCACCGTACCTGAGACCATGGCGCCGACTTCCAGGCCGCGAAATTGGACCGCGGGCCCGTGGACGGGTGCTCGGACGCGGCTGACGTCACGCTGCCGGTCCTGTCCGCCGCGGTGGGGGAGGAGTTCCACGGCAGCGGGCAGGAGACTCGGTTGCACTCGGAGGCCTCATGCGGCCTCGGAGATCCGTGGCAGTGGACCTCGTCGACGATCGCACCGCTGGCCGACCGGCACGTCACGTTCCGGTAGGTCACACCCCCACCGCACGTTACGGAGCACTTTTTGACGTCACGGTGCGGAAAGGAAGGCGCGGAGCAGGACGCGAAAAGAGCGAACTTAGGAAATGGTTTTGATGATTTTGATGAAATGACTGATGATTTTGTACCGCAACAGTAACGGAGACATGTAGTATGTCAGAGATATGTACGTCCGCCTATGTCCTTCCTTTGTCTCTGTTAGTGTTGCACTACTAAATCATCAAAATGGAATCGCTATTCCGTACAATGAATAAGCATGAGCTCATTGTGTTAGTTGGTGCTTGGATGCAGTGCAAAATGAACAGGCAGGGAACCACGCTTGTTTAGTCATTGCGTTTTTCTGCGTCTCTCATCGAGCGTTTTATTCGCGTTATGCGCAAGCACTCATTAGCATAGCAGCCCTTGAAGTCCCCACCTAGCCCCTTCCCCTTTACGATGTGCCACTCCCACCAATGGAAGTACGTTGTGCAATCATTTGTTTGGAAAGCCTGGCGTGGTCATCAAAGGCAATGATATAACACGATTTTTCTTTTTGAGCCGACAACGCGGTAAGTTCTTGCAAGCAACGTGTGCCCTGTTAATTTTTTTTTATCTGCAGCTCTTCCGCATCGTTACTCCTAAAGTACCAGAGATGTAGCCAATCAGTCATACGCTACAGTTGGCATCGAAATCCATGTCCTTCCAGGTATAAAAATTACCTATGCCTACGCATACAATATTTCGTGTAAGACGCATTTGTGAAGGGGTGCCCATATTTTCCAATGTGACTTACCATACAAAACATGACTGGCCGCTCCAGATTCTATTGAATGATCAGCTGATACACGGCATACAGTGGTGTTTCTATAGGCATCTCTCTCATTTCTGTCTGTCTCTCTCTCTCTCTCTCTCTCTCTCTCTCTCTCTCTCACTGCATGTTTTGTGACCACTGCTGTCGACCTGCCCCATGCCAGCTCTAAGGATGCTGTTTAGAACACATCAAAGGCGTACATAGAGATGACACATTGCAGCGGTTGTGCAGGTGAGGGTATGCTATAGAACGTTCTTACACTCGTTGATTGAAATTGTAACGCTGCGTTCTCGGCACCTTCACGTCACCAACGGCGCATGCGTGCATCAGCGTTTCTTACGTCCCTGGCTGGAAAGTGCAGGGCACATATCGCTAAATGAAGGAAGTGTTCGTAACACCTATGGATATTATGGTCTTGAGGCAGGAGTGCGGCGATGGCTGCGAACGAGGTCCCATATAATGTATGATTTTTGATAATTAAAAGGCCGCTCATGAAGGAACATTGTAATTTTTTTATTAACACTAGAAGCTATATATGAGGCGCCGCGAGGGAAACGTTATAGAGTAAGTTTTTTATGATAATTTCGTTGTTGTAGGAGTTAATGTAAATTATTTAAATCGAGAGTTCGACGAAAACAACGTCTGCTCGTGAATGTCCAGGATCAAAGGTAAAAGAAGATGCCGACCAAATACAATAAGACGAAATTTTAAGGCAAGAGTCGTTTCGGCTTCGAGTTTCATTGTCAACAGGCCCCCGTATGGGATCCGAGGTGTCTGTTGTCATAAAATTTCTTTTTTAGGGGCGTAGCTCCTCTTAGTCTAACCTTGTCACGTCTCCGTTGTCCGGCGTATCTCCCGGCAGCCGGCAGTAAACGGCAGTATCTGTCCGGTGGTGGTGGTGGTGGTGTGCGGAGTGACCACCCTTACTACGCATGCGCATACCCTCTCCACACACCTCCTCTCCACTCCCCTCACCATACCCCATGTCCCCTGCCCCTCTCTCTTTCACTCTCCACTCACCCTCTCCCCTTCCCCTCTCCCATAACCAGTCTTAAAAACGGAGGGGGCGTGCTCACATGGAGGCTCCCTAAAGACAATGCGCTGCGACAGTACGTGATATGTACCACCCTCTCCTCTCCTACGCTTCCCCCTCTTTCTCCTCTCCTACGGTCCCCCCCCCTATCTTGCCTCGCGGCGCAGCGGCGCCGACGCAGGCAGCGTCGCGGCAGCGTCTTGATTGAAAAAACCGACCGCTCGCACTGCACAACCGTTCACTGACCACCCCGTATATATAGGCACTGGATTTTGACCTCCAAGGTAGTGCGTGTGTGCGATTGCTCCTGTGCGTGGTTAAACAATGAAAATTCACAGCGTACATGTAAAATTAAAGTGAGCTGCAAATCGCCATAACTCTCATCGAACCTTTAGTATAAACGCGCCCTATCTCACGTCGGTGATGATGTACTGGGCAGAATTCACGGAAGATTCACGGTTTACCGATGAACCTCCGCAGCTTCGCCCACTCATCATCATTCACTCCGTGGATATGCTGTGATTTTTTTTTTTGTATTTGGTCGGCGTCTCCTTTTACCTTAGAACGCATGTTTAACTGACCTGTTATCATGACGCCAACATAGAGTTTCATAATAGTACGCTAGAGGGAAATCTGGCGCTAGTGTCTATGGGAGCTGCAACGCATGGCGCTTCAGCCAGCATGGGAATGATGGGTAGTACATAGATTTGCCAAAACTTCGTTCTTTCGGCTCATTTTGGCTCCGTCTCGCCTGCATCCGCTTTATTGCAAGACGAAGCTCAGCAACCGTTCAGCAGTTCCACTTCACCACCTTGACCTTTTAGGCTTACCAATTCGAATCGGGGCACGAATTTCACAACGATCCATTCTTTTATCAGAAGCAAACGCCAAAACACAATAATAAACAAAGCCACAAGCGCGTTGAAAGCAGCAAGCGTGACGCTTAGGTAAATCCGTGTACTAACCATCATTCCCATGCTTGCTGAATGATCTCAGCGCCACAGTTCCCTCAAATATTGTAGAAAACTTTATGGCCGCCAAGAGGCAACAGCTACTACTAAAAACAGAGACATAGTGTCTCTGTGCGCCGTGACGGAGAGAGTAAGCGAGCGCACTTCGTTTCACACTTCACCGACACCATCGCCCCCGCCTGCGCGCTTGTTCGTTGCTGTGGTGAGGCGCTCTTTAACGAATTCCTCAACAGCTAGTTACAGTATCAAACAAAGTTGAGGCAAGTAGCCACGTCTATTAATAATTTCACGCCGCTTGAACGACGTGCCAGGAAAAACCTTTCACAAGGTCGTGCAGAACACAGGACGTTTCCTCCGGCAGTGCGTTCATGGTGCCCACCTTGGTGGACGCGTGTGCAACTCACGTACCAAACAAAACACAAAAATGCACACAAAACATGCCGCATGCAGTCACGTGTAATTTCCTACGAGCATATTTTCAATGGTATAACTGCTACGGCAAGCATACACCGAAAGCATGCTCACTTGAGCTAGAAACATATAGACGTTTGTCAAAAAACGCCGGGTCGTCATGCAGTGATCATTACGGCTATCGACAGGACAATAAGAACCAGACAGAATTACTCATATCATTTCGAGGTCCGCAAATGTGAACTGTTATCGTTCTGTTCTTTTTCTCTTCGTTCAAGATTCGACGTATCCGCAAGTCGAGGTTTCCAGACTGGCAACTCTGATATTTACACTTTTCTCGTTACCTGATTCCTGAACCACGTACGTTACTGCTGTGTTTGTGTTTTCAGACAGAAATGGCCCAGATGCGAAAATGCGTTTAATTTAGTGGCGTCCTACTATGCAAAGACTCTGCGGCATGTGAAGAGTATTCAAACTGAACTTCAGGATCACAGGCCTACTGCAACAAAACGTGCCCTTGCCTTAATTGGTCACAAACGAGTAGTTTACGCAAATAAAACAATTTCCTCGGTAAAGCTGCGCGCGGCTGACAGTTTAATATTAATACAGACATCCCTTAGGACCTGGAAAGACGACGCGGGCACCTCGTGGTTAGCAGACATGACAAGTCTGAGAACAGCCCCCGTGATTCGTCAGGGCGCAGTCGTATGCGGTGATCGGTACTAGTAGGTCATGCCGAGCAGCCGCAGTGTTTCTGAACGCTCGGAGTCATGCGTCGCACCCACTGAACGGTAGGGGTAGCGTTTCGTTCTTTTTTCTTTTTTTTCTTTTTTGTTTTGTTAGGTGCGGTACTAGAACAGTTACTTCGGCGAGTCTTTCGCGAAGCATCCATTCGTGTTCCAAACGTAAGCACTGCCTTGCACCTATTTATGTCAAACTATAGTCGGTCACAACCCGAGAATAAATACGAGCTCCGCGGCCAGGACTGCGGCGCACCTGACATTCACCTGTGCAAGAGAGTCGTCCCGTTGTAACCATAAGTACTTACTTGCTGCTAATGTAAATAGCACACATATTAACAATTAAAATTTCGTCGTCCCTACCTAGATTATTGCGTTTCCCCGAGCAGTGATGTCGTATTATTTGCTGAAATTTGCCAGGAAGTTCAAGTCTTAAACCAAAAACCAGCGACAGGTACACGTGTATGTGTAAAGGCCTGAACACACGTACGCGTTGCAGCGCGTCAGCGCGTGACTTTTTGACGCGGCGTCGCGCCCTCTCCCTATGGAGAGAGAGGGCGCGCAGCTTCGCGTAGCCGCGCGCCCTCTCCTCCCATAGGGAGAGGGCACGACGCCGCGTCAAAAAGTCACGCGCTGACGCGCTGCAACGCGTACGTGTGTTCAGGCCTTAAGAAAATCACCCGCCTGAGAATCGCGAAACTTGCTTGACGTCACAGCAATAAGGAAACCTAGTCGCATGTGTTAAGGACATCCTGTGAACTTGGACGTTTCTGTAAGAATGCTACATGTATATATAATAATAATATCTGGGGTTTCACGTCCCAAAACCACGATATGATTATGAGAGACGTCGTGGTGGAGGGCTCCGGAAATTTCGACCACCTGGGGTTCTTTAACATGCACCTATACCTAAGTACACGGGCCTCAAACATTTTCGCTTCCATCGAAAATGCAGCCGCCGCGGCCGGGATTCGATCCCGCGACCTTTGCTTCATGTATATAGTGCTTAGTCATTTCTACATGTTACCGTCTTTTTGCATAGTCACTGTACCCAAGTCTTAGTAGCTTCCTAAGATGCGTCCTACTTTTTCTAAACACAGCTTTAGAAGTCCGCGGCATCTCCTCCTCAAGGGCGGACGCACACGATGCCTGCACCAATGGGCGCGCAATCCAGACTTACGTCACGAGCCGGACGGCCGGGGACCGCGCCTTCGGAGAACATTGCAGAGTGCATGAGCGGGGCTACTTCTCTGGCCGCGGAGGCGATTGGCTGTCACGCTTCGGTCGCCTGGGCGAGGCCTCTCCGAGCATTTTAAGTTGCATCCGACTATGTAATTAGATGGGGGCATCTATGCGAATACATTTTGGGTGGGCCAGCGACGGCCGTAGGCGGAGCTTGCATTTATTATTGGATTGTAACCGACTATAGTCTTTACGTGGTCCAAAGTGTTGTTGCAGTCGGCCTTTAAACGCTTAACCATACTGTAAACCAGTAACTACTTCAGTGTCGCTCTCTCCCCATTGGAGCGTACGCGTGTTCCCAATGCTGGGCCAGTGACTTACGGGTCCCTGCTCGCCGAGGTGCCATCTGGCGGGCGCCTCGCAGGGCGGCATCTCGCACGGCTCCGTGTCCTGCGGTCGCGGCGACGGGTGGCAGAAGCTCGACGCCACTACGCGGTCTCCGTCGTGACACCACAGAGGGCGCTTCCGGTGGCCAGAGCCGCACGTCACAGAACACTGCGGCCACGACGTCGAACGATGCGCGCGCATAGAGGACGTCATCAGAATGTGCTGCCGCGAAAACGCTGTCCACCAAAATCTCTATCTTAAACTGTACCACCGAGGAAGAAAACGTTAACAGTGTATTGATAATTATTGGGGTTTTAAGTGCCAATATCACGACGTGATTATGAGGGACGCCGTAGTGAAGGGCTCCGGAGATTTCGACCAGGACGATTTCTCGAAAGCCCGGATTATACACCTTACTGTTAAGACGCAACCTCCTCCTCTCCGCCCGCCCCTCTTAGCAACCGCCTACTACATAGATGTGTGCCTGACTAGAGTCAGCGCGGATCTTTAAAAAACTCAAGGTATGCCGGATGCCAAAACTTCAAACGTTGCACGCTGCTGTGGTCGCCTTTGCGAACGCGACACGCGCGATCGTTACAATGTGTTGCATCAAGCATAAAATATGGCAAAATGCAGCAGGCAATCTTATATGGAGAAACTTCTCCTTACGAATCATCTCTACCTTTCATTGGGCTTTCTCAGCAAAACACTCAAGGTTAACAAAGCTAAAAATAAAGAAAAAAACTACAGATACACTAACTATATCTGTTCTACACTAACACATATTAAATTGATATTCGATTCCCATGCTACAGGCAACAACCATGCAGCTGAAATGCAAACAAGATATCACAGGCCAGACAGGCTCAGATAGCTCAGTACATCCATTTTCATGCTACTCAATACAGACGAAAGCATGCACAAAAATGCCTGTAAAACACGGGGCACCTCAATAAATATCAAGCACAGAGCAATACAATTTGTGCAGATGGCAGCACTTTCATGTACTTAACTATTTTCGTAGTTCAAAAGCACCCGCGTCAAGAAATAACATTAAGTTTCCACAAAAGACTGTATAGTTACGGATTATTGATCTCCAGCGTTCTTCTTTTCTTTCTTTTCTTTTTTTTAACGTTACGTGCGCTTGGGGCGTGTTAGGGAGCTCGGTTTAACAAAGGCGATAAATGTGCGTGTTCACAACTCGAAAGCAGAGTAGACTGGTGTTTATGTACAAGTATAAACCAGGTCCGCCAGGTGCGAGGAGAAAGGCACTTGAACGTTGGAGTCGTTGCCTCGCTACAAAGGGAGGCCTAGGTAGTTGCTGCCTCACTACAAAGGGGAGTTTAGGTACAACTACCCGAAAGCTAGGACAACAGGTTCGCCAGGAAAAATGACAGA
This sequence comes from Rhipicephalus sanguineus, assembly GCF_013339695.2. Taxonomy (NCBI): domain Eukaryota; kingdom Metazoa; phylum Arthropoda; class Arachnida; order Ixodida; family Ixodidae; genus Rhipicephalus; species Rhipicephalus sanguineus. The sequence goes on from NC_051185.1 coordinate 61,410,886, forward strand.
ATTTCCCCTTAAATTGCTAAGGGAACACCGGTCCGTCATAGTGGTGGTGGCGGGCACTTAATTTTTGGTATACAAAGAGAAAGAAGCCACGGACGGTCGCTAAGGGCACAGGTATCCCGAAACGCTGCGGCGACGAAAGCTGTTTGTTCGTAAATGCAAAGGTGCTTGCGTTTCCGGCCTTATGACCGCGTCATATGTCACGCGAGCGTGGCTGATGGTGTTTAGTAAACGCTCACCTCTGTCCAGTGCCCCAGCTCCCAGCGCGGGCAGTCACCCTTGTTGCACGGTCGCTTCACGAGACGAGACGAGAGGTCGCACTGAGAGTCCGGGTGCCGCTCCTGGTTCTCGTTGACGCACACAGCCGAGCGAGCCTGCTCGCCACCGCCGCACGTCTTGCTGCACTAAAAGGGAGGAGACGGAGAGCGGGACGGTGCATTACAGACTTTTTTTTTTACTTTATTGCAGTGAAGAACAGGAAAGAGGAGGTGGAAATCATTCAGAAAATTTGTATGAAAGTTGAAGCTACAACTGAATGGAAGGATGTGGAACATATAGACATACACTTTCAAACACAGTTCTATTAGTTAAGTTATTACGTACTTAATTCACGCACGAATCTAGCTTGATTCCATAATTACATGAACTCTTTATTCTGTAATTCACTGCAATTAAATGAAGGTATAGAAGTCAAACGCAGAAACAAATCAAGGAAATTGTAAATTCCTTTTGATTCCCGATTAATTCATTATTTCATTGGCCCGATGATGGCCATACCAGAAAATACTTCGCAAAGGAACACGTTACTGCGTGTCGATGAAATTCCTGCTCAGTTTTTTTTTTATGAAATTTAATTTGAAGTTATACATATGTGAGGAGCGTGTACGTACGGTCTGCCAGTCGCCGTAGTCCCAGCGGAAGTTCCGGCATGGCTCGCCGCACTTTTCCACCTCCAGTGGCTTGGGCTCCCGCGCCTCGCATCGGCTGTCGGGCACCACGGACTCCTGTCCGCCGTCGGAGCGCTGCACGCACTGCACGTTGCGGGTTCGAACCCCGTTGCCGCACCGCGCGGAGCACTCGGAGGGCTCGCCAACACGCCACCTGCGATCAAGGAGAGGGGCAAGGCGCAGGACAAGAAGCGGCCACGAATTAGGAAAACAAACGAATTACTCATTGTTGTCTTGTTATTCATTACTCGTACGCGTAATTTTCTAACAGGAGGTCCCGTTTCAGCCATGTTCTATGGCACCTCCTGAGTGTGTACCCCATGTGCTTATATATCAAATTGTGAATAAATATTTGATTGATTGATTGATTGATTGATTGATTGATTGATTGATTGATTGATTGATTGATTGATTGATTGATTGATTGATTGATTGATTGATTGATTGATTGATTGATTGATTGATTGATTGATTGATTGATTGATTGATTGATTCAATCGGTTGTTCACTCCCAAGTCGTACGCGCCAAAAAAACGATATGGCTACGAGGCGCGTTAGCAAAGTGGGGGCACACCGGATAAGTCACGACAACACTGAAGTGCTAAAGCGAAAACCTTATCTGAAGTGCGCGGGAGTTCTCCCATTTTGCCCTCCGTCAAAATACAGTCGCCCTCGATAGGAATCGAACCCGCGCCCTCGTACTTGGCTGTGAAACGCCGTCACAGTCATCAATATAACAGGGAACAAGACAAGATCACCTTGCTTTCTGTTGTGGTGACGATAAGATACGGTTTAACAGCCCAGAAACGTCGACGATTGATTGAGGAATCTTGGATATATTGTTAGATTCAACGCCAAGTGGACGAAATAAAATAATAAATTTCGACTACTTCCATTACCCTTTACAATGTCATTCGTGCAGTTAGATTAAAAATCACAAATTAGCTCCCTGTGCTTTCCGAAGCTTCGCTATCTCTTGGTTTCATAAAGGTTCAAGCATCATAGTCACATCTCGCCAAGCGAGGGGGGCCGCTTCACAGTGCACGTAATTAATCTAACAATACAAGCAGCACAGGGGCGTGTGCGTCGCCAATTAATCCTCATATTCCTCACCATAGCGTGCAGTGCAGGTTGCAGGCCTCGGCCAGGGTTTGCGGCTTGGTGCTCGGCTCGCAGTGGATGTCGTCCACGACGCTGGAGTCAGGCCGACGCTTGCACTCGGCGCGACGGTGGCGGTGACCTGTAGTATCGAAGAGAAGGGTTGAGACCGTGGGTTCAAGGATGCTTATCAAGGGTGCTTATACATACAAGTGCGCTTACTGCAAGCCTAAACAGGGGCTTGCAGTAATTACGTGGGCGACCATCCAAAACTCAACAGGTATGCGCCACATAAAGCGGGTATGCGCCAAGCAGCTCCTAGCATAGCATAGCCATCCATAGAATAGTACAGCAGTGGGGTTGGAAAGGGAAGCGAGGGTGAGGAGGAGTGATGTGAGGGTAAGGGGGAAAAAGAGGTGAGAGGGTAAAGCATAGCATAGCCATGTACATAGCATGGCCATGTATAGTATAGCAAGGGGTGGGAAAGATAAGCGACAGTGACGAGCACTGATGTGGGTTGGAAGAAGGAAAAGGAGGAGAGAGGCCGATACAGAAAGAAAGAAAGAAAGAAGAAAGAAAGAAAGAAAGAAAGAAAGAAAGAAAGAAAGAAAGAAGAAAGAAAGAAAGAAAGAAAGAAAGAAAGAAAGAAAGAAAGAAAGAAAGAAAGAAAGAAAGAAAGAAAGAAAGAAAGAAAGAAAGAAAGAAAGAAAGAAAGAAAGAAAGAAGATTATGATGATGATGAGGAATGATGAAGAAAGAAAATCTGCGTTTGCCAGGTGATGGCGCTTGCTTGCCAGCTCCGCGGCTTACTCAGATTTCACAGACCTACAACTCGCTTAAATTTCTTTTACCGTTCTCGCAATATACGGTAAAACAGACCGCCAAGAGGCCAGCTGCCATCTTTAGTCACCATTCCACGTCTGAACACGTCTACAAAATAGACAGCTTCCCGAAGACAGCATCGACGACAAACACGAAGATGATTTTTACACCGTTGTAAAACCAGGATGGTGGCTCGGCAGTAGGCTTGGAAGCTCACCAAAATCAGAATCAGGATCAGTTTATCCACGTTAATAAACGGTGCTAATTACATGATATGTATATACAGAAGGCGGTCTCGTAGTTAGAAGCTGAAGTGGGACCTCCTCCGCGTGATCACAAGAATTATTACAACAAACAATAATGGCAACATATAAACTTAACAATAAAACCAGTTAGTAGACATGGCATAAATAAACAGAAAAAAACGCCAGGCCTGCGCGGAAAGCGCAGCACAGTCACAGCGAAAGCTCGAAGAGCGGCATTTCTAGAGCCCGTTTATATAAACTCTCTTGTGGGTACTAATACAACTACACTAGCAACGTACCCACTACGCCACAAACGATAATTTTTGTGAAGTTGGAAGCACCCACCACGACATTACTCGTCATTCTGCGGAGAAGCGAGGTACCATCTCTAATGCATTATGTGCAGTTTCTTGATGCGACGACTGATGACGATGAAGAATTATGACTGAGCCTTTTGTAATGGGTTGGAAGCTTTAAATGACCCACTAGTTACGTAATTCGCATTGTGTGACGCCCGGTCGTTATTTCCTTCTTCCACCACGCTTTATAACATACGCTAACGTGAGAAAGAGATAGAGATAGGGAATTAACTTTATTGGGACCCTGAGGAAATGGATCATGGGAGCCTTATGGGCTTCCTTGGCAACCAATAGAAGTGCACTTGCGAGGAACCCACTACGCTATAAATCATAATTTTTTGTGAAGGAAGGAAGCAGCCACTACGCAATTTTTCGTCGTTCTGCGCAGAACCGTGGTACCTGCTAAACACCTGTAAGGCATTATGTGCACTTTGTTGATGCTGTGGCTAATGACAATGAAGAATTATGGCAGAGCCCTTTGTAATGGGTTGGAAGCATTCAACAACTCACTCGTTGCGCAATTCGCGTTGTGTGACGCCTGGTTACAGAATTCGCATTGTGTGACACTTGGTTGTTATTTTACTCTTCTACCACGCTACATTACATATGTTAATGTGGTTCCTTCCCGACATGAAGCTTGTATAGGACCGTTTTGCAAGGCAGTTTCAAGCACCGGCATGGCTCAGAGGTTGAATACTGGGCTCCCACGCAGAGGGCCCAGGTTCGAACCTCGTTCCATCCTGCAATTTTTTTTCTTATTTCGTTTTTTTTTCTTATTTCGAGCAACAGCGGTTACGGACACCGGCGGCGGCGGCGGCGGAAAACTACGGCGCCAAAAACGGCCGCTGAAATGATCTCATAACAGCTTTCGCTGTAAAACAAGACTTAAATGTATAAACAAGTACAAGGCAGCGCATTAAACTATAATACTGAAAACTGCACAGATAACACCTTTCAAAGCCAAAAAAATGCGGGAAACAAATATATTAATCCATAAATGATCGCAAAACAACAAAATAAGCATACTACAATCATTAAGGTGAGTCTGAGGAAGTTAAAAGCAAGTTTTTAAGTTCAGTATTAAACCTGTAAAAGTCGTCTACTTACAGTCCGCTTTCTCGTGTGCGCGATATAAGCAACATTGAGTCCTTCACACTTATAACACGTAAAAAATGTTCCAGAAAAGAACGATCATACGCTATTTGTTTACCTTTCTCTTGTCATGCAAAGCTAGGTGACGTCACGTACATTACACAGACGTCATCCAGAAGGGCTGCATTACTCGCTTTGCTATTTGGACACGGTCGAAGTTCGCCCCGTCATCGAATTTTGTAATGGCGGCATTCTAAGCCAATCACAGATGTCGCAGCAGACCCTCCCGCCGATCGGAGCCGACGAGATGGCGAGTCCCACTGCATGGCGGAATTCGACAGCGTCCAGAATAGTATCTCTAGACGACTATAGCCTCGGAGCTGTATCCCTTCCTTTTGGAGAGTCGTGCGTCCCACGACTCTACAAAACAGAGTTAACGTGTCTCTTTAAAGAGAGTTATATATATGTGTGAGATATGCACTAAGAAAAACTCAAGCCATTGGGGAGTATCTCTGCCACACAACAATAATCGTCATCCGGCTTGCTCGCGTCTCCTTTCTTGAAAACCCGGCTCTCGTCGCTTTCCTATCAAGAATGCTCTGTCCCGCTGATAACGTGCCACGCCGTTCGTGACCTGGGAGTGCCGGGACCGCGGTGATAACGCGAGGAAAGCATGCGAGATGGATGACAATTATATTTGTGCGGCAGAAACACTCCTCCAATACTCGATTTTTTTAGGGTGTATACGTGCACTCTAAGGAAAAGAATCGAGCATTTGGGGAGTATTTCTGCCACGCTATCTATAGTCAGTCGTCATCTACCTCGCGTGCTTTCCTCGCGTTATCACCGCGGTCCCGGCACTTCCCGGTCACGAACGGCGTGCGCGTTACCAGCGTGACATAGCATTCTTGATAGGAAAGCGTCGAGAGCCGGGTTTTCAAGAAAGGAGACGCGAGCAAGCCACATGACGATTATTGTTGTGCGGCAAAAATACTCCCCAAAGGCTCGAGGTTTTCTTAAAGTGTATATACATGGCAGAAAAGAGTCAAAGGAATGTTTTTTTTAGAGTGCATGTTAAACACAAAAGCTCCGTAAGCTCTCCCTAAAACAATAAACCGTGTTTTTAGAAAAACGGCCAAACTATACAGAGCACTGTACTCGACTATGGGGGAGCGGTAAGAGTTCCCGGCTGATGGAAGGAGGTATTATGCAGCTCGAAACAATAAAACATGTGCATTATTCAGTTTCCAACGAGAAATAAAAGTTCATTGAACCTATAAACGAAAGCGTAAGGGCACTTATGCACCAAATACTTGTAACTTGCGGCAGTCTACCTTACGCAAACGCTAGACGCAATCTGCAATAATGCATTCGACGCTACAGATCGGCGATACAACAATCACATTAACAAAGCATAATACTACTTCTCAAGAAGATGAAGCAGTGTGCGGGTGTTTGGAGGAAGTCGTGTACGATTTGGCGTATTCATGTAGTCTCCAATGGGAGAGCAGTGCGCCATCCCGGTTACGAAAAATACAAGCAGTAGTCAGTCCTTGCCCACAGGAAGCACAACGAATGAGTGTGTAATACAGCGCAACCGCCGAGTGCTGCTACGTGCATGCTATCAAGCAGAACCACCATTGATTCACGGCGTTCGCACTGAAAGTATCTCCCAAATAAACCTTCACGTAAAAATTACGGTGCACGGTGAAAGCGTAGGCGACCCGCACTTCATTTCCAACAGCTGCCATTTAACTAGATGTCTGCGTCGTCCAAACGCCCACTCCATTTCGCACGTCATTCGAGCGTAATGAGCAAGCTCCCTCGCGTGGACACAGTGCAGAGGCGCGACACCACCAAGGTTCGAAGTACGCAAGAAAACTATTCCAGCCATATACACGCCCCTCAAAACCATCGTAAAGCTGTCGCCCCTTTCGTCAGGCATTACATCTTCCTCCCAAGTTACGGCAAGATTTTCACTAAGTTCGGGGCACTTTACAAGCCCGGGCTGTCGGCGTCTAGTGTGTTACGTCGCTTGTAACGCTGGTAAAACCATGTATAGCATAGGGATATATATAGCATGGCCATGCATAGTATAGTATAGCAAGGGTATGGGAAAGGGAAGTGAGGGTGAGGGAAAAGAGGGGAGAGGATAAAGCAACGCATAGCCATGTATAGCATAGTACAGCCAACGCCTCCTCTAGAAAGATGCCTGCCGCGTGAGCCAAGAACCTCCTGCCCTACCCTTTCCCTCCTTCACCGTTTCTAATGAGGGCAGTAGCTGGCGATCCTTGCGGTGGCCGCTTGCAACACACACTTGCGCATGCGCACATTACACCCCTCGACGTCACACTACGTCAGCCCCATTGAAACCAATAGGAGAGAACGTGGCGCCATCTCTCGACAAGCGACCACAACTCACGGCAGGAAGGCTACAATGGGATAGCCAGCGACGCCACAGGCATGTTTCTAGAGGAGGCGTTTGTACAGCAAGTGGGCAGGAAAGGGAAGTGTGGGTGGGGAGTAGAGATGTCAGGAAAAACGAGGAGGGGAGAGGGCATCACTGCATCACAAATGAAGGTTTTATTTCCCTCCATGGAGAGAACGTTGTCCTCTCACTGCTATCGACGTGTCCCTTTGGGAAACACCGGTGCTTCGCACCTAACCAGGTTTCACGTTAGCGGAGCTGTCTTATACAGTATAGTATAGCAAGGAGTGGGAAAGGGAAGTGAGCATGGGGAGGAGGGAAAGGAGGAGGGCAACGCCACCGGCTCCGCCGCTTCCTTAGTGTTCACGCTACTAGTGCGTACCTGCCTGAATTTTTCTTTATTCAAAACACCCCCTTTAATTGCACGATTTTGCAGCGCGCGAACATAGGAAAAGGGACAGAGTAGACAGAAAGAGCGCTGACTTCCAACTGACTTTATTTTGCAAAGTGGCAAAATCTGTCCCTTTTCCTATGTTCGCGCGCTGCAAAATCGTGCAATTATGAACACTAACCAACTAGCCCAGGCCTCTACACTTATAAGCTACCCCCTTTAAATTTCACCTCCTCTACGCGGTCGATCCCGTGACCTCCTTCCCTTTCCCCTCTCGCGATGCTGCCCCTTTCACCCTCGTCAAGCGACTTGTTTCTAGCGAACTACGCCGACACTACGACGGCACAGGGCCCGCAAACACAGCTTGCCTGTAAAAAATTACACCATCTCCCGCTAAAGGTGACCATGTGTGGATGCGAAGTAGCGGGGAGATGGTTAGCTTGAGCGGGAGATGGTGTAATTTTATTGAGAGGACGAATGAGAATGTATGAGAGAAGAGAGACAACGCCGCTCGACGTTGGCGTTTCGATTCGGCTTCGCGTTGCCGCGCCGCCTCGAGATCCGCCGCTCGACGTTGACGTTTTGATTCGGCTTCCCGAGCCCGGAGTTCAGGGTCCGCTTGCCGCCGTTCACGTTTCCTTTCGGCTTCGCGAGCCCGAAGTTCGGGATCGCCGCGTCGCCGCTCCCGTTTCGCGGCAGCGGCCCGAGCGCTCATCGCGGCGCTGCACAGGAGAGAGAATGAGGTGCGCGCGCTCCGTCGTTTTCATACCGCGTAACTACCGTGGCGCCCCCAGCGGAGTATGCAGCTGTCGCACCACCTGCCGTGCGCGCCGCTCCGTAGAGTAGAGGATTCCTAGAGGATAGGGGGGGTTGAGCGTAAGAGAGGAGAGAGGGGGGGGGGACGCGCATGCGCAGGGGTGGGTGGACGCCGCGGGACGCGGGAGTGAGGGACAAAGCCCCCTATGCTGCTTCGCATCTAAAATCGGGAGCCATCGATAATCCTTGACTTGGGTGTATGGTAGTGGCACTCGCACGTAGGCGTTCGTGTGCCCTGGTGTATTCATTTGGTTACGCCTGTTAGAGTGTACTAATGTACACTACCTTTGCGTTTCGCCCTTCCCCAATTTTTTAATATGAATGAATGCTATAAGCAAGGCCGAGGCTTGGGCTAAGGTCGCCACCTCGGGGTGTCTTAAGACGTTGACAAAATTGCACTCCCATTGGAAACTCGCCGAATGGGACGGACGCGTAGAAGGAGCTAATCGCGGAGGCCACGGTCATGATCCATTACTTCACTTTACCGCTCCCAGACGCTGACACCACCCCGCCGACCAAGAGCACTGCGACAGGGAAGTGTGAGATATAAGTGCGTTTGTAAGGCATTCACAGTGTGCGACCGCGTACTTGAATGGATTTCCAGAGTGGAATCGTTATTACAGATGCCAAAGTTTTAACATGCAGTCAGCTAACAGCTGATGGTGTATCGTTGTACTGTTCCGTAACTTGCGATTAGTGTGTCAACATTCTCATGTGTGAGGCAATAAAGAAAGAAAAAGTGACTGTGGCGCAGTGGATAGTGTGCCCTGCATATGTTGTCGCGGACCAAGAAGTCGTGGGTTCGACACCCGTTGACGGAACCTTTTTATCTGATCGCGTGCATTTTTTCGACGTCATTTCCCGGCCTAAAACACTTCCGCGTTAACATAATAATCAGTTATATTTCAACGCAAATCAAAGACACGAAACCAGTCTATGAAGTAGTTACTAGAACGTTCCTTTATACCGCGTATTTGAATTATTTCTTCCTGGGAGGTTCCTTTTTGTTGTTGATTGTGGAGGTTTAGCGTGACGTCACCTATGACGTGCGTCACGTGGGCTTCTGTAACCCTAGCTTCGCCGCCCGTGAATCGTCCAATGAGATAGAGACTTGCAGCTCTCGCATTAAAATAGGTATAGCTTAGAGTACCTCACAAGTACTCTGCCAAGAGAGAGAGCTGTAAGCTGTCCCTAAAACAGAGACCACGCGTATTACTACAGTTCCCCAAGACGCCACATGAAGCGGCCTACACAGAAAACACGACAGATGAACCAACACAAAACCCATCTCCTCTTACGCGTATGCTATCAAACAGAACCGCCATTGATTCACAGAGTTCGCATAAACATATTTTTCAAATTATGGATAACTTAGATATTGCCAGCACGAAGTACAAGAGCCAGCCTTTTGCAATTTGTTTGTAACGGCTACCCCTTAGCTTACTTTTTGTGCCACATAAACGTGCGCTCAATATCGCCCTTATTTCGGGCGTAATGACCGCGCTCACTCACATGGATATAGCGTGGCTACGCGACAACCAAGGCCCGAAATACAGAAGGAAAAATTTTTCTGGTATAAAGTACCGCGGTTGTGATCGTCTCAACATTTCGTCCATTGTGTTTTTTACGTGCAACACGGTTTGAAAACAAACTCCGAGCACCTGCACAACTGAAGCGTTCAGTATAACATTCCAATACAACATTTCTACGTATTTTCCGTATGGTATCCGCAAATTCTTGCGGAAACTATATTAACTCATTAAAAATTCAGACCAGTTCCTTTAAAGGGCCCCTAAACAACATCTGAAAATGCAAAGAACGAGCGTGTTATTCTCTCCTGGGGTTCACCGTCTTCGCGGCACAATTCGTGACGCCAGCAGTCTGTTCACGTGACGTCATGAGGAAATAAACTCTCCATTGTTCCATATACGAGGGATATCAGTTGTGCCTTGTCTCGCATGACTATCGTTGCGCGTTCAACCGATTTCACTTCGTTTCGTGCGTTTTCCACTAGGCAAACGGAAATAACAGCGTGTATCAGAAAAGCGGGAAATGCCGATAGGCATTTCTTGCTTTTCCCACAACTCTTAGTGCTGGCATTGTCCACGCGTTTTATGAAGAAATAAGTCGCGAGGATGAGACAGCACCTGTAGAGCACTTAATCAGTACGAGAAGTTAAACCAAAAATCAACAGCCGGCCCCATAGGAAACAAGACAAGGAAGATTCCACGAAGACAAGACTGAAGAGCCACCACTTTCAAGATTCAGCACCGAAGATTAAACTCTGACACATGTTAGCAGCAAGAAAGCAATGTAAACGTAAACAGTAGTTCTTTTTGTTTTTTTTTTAACACGAAAGTGTTTTATGCCGGGGTCCACCAAGTACATCCGTCACGGATATGACGTTGATAAAATGGACGCCAACAGGTGAGAAAGAAAAAAACCAAGAAAAAGATACCCCGCTGGGAATCGAACCCACGACGTTGCGGCCGCGACGGCAAGCGCCCGACACCCTACCGAGTAACCTAACTCGGGAGATGCTAGACACGGCGCGAACGCGCCTTATATCTTTCACACACTCTCTTTCGCGGCGGGCGGAGCGGGGCGGTGCTGCCGTCTGTGAGATGTGACCAGAAGTAATGCTTGAAGATCGACACTTACTAGCGCTTACTCCGAGATTGCACGTGATATCGGAGGTCATGGTTAAAGCGTCTCGATACCAGAGGGGTAGACTGGCCGCGCTGGCGTTGCCGAGGCGCCCTTGACGCAGTTACGTTCTTTGCCTTTGGCTTCGTGTTAGCGTGCGTCGGCTCATCGGAGTAGTGCAGTTTCCACGTGCACCAACGGGATTTCTCCGCGGCCGACTGCTTCAATTGCGAGAGCACCGACTAACAAAACTGCTGCAATATGCGTTGCAGAAAGGACGCGATTTCGACGGGCGAATGTCGTGCCTTGGTGGAGCGAGTGCCGCGCCTGCGAGACAGAGGCCAGCGGGACGCACGCGTTTGCGGCTCAGGCTACGAACCTCTACCTCCCGGCCGTGTTGCTGAAGCGCAGTGTGTGTTATGTATGCATGAGCACAAGCGTCGGCTACCCATTGCTAGAAAGCGCACACCGTGCCGTTTCTCTCCTTAATTGAATACGCTTTGAAGAAGCGCATACCGGGTACCAGTGTTGATTATGAGCTTGCTGATATCATCCTTACGCGGGATTCACGATTCGCTGTGTCCAAATATATGTTCACACCGTCAGCTACCATAACGGTTTAATAATGATCATGGGCGTTAGTCGTCGCGATAGAGACATGCTGTCAACATGGGTGCATCCACGTCAAACGGTGCTAGAGCTGCCAAACACGAATAAACATTGTACAAGCTCTCATATATCACTACACAATAAGCACTACTTCTGTGAAGACACGTTTCACTTTCGTGTTATACCGATTCCTACGACGGAGGGATCATCCATGTTTTTTTGTCCGCTATTCTGGGTTGGGGTCCCGTTCTCCTTCCCCTTCAAAATTTAACTTGGCTCTGCCCTGTTCATTTTTCTTTTCTCATTGGCATTGCCTGCTATATTATTATGGTGCGGGCCGAGGTTTTATTCTTTTTTTTTTCATACCTCACAATAAAGAATGTAGTGAGGGCGAGAAGGAAACTACTATCTCGTCTTTGAAGTCGTATCAGCATAAAGGCCCTTTAAGGACTGTAAGGCAAAAAAAAAAAGAATGTGCGAAATATTGGAGCGTGTACGGATCTTGTCGGTAGGGCGCCGCTTTTGCTGATAGGCTGCGAGGCCAGGTACACATTAGCAGCAAGAAAATATTTAAGTATAACATCATTAACTATTAAAATGTTCCGGTAATTCTCATTGATAATTTAGGGCACGCATTAGAATCAGAAGCTGCAGCCCGGCTAGGAGCAGTGAGTTGATTCCCGCTTTGCAGAAATCGTAGCACCACTTTCCCGATATCAAGGTACGGTACAAAGAACTTTATATAACCCTTTGCTGTCCGAAACCTTTACCCACCTTCAGTCCCTTCCTGTGTGAAGCTAAGGAGAACAAAACTGAAGTAACATAAGTTAACTTACTCGTTTAGAGATGACGCATAATGCAGTGAGAAAATGCGCACGTGAATTAACCACGAAACAACTTGTCGAGCAGTGCCCGACCACAGGCCGCTGCAGCCTTGCGTTTTCGGTAATGGCCCGACAACGCACCGCAAAACTTTAAAGCGCCCTGAGAAACTGGCTCACAAAAATTAACATGATTGTTTTGTGAATGGAGAGACGATCTTGCACCGCATTGACATTTTGGTTGTTTAAGCGCTCTTGAAAATGCAACAAATATTTCGTGCTGACCATTGCGTACGGAACTTCACCCAAGTGAAGTTTGCCACCAATATATTTTTTTTCTCTTAAAGGGTCACCGATATCGCACCTTGGCAGTGGGAGCTGCACTCACTCCAGTGCGGGCTCAGTTCCCAGTAGTAGCGGCGTTCGTCTCTAATCGACATGGTGTACTGGAACCGGATGTCAGGAGACTCCACTTTGCCGACGGTGAGAACCTGAGAGGAAGGAATTAAAAGACGGCTCGCAATAAGTGCATACGCTAATTGCTCAGCTACAAGCTCAAACGTGGTGATAACAGAATACAATCCAAAATCGGATTGCGATTGAATGAAGACACGTTGTATTTTCGTTTTTTAGATGGCCGAATTTGACAGTGTCCAGAATAACAACCCAGCTCAGGGCGTTTCGTCGATATTTCAGGTTTTCCGAGCGCAGCCTCATTTTAACCCATATATGCCCAGTGTCATACATACAGGACGCTTCTTTGATGCACTCTAACATCGCTATTTCTTTAGCTGATGACTAGCGCCACCTACAGCACATCAAGCAGGCCTCATTCTCAATGTGTGCAAGCCTAGACGTCGCTTGCTTTTCATGCTGCCACGTGCCGACCGCTTTTTCCGTTCAAACGCGTGCTTTGCGTGAAAGACGCCATGGAGACGAAGAAGTGCAGTGTCGGTGTGCACGTGAAATGTTTGAAGGCTTACCACACCTGCAGATAGCACCCCTAATGCCCAGTGTCCTATATTTATAGGACGGCTTGAAAAACAGTGTTGCGTTTACCTGGCAGTAAATAAAGAACTTGTGCTTTCTTTTGAGGGTAGAAGTACACTTTTTGTGAAACAAAAATATTCGTTTTGTCATTTTTTCTGATTTTGGGCATATATGGGTTAAAGTAGCCCTCACTTTAAAGGTACAGTAAAGAGAAAAACAATTTTTGCCGTATTATTAAATTATCTTTTCACAATTCCAAGGTCACCACGCTTGCCGCGAGAACACGCTTGGTAAGCGAGAAAACGCACAAGAAGAAAATGAGGCTGGCGACGCCACCTTGAAGTTCCCGCGCCAATCGTCGTGACGTCATAGTTTTTGACGGCGTTTACGAGGTCCTACGTAGCTCCTTAACAGTAAAAACGAAGTACATTGCCCTCTGAGGGTGCCACAGACTTAGCATACCAAGTTTCAGGAAATTTCGTCGAGCCGATGTCACCAAAATACGAAAAAGTACGCTTTGAAATCTGTGACGTCACATGCGGAGATTCCGGCGCGAAATTTAAAAACGATGCTTTGACCTTGATTTCTTTTCTTTCCCTATTTATAAGCCTACGATGGTGAAATTAACGTCATTAGAGTTCTCAGAGTGGAATTTATCAATATAAACCGATTCAGAGTTTAACTTCAGTGTCACTTTAATATAGGAAACACGCAAAATAGACAACTATTGTTGCCCGATAGAGATACGCCCCAAATGAGTCAAACTCCTTTTAGGGTGTTATGGCGATAAGGGAACACCCGTAGGGAGTGTAAGTTCCTCTAGAGTCTACGTGGGCAAGATAGTAGAGCGTACCATGAGGTGCAGTTCCTTGCCGAGCGGCTTGGTGGCGTTGATGCGTTCGACGGAGGCGTTGGAACCGCTGTACTCGATGACAGTGCCGCCGTAGCGAAGCGTCTTGCGGAACATGCTCACCGTGTAGTTGCCGTTCAGCAGGAATTCGTCCTCGGCACTCTTCAACGCTGCGATAAGTGGCGATATTGAGAAAGATAAAGATTTAAATAGGAACAGAAGATATAACCACAGATATCTTCAGGCCTTGTCACTATATATAAGGCGTTTGAATGGAAAAGAAGTGTGAAGAACGGCAAGAGTACAAAAAAGGTAGATATCTCAATAATTAGACTAAAACAGAATTAAGGCAATGCCGGTGCGATAACACTGCATATTACACAACACCAATCATTTAGTCGTCTTCAGCCAACGCTAGATAACATTATCACGTACTGAAGAATGCGGGTATTGGGCCAATCAATACGGTAGTTGAAGTTAGCTCACAGAGGCGGCATTCACACCACCGGCTGAGAGAAAGCGGCGACCGGTGACCGAAGAACTACTCACGGCGAGAGATGTTCAGACCGGCGAAAGCGACGCGCCCTTTGTCACAATCATGATTGCTTCTGTTTATGTCTGTTTCGTTGCTAGCACAACCACGGCCACGTAAAATAACCTTCAGCGTACTGTCACAGGTATTTCGACGTCATGCTTCTCAGCCACTGATTGGTTCAGTAGCTTTGCCAGACTCGAGTCGCGGAGCTGAAGAATCGGGTCATCGATCGACTTCACCAGGGGAGACTTCAGGAATACCGTTGTCGCATAGTCTTTTGATAGTGATCGAGCCAGATCCGAATCGAATTTCTTCTTACTGGCTCATCTACGCAACCTGCAGAAGGGAGGCAATCACTGTTGATAAACTCGATCGCGATAGGGCTTCATCGCGATCCGCAGTGCGCAGTGTGATACCGATGCAAGAGGACACTCGCCGGAAATTTAGTGTTTTCGCACTCACCGAGGTAGTTGTCGTCCTTTTCGAATCCAAATTGGTTAATCTCTACGTAGCTGGCCCCAGCAGGAATTACTGTCACGAAGTTGTAGCCTGCAAATAAAGAAAACAAAGGTCTAATGCTTAAAATACCGATTACAGACATACTTACACAAAACACACATTTTTCAGCGTACACGCTATGTTTGAACCTAAGGGTAATCGCCAAAGTCCGCTTCGAGAAGCGCATTAAGACACACACACACACACACACACACACACACACACACACACACACACAGAGCGATGTCCTATGCTCTGTGTGTGTCCGTGCGTGTTCTCCGTGTGTGTTCAGTGCCGCTGTTCAATAAATAGGGGGGGGGGGAGGGAGTTAATTCTGCCGTAAGGGACAGAGAGCTAGGCTGTGATTTTTTTTTTCAATTGTAAGATCGATTTAATCGAAACAGACGATCATTAGGCCAATTTCCATTTTTTAAAAAGCTGTTTCTTTTTCTCTTTTTGTCGAGCTTGGTGGCGCATACGTCACCGCCCCGTCATAAAGGGGACACACAGAGCACCATCAATCCATTCATGGATAGCCACTGCACTGCAAACTTTGATCAAAAGGCCGTGGACGCACGCAGGCGCGTGCGCTATCTCGACAGAGATCAGTAGACGACTCCTACCCCTGTACGTGTTGTGCTCTGACCGCTTACTTCGCGTTGAGACGACTGGCAGCAGGAAAACCGCTTCGCTCCATGGAGCGGCAGTACTCCCTTACGGCAGCGTTCTGTAGTGTTACACGAGATCTGATCCTAAACGGATTAGCTTCTAGCCTTACTTCGTATGGATGGATGGTGGAACTTAATTAAATATAGTCCTGAGAGACGCGACCAGCGCGCAGTGGGCTTCTCCCACGTTGGGACGGGTAGGCTTAGCCTGACCGCCGCATCGTGGGCTCTCTGGACGGCCCAAAGCTGATCCCCCTTGTTGGGGCTTCTGATGGCGGAGCTCCACCTGGCTGGGTCGGCTTGTTCACTGCCCAGTAACGAGGGGCATCGCCAGAGCATATGCTCTAAGTTAGCTATTTCCCCACAAAGGGGACACGAGCTGCTAGTGTAAGTATCTGGGTACATTTTGTGAAATAAGGCCAGATTTGGATATGAATCAGTCTGCAGGAGTCTAAGCGTCATGGCCTGGGCTCTGTGTAGTTTTCTGTGAGGAGGGGGGTAGAGCCTCCTGCCTAGGTAGAAGTGCGTATGACATTACAATTTATTGCTATCGCATCCATTGCTTCACCCTTGCGACAAAACCGCGATTTTTTTTTTCGTGCGCCATCAAAACGATTCGAGTTGGGGTGCGAAGCATTCAAAAGAGAACAAACGCGGAGGCGTGACACATCTCGAAGAATGGAGCCACCGCACACTAAGAACTGCATAAAGATCCAGCCGAGGCCTTGCTTTGATCGACGAGCGGTTCTTTAAAGAACGACGGCTGCCCTTGGGCGGCTGCTTTTGTATGCGACAGGCGCACGCCCACCCACGCGAGAAATATGAATGCTCCTACAGTCAAACCGTATACAAGGTCAGTTTTGGTCGATTTCACAAGGGCGAAACGTCTGAAGTGCGATACCAGGCAACGATGGCAAAAAAAGCCCGTAATATAATTGTTGGGGGTTTTACGGCCCAAAACCACGATATGATTATGAGAGACGTCGCAGTGCAGGGCTCCGGAAATTTCGACCACCTGGGGTTTTTTAACGTGCACCTAAATCTAAGTACACGGGCCTCTAGCATTTCGACTCCATTGAAATCAGTCGATGTATTTATCGTGCCCCGCCACCCTTCTGAAGCTTTCTGCACTTAACGTGGTTTTACACTGCCTCCAAGAGCGGAGGCACCTCACCTGGTTTTGCGCATTGCATCCGTGATCGAACCACCTTTGACCAAGCTAAGGTGCCATGTGATGACGTCACATGGCGACGTCATGTCATGATATTTTTTTTTTTGCATCACTCGTCCCCGACGCCGCAGGACGCGAGACGCCGCCGACGCGGGAGGCGGACGGTCAAAAATCGCCTTTGATGAGGCATCTAAGGCTTTCGCCTTACAATATAATTCAATTACCGCCCGTCCAACTACCGCGTCAGTAAGGGAGTAACGCAGCATTGCTGCCTACCATAGCGTAATGCGGAATACAAAGAATCGCCCATTATCAGAGGGAGTTTACCGTGACCTCAAAATCATTGTTGTAGACGCGGTTCTATTTTCGACGCGCATCACTACGTGACTTAGCGAGAATAACGGTGGACAAAAAAATTTGGTAAAAGCGCACGCAAAACACGGAACGGCGCACGTATAAACACGCACACTTTTTTTGTTTCGTCTCCTGCCTGTTTTCTCCCGCGTTTTACGTGCACCTTTCATAAAAATCGGTTACCAACATGTCCAAATTGCCACAGAGCGAACGAACACCGATGTTTCCCGTCTTATCGCGTTTCCTTACCCTAAGGAGCGCAGTAGCGGAACTTACGGTCGCCGTCTCAAGCGGGAGAGTGACGTGAGTCACCTGAGCTTAAACACCTCGTATGACGTCACCGGTAGAGTGGCACGTCGCTTTCGATTCTGGTTCTGGCAGTAGCCTATAGCGATACCGGCAAAACAGTGACAATAGCGAAGCGGCACGGCGTTAGGTTATTGGCCTCCTTTCAGAGACACGGAGGACCTAACCACCAACACTGGTAAAACTACGATACTTATATATGCAACGCCAGGCAGAACCTTTCGCTTTCAGTCAACTTAAGGTTAACAGCGGTTAACAGCTTAAGTTAACAGGTTAACTAGCCCAGTCAGCCACGTTATTAACTTTTAGTCAAATTTCACGGTGGTGGAATGACGTCACGCGTGACGTTCCTGCTCAAGTCACGTGACTTCCCCGCGTGTGACGGAGACCGAAAGTTCCGCTACATCACTCTTTAGGATAAATAAATACGCCTACTCGTAATACGCGCCGAAAAATGCCATGTTCCATAAATCCGGTAACCGAGTAAGCCACCTTAATCTCTTACCGATTATCGTCTCACGCTTGCGTTGTTTTGCTTAATGTAACTGACAGAAAACCTCGTGTTTATATATTTGGAATGTAAAGTGTGAGTCAGGCGATGGCGGCCGTAGCTGCTCACCGAACTTTGCGAGGTTGAAGTGTCCCTTGATGGTCCGGCAGGTGGCGTTGTCACCACCGCACACGCCGCACATGTCGGTCGTCGCCGTCGAGTTCAGCTGGTGGTCACAACCGGCAGGCTGCTCGAGAAAAAAAAATTTAAAAAAAAAACGGTTTGAGTACAAGAGAACTTGTTGCTCAGTTAATTGAATTAAACTGGCCTACGATAACTATTTTGAACAAAGTTGCACTTGAACCAAGTTGGTGTATAACCGAAGTAACATGCACAGCAGGTTAGACCTGTTTGAGAACGAAACTCTAATGCCTAGACGATGAATAATGGCTGACTAGAGGCGTACAAAAAACGTTCACAATGTGTCTTCACAACGTGTAGCAGGGGGCACGGACACCCATTAACGCATAGCCGCAAATCTACGAAGTCTCGGGTCCGGATCACATAGTTCGTGCAGGTAGAAAATGTGTCCTCCTAGCTCCAACAGACCGCAAGACGCTGGAACCGTGGTCTCTGATGTTATCAGCTAGAATGTCTACAATTTCTAGTCTATTAATCATTCTATGTTTTATCAGAGCACGTTCGTCGTACCGCGTAAGTTCAGCAAGAAGTAAAGTCTGCAAAGGTCGCTCTCTCAACATTATAAGACGCGTCGCTTACACTAAATAACCTTTTACTTAAAAAAGGCATCGAAATGAGAACTAGAGCGTGTAGGAAATAGCCACAATTAACGCACCTTGCAGACTCCATTGATGCATACGTCGAAGGACTCCGGGTTGCAAGCGGTGCCGTCTATTACCTTCTCCTTGAGCAAATAGTAGGCGGACTGGCCCACCACCCGGCAGTACAGCTTGCACGAGTCCACGTGCGAGACTGAAGAATGAAGTGAGGCTTGTAATCAATTATATCGCACAGACTGTAGGGATTATTGGTCAGCTGCCAGCTCGTAATAAGCTCACGTGCTACGTGACGCCAACAGGCAGAAAAAGAGTGTTCCACACTCGCCGTCATGGTATCCTGGCGGCGCTGACTGACGCTCCCACGTTTAAATACACATATATACTCCATAAAGTGGACGGGGGGATGGCCGCCGCGGTAGCTCAGTTGGTAGAGCATCGGACGCGTTATTCTAAGGTCGCAGGTTCGGTCCCTGCCCGCGGCAAGCTATCGTTTCGTCCACTTTTCTTTCTTCACATTTACATTACATTTACTACTAATAACGTCCCCTATACTTTCCTTGGCATTATTGTCTGTTAGTTCTCATTAATATTCTGTATAACAAAGAAAAACGAGCCCTCAAAATTTCCACTTCTTTCCTACACTGTTATTCAAGTCGTTTATTCAAACAACGGTAGATAAGCGAGAAACAAGGCTCGTTCTAACTTATTACTGCCGCACGTGCTGTAGTCCGAACTACAAAATAAAAAATAAGTGTTTAACGAATGCGTCAATGCACTTCGAACGAAATGAAGTTTAACTTATGAAGTGTACTTAGAAACATAGCATGCACCACTGTTAAGCGTGATCGCCGCGTACGGATCGTACATTACAGAACCAGATACGCCGTCTTGCACGCGTGAACACGCTGGCATTACCACTGGGATTTCAGTTGTCGAAATTGCAACTCGAAGGAAGAAAGGAAACGAGACAACATTTAATCGGAAAGCGCGCTTATTGAAGTTACCCGGGCAGTGTAGAACTTACCTCGCAATGATCAAAACTTAAGCAAGTTTGCAGAGATTCGTGGCACTGAAACGCGGGCACGCAAATATCGACGCGAGTACAAACGAAATCGTGAGGACATCTTGATGGCCGGATTGGTAGATCATTGCGTGGTAGAGCGCCAGCAATTCGAAAATAAAAGAAAGAAAGAAACAGCGAGTAAGAAAGGTACAAAGTGACAAGAAAGATGGCGCGTTAGGCTAGTTGGTAGACGTTCGCAATTAAATATTACCTTGAAGCGTAGCTAAGACACGGACAATGAAGGTGGACTGGACAGCGCTATCCTGCCCTGTACACTTACATTGTTCCCGTATCCGGTGCGCTTCAAATTAACATCAAATCATGACAAGAAAGATGCTCTAACAACTAGCACTACTCCGCGAAAACAACGTCCCTGAAGACCAGAAAGTAGAACATTACTTGAGATTCTGTCGTTAAGAACGCCCGAGAGAAAAATACGCGTTAAATTTTCAGTTTCTTGTTTATCGAAGGTTTTGATTACAACTACCACAACTACCATTACTAATAATGCTACTAGTAACAGTACTAGCTACTACTGCTCACTTCCGGAATGATGTGCCGTCCACTTGGGGTTGTAGGGGACGTCGGGAAAGTTGAACGTCTTGCCGTTGAACGCCGAACACTGCTGCTCGCGGAAGTCCATGGAACCGAGGGGGCAGGGCTGATGTGGAACACCGTAAGAATAAACACGAAGAAAAAGAAAAAAAAAGAACTGAATATCAAGAGTCAAACCGCAGCTGCCACTGTGTAAAGCGTTCGCTTTTTATCAGTTGCACTAAATACACGGTATACAAGAAAATCGTTAGATTAAACGCACTCCAACCGATACGTAGCGAGCTCTGACGCGTGTTACATATACAAAATGCATTTTGGTACACCAATGTTTTCTCGTGAGTAAGTTATCCGACTAGCCGAAAGAGCATCCGAGGCCCAAGAGGTCGCGGATGTACTCTGAGGCCACAGGGAAAGGCTTACGAGAAACTGGAGTAGACACAGAAGACAAAAAAGACCAAGTCGTCGTCCACTAACTATCATGCCCCAACCTCAACCCAAACTCAAGATTATGAAGTCTTCCTGTCTCACTCTCTCGTCAGTATTTGCTAACTACAGCAAGGTGTGACTCAACGTTTATCCAAAAACACAAAACAAAGTTTTAAAGAAGAGGGCGGGGGGGGGGGGGTGATGTTAGCGTACCTGTGTGTTGCACGAGCGGTACTTGACTCTTTCGCCGGTACAGTAGCGACCTCCAAATGCAGGGCTGAAATGAAGAACAATGCGAACGCTCTCGCCCAAGCTGTCCTGCATTTCTCTATAGCACGCATTCCTTATGCACAAAGAGTAAGGAAAATATGGCTCCACTTTCGCTTCTTGAAAGCTCCCGGCACAGTACCGGCACCTTATGTATACTGCAGACGTAGCGAGTGTAGTGTCGTTCCTACCTCGGGCTGTTGCACTCTCGCCGCGTGCTCTGGATACCTCCTCCGCAGGTCCTGGAGCAGCGCTCGTACTCCTGCCAGGGACCCCACTCGCCGTCGACCTTCTTGCGACGCTCGGCGTCCGCAGGACGGGCCACGCACTGACCCTGCTGACACCACTGCGACACCACAGACAGTCCGTACGTGTGGTTCGATCAGTCGTTAAACATACAAAAACGGCAAACTTAACAGCCCCAATATGGCAGCACGGAAACTCATTCGTAAAATAGTCCATAGCCTGTAAGCGTGAAGGTTTGGTCTCTCTGGTGCTCCACTGCAGGGTATATTGACAGCTCGAAAAATAAACGAAGGACGAAGCGAGGGGACAGAGGGTTGAGCCCCGTCTATGGTCTATAGGCATAGGTTAAACCGGATGCTCACGTGGTTCTTGCCGCAGGAGGTACCGTCGGCCCACGGCATGTGCTGGGTGCGACACCCTCCGTGCGGGTGTCCGTGCACGGTGCACCAGAGTCGCTTGCAGACGGGCATGTACGGGCACACCTTGGCGCCCCGGCCGAACACTAGCTCGCACTGCTCGTCCATGTTGAACAGCTCGCCGGCCTGCTTGCTGCTCGGTGAGGAACGGCTGCTCGCGGAGGGGGGCGCCACCAGCAGGTTCTCGCCGGGAGAGTCGCGAAGGCAGAGACCGTAGCCTGCACTGCAGTACCAAGACACAGGCGCGGTGTCAATCTATGCTCTCTGAGTTAAATAGCCGCGAAGTCCGAGGGCATGTCACGCATTTACAAACAGTTTTTCTTTTTGTCGTAACAAGAGATTGACTATTTTACACCATGAAAATTAGAATTGCGCTCAGAACGCGATCGTGACAATCACTCTATAGTGAGCTTACAATGATCGTCGATTTGTACGTTGTAGCCGGCTAAAAAATGATAATCTTTAAGGGGTTGTACGACCAGGAATTTTGCCGCTTTCTACCGCAGCCTTTCAAGCCCAGCCTTTCAAAGTTATGACGTTACCACAATAATCCCATGACAGAGAGGTAAGAAAAAAGCTTGTCTTGGATGGACGAATGCTATGAGCGCCCTCTTCATAACAGACCGTCACCTTCGCTCCACCAATCTCGGAAAGAAAAAACAGACGTTCCGGAGCGGTAGCAGCTTTACGATTCGTGAGCTGTTCGCATTAATGCTTCCTTAACCTATGTTAATGCGTCGCTTAGTCTTTAACTCCTTAAAATGTTTCTTGCCCTTCTTTTTCAACATACTAAAGTAAAAGAACGCATCGTTACAACGAGTTTATTTTTTATAAAATGACTCAGTGATTAAAACGCACTACGTGAATGTAACGCAACAAAGAATGCTTCGCAGCTTTCTCTTCACCAACACTTCGTATAGGTGGCATCCGCTGTACGAGGTATAAAGCGCAGCTTAAAGACGAAAAAGAACTATTAATTGATGTAACAGCCACAACCTTTCCAGCGCAGTGCGTCCGACGCTTTCCAAGTATCCGCAAACGGGAGTTACCTGTGTCTGCTATGAAATAGTCGTTCAAACCTAGCCACATTTCGAAGCTGCAGCGACAAGTGGAATAACCTGATGTGTGGGACCGGGCTAGTCGGCATTTCATATTTAAAAAGGTTCTGCTCAAAACGTACACAGTAGAAAAAGAAGCGACAATAGGGTGCTCGGCCTTTTCGCTTCTTTTTCTACTGTGTACGTTTTGAGCTGAACCTTTTTCACATATGAAATAACGTAAATAGTCGGGTGCGAGCGAACGTTCAACTTGATATTTGAAGATCTTTGCGGAAGTTAAGTGCTGTCATCCAAGCACAGCTTAACACGAGAACATCGTAGTACTATCTGAACCTATCCTAACGCACGCGACTTGAACCTAATTTTCGAGATTTGCAGAAGCAGTTTCAGCCACATGGTTAGTGCGCAGTTTCGCGGAGTTTTTGTATACCTGAATCCAGTGTATCTGGTGGCCACCGGTAGCTACCGCTCAACTTCGTGAACATACTGCCCGCATTGAGCCGACCGTTGCGTAAAAATTGAAGAGCTTCCAATATCTCGCAAGGTCGTGCTATGAAAAGTGCGAATCTGTTGAGTCTCTCGAGCATGTTTACATGTATGGCCAGGAGAAGAAAAATAAAGACGGTTAAGTGAGACAGCCATGGAGCACGGTCGGTGCTCCGGAACCACGGCGCCGGGTTGCCCCAGCCTTCTCTGGCGTTCCTGCGTCTGGTTTTTAAGCGAGCTGTTTGTGTAACCAATCACAAACTAGCTTAACCGCACCTCGTTTAGCTAGCCTCACTTCCGCGTTTCGGGCTAAACATAAGCTGACCCGAATATTCGCGTCTGTCTGCCCTCCCACCCCGACTCGCTTCAGCGCGAGAACGAATCAAAACGGCGAAAAAGAAAGAAAATAAGAACGGCCTGAAATGCGCGCCCTTCTTTTAGGTTTGTTTAGACATGCTTGCGTTTGATGGGTTTCAGAATTTTGAACTTTGAGGACGCGGCTGGCGTCACTAAAGGACAAGGAAGTATCGGCAGACACGACTCACAAGATATAGATTATGAAGATTACGAATTGAAACCCCGGACACGGTACTGAGTACAGTGGTCACCTCCGTTGCGATTCCGCCAACCCTCGCGTCGGAGATGTACTGAACCACCGCTTTTACGGGCTGTACCCTCTAGCGGATTACACCGTGTCGAGACAAATCAATAAATCGTATAATCAGTAAATCGATCACTCGAATGTGAATCGACCAGAAGCTGGACGGCGTAAGTTAAGGCAACATTGGTGCGATAGTTGACAATCGTGATTACTCTTAAGCATGGCATTTGCTGAGGTGGAAGATGCGCCAAGATATGGGTAACTGAAAAGAAATACGATAAGAATATGTGACACAAAGAGCAGAAGACATAAAAGCGAGACAAAAAAAAGCGAAAGGAGGAACCACGAGCAAAATAACGAATAACATGCTATAGAATACCCAGAAGAGATGTAGATAACTAAAATTCATAAAAAAATTATTTAATAGGACGATATCCTTGATGCAGCTGTTCAGGCCACAAGAAGACTTGGAATAAAAATAGCAATAAAGGTAAATAAGGACTAGTTAACGTTTTGTCCAGGATTATAAACTGTTACGTTCATGATTTTTTTTTCTCATTGAAAGGAATATTTTTTCTTACTTTCAATTTTTAAGGCGGTGCGCTACAAGTAGCCGCATGTAAGGGTATGTGATTGGTGGTGTAGCCGAGTACTCACTCGAGGAAATTGGTGACGTAGTGCCTACTACAGGCTGACCAGGACCACGGGTGGCTGTTGTAGTCCAGCATGCGGGCCATGACGTGCAGCGGCTGACTGGCCAGCCGGTACTTGGCACACTTCTGGTCGTCGTCGTGAGGAATGTTCAGGCTGAAACAACACGTACGGGAAGCGAAAAACTTTCACAAGTGCTTCATATATTATCCGATAACCGTAAATCTCCAACTACGCTACATAACAGGAACCCAGTTTAAAACCGTATGAACTTTAAAAACCTTATAACCTTAACCTTATAGACATCAAACCTCATAGCCTTGTAACCTTAAACCTTAAAACCATATAGTCTACTTAGCTTAACACTTTAGAAGAAAATTACACAGACTATTTAGGAGTCTCAAATATATGCGAAGCATGCAGAGACTGTATATATGCTCGGAAGGTTCGGGAGTTTGAGTACTTACATACCACGGAGGTTGAAGAATCGATACCCCACGTACTTAGAAGTTTAGCGGGCGCGAATCCCTATACAGATCAGAAGTCGAGGTTTCGATAACTTACATGTTTCGATGGTCGATAGGATTGAGCTACGACAGGCTTGTTAAATCGTGGGTTCCAGTCGTTATTCACTATATGCTCCCCACGTATTCCTTATGGAACCCTTCGTACCCTTATCAGAATGGCGCTTTGTAACGTTACAGACAAACGGATTGGCTGGGGGAGTGGCCCAAGAATGCTTCGCACTAAAGGTGTTGCGCAGACCGCCACTGCTTAAATATCGAATAATAGCATCCTATTGTGCTCATCATTACATACAGCACATGACTCTACTACTTGCCAAGTACATAGAAAAAATATTAAATCATATTAAAAGAGGGTTGCGTTTATAATGAAGCTAGCTGCCGCCAAGACGCCGTAAGCGTACACGCGTGTCGTAGTCTGCCGGCAGCCGCGGAATGCAACTGTTGTAGAAGGAATCCCGAAAGCGTGCTTCACCACGATCATCCTCAAAATGTGGGGAAGCCAGCTCTCAAGGCACGTTACGTGCGCGCAGGTTTGTGCGGAGCCGTACCGACACGAGCACGAGCAGAATCGCCTATTAAATGGTGCGTGGGTTAATTGATGGCATTGAAGCCCCCATTCAGATTTTTTTATAAAGGCTAAATCCTTAGATGCCTCATCAAACGCGAAATGACCGTCAGCGAAAACACAAGTGACGCGAAAAATAATCATCCCGTGATGAAGTCACACAACGTGACGTCACGTGATGACGTCATCACACGACATCGTCGCTTGGTCAAAGGTGGGCCGATCACGGAGGCAGTGCAAAACCAGGTGAGGTACAGAAAGCTTGCAATGCCTCCGATCCCGGAGGCTGTACACAACCACGTTAGGTGCAGAAAGCTTTCGGAGGGGCACGGGGGAGGATGAATACAACGACTGAGAAGAAAAAGATGGCTTTCGCCTTCGAGTCGTCTTAGGCGAATGCATAAGGGACCCCGTGAGTTTCTTGAAGCAGCTTTTTGTATGTGACGACTATGAGCGATGAGGAGAGAGGCACTCACACGTGTCCCAGTTCGTGGGCGATGGTGAAGGCTGCGCTGAGACCGTTGTCCTCGACAACGGCGCAGCTCCCATGCGGGTCGCAGATCATGCCAGACTGAGCCAGCCCTGGCCGGGAAATAAGAGAACAATGAAGACAAACAAGAACACAAAACAAAAAACTGAAAAGGCTCATTCACACCTGCGACTATAGCATCGGTCGCGCGACCATATATATGCGACTGGCGACCGAACAGCGACTCAAGAGGACCGATGTTCACGCCTAAACTGTGACTTGCACCCTTCGCGACACAGATTTCACGTCTGCTCGCACTGTCATTGCCCCGTAAAATAAGCTGAGGTCATGTTCCTGCGCATGTGATTAGTTCAGAGGTTCGCGACTGCGGTCGCGCGACTGAAAGCGTGACTGAAAGCGCGACTGAATGCGCGACTGAAAGCGCGACTTGGTCGCCCGATCGGTGCTAGTCGCAGGTGTGAACGAGCCCTAATCGAGCGTTGTATGTTTCAGAAAAAAAAATTATCCGATTGAGACTGAATATCATGATCTTCGTTCCTAATTGATATCCCTTACTTTTTTTTCGATTTCATCTAATTTTTTATTATCTTATCTTTTGTTTATTACTTCTAGCTATTTATTTCGGCAGGAAATTAACGCCACCGGACATTGCACACCGTACACCGTTACAGAGTATGGGAGGAAGCGGCCTAGGGAGACGCGTATTCGACTTACGTCACCGCAGACAAAACCGTGCGGACTTGCTGTAGACGATGCATTTGAGCAACATTCGACAACGTGTTATTAAACAAACTGCTAAATTCGAACTGCTAAACGCTACTTGTGTGCGAAAGTTGAACGCGGACGGCCCAGATATAAGCCTGAAGATTCACGCATATTGGACACTGCTCCTTTCGTGACGCACGTTATATGCGAGAGACAGCGTCTGTTGTGATCGCACCGAGCATAGAGCAAGCACTTTTTGAGTCGATTAATGCTCAGCTAGCATTTCAGGGGGTATTTATAAAATGACCGCTTATAGTATACAAAATATTACATCTAGGAGAAAGGTAAGTTGAGAAATTTCCCGTAGTTTGTTTTATTTATTTTTAACTATTGACTTTTTTAACGACTAAAATCACAATAAGGCGCGAGGAGCAAGTAACACTGACGCAAGTATTCACCCTAAATTTATGTGTGGCGAGCAAAAACAAAAAGCTACGACGAAGCTACAAAACAACAAAAAAATGGATACAAATGTTGGCGCGTTTAATTTCGGCGCGTGTGTGTTTCGTCAGCCGAGAGAAACGAGCTGAACCACTGGAACGACTCTCACGTGCGAAAAAGAGGTCGACAACAAACAACGCTAAAACAATGGGTTTCTTGTTGTCGGTGGTCGTCCTCGCCTGTCCGCTAGTTCGCGCCTCGTACAAGATACACGAAGAACCAGCTTTTGCCTCGCTGGCGCTTTACACAACGGACATGGCTGTTTGACGAGTGAAATAACGCGACGGTGTCAAATTGCGCGTAGGAGTCGTGCGAGAGTGTCAACTTACCAAGCGTGTCGCATGTCTTGGGCAGTCTGCATAAGTCTTCTCTTCAAGAAAAGGAAAGGCAGAAAGTGTTACAAAACAACGACACTCGGGAAAAAACACACGCGTACTGCAGGCCACACTGCGCTAATCATAAACAGGATTACTATATAATAATGAAACACTGTCGCTCCTTTAGACCTTGGCTCGCGAGGGGAATGCTTGAAGCACTAGTGTTTCACTTGAAATTCGTTGCGAGCGGTGGTATTTAGATGGCAACAAAAACTCGCATTACAGAATGTAACTGGCGAGAAAAAGAACAAGAAACATGAAACCAATTTTAAAAAGAAGATATGTGACTTTTACTGAACGCGTATGTAAGTGATATAGCTAAGTACAGAAACTCATGCATGGTTCGTACTGTAGGCGCAAGTGCACTGTTCACATAAAAAAACTGGCCGCGTATTTGCGTGCTTCGCTGCAAATATCGTCGAAAGACGATAGTCTTCTGCCAGCCGTACTACATGAGTCCTCCACCTCTATGTTGAATCGCCGCATCTGGCTCATAGCGTCGCCTTTGCAGCGCAGCCCAAGAACACTAGCATTTTCAGCGCACTCTAAGAAACACTAGGGTATTTAGAATTACGTATCTATGTAGTTTCTAGTAAAGAAACACACCACCTAATACTTACGTATTGATGTTGCGCCTCAGACATGCGTAACATTTGCTTTTTGATCGACAATGTTCAAAAGTATGAACGCCGCTACCAGTTCAAGATGGCTGGGCGTTCAGCAAGTGCTTAAACTTCGGCCGGGTGGCTGAATATTGTGACAGACAGACAGAAAGACCGAGAGACCAAAATTTCTGCGTTTAAGTTCTCCAAAAAAGACTATCATCTTTAAAAAGACGTCTACATAATGGGTACACGACATGAGACTCCCGCGTCTTGCGTCTATCAATAACGCTATAACTATAACTCATTTCCCCTATACCTGCCACTATATTCTATTTAATATAGCTGCCGATGAGAACTAAATTGTGTTTGGCGCTCTCGGGCCAGAGTTGCCATTGCGCCATAAAAATATGTCATCATCTTCAAGAATTAAATTGAACTGGACACAGTCATACATAATTTTCTGTCCGGATAAAGTACACGGCAATGCGTCCGGCATTTTAAAAAAATCCTTTAGCGATATGCGTGGGAACGCTTTCTGAACAGTGCCCACAACTCTTCCAGAAACCACGGACTCCTAGATTAGTAGCATTGGTGGAGGTGGCCGCGAGCTGTAGATTTCGGAGGCCATGAATGAAACGCCGGCATTGTGCGAACGCTCTACCTTTTGGCAGCGTGCCGCGTCAGGTAGGCGGTTTAGGAGCAAAGCGATGGAGAGAGAGAGAGAGAGAAAGACAGATGAAATAAAAAGGTAGGGAGGTTCACCAGAACAAAACTTATGTTCTTAGTTACATGTGCTAAGTTCTGGTGTTCTTAGTAACAAAATATATGTTCTTAGTGATCAGTTTCTAGTAATAGTTCAGTTATTGTAAAATAGTTTTTGAATGCAAAGCACATGTATTGTTCACGGACATTGCCGTTGAAATGTATTTTTCCTATTTCTTTATAGCTGTCATAGTCAACCCCGGGATTCGGGGCTAGTGAAGCTGTTCCTTGCGCTGCTTTTCTCCCACCGTTCATTGTGAAACTGCGTGTATGTGCTAAACAAACTCAACCATCCGGTTTGCTACCCCCTACATTGAGGGTAAGGGCAATAGCGAGATAAGAAAGGAACAGATAGAGAGATGGAGGGCAGCGTGGGAATTACCTGGTGAGCAGTATGGCCGTGTCGTGGTGGTAGGGGTGGCTGTCCTCCGGGTGGTTGTGCTGTTGCTGCCAGCGGCAGAAGTTCTTCAGCGTGTTGGACGCGCTCGGCGAGATGATGTCGTTGTCCTGCGTCACGGTGAAACGAGATACAGCGAATGCGCATGCGCGTTTTCAGTCTGCATATTTAGGCGAGTCACCTACTACTTGAACATGATAACCTACATAACGGTTCACGTATTTGTCAGGAAGCAAGCTTAGATCTTTGGCATAAAAGAAGGAAGTATCGCGCATGCTTGGATGTATAGGATATCTGTTCATTAGGTCTAAAGACAGCCTCAATGTTAGTAACTTTTGGGGACTTCATGTACAGTCGGGTTCTAAAGTTTAGAGACTAGTAGGCCTGAGAAAAGTTTCAGTTTCCCAGTAGTCGGTGGCTTTATTCTCTTGGACTGCACAGTACGTGTTGCTGGCGCGTTTGAGAACAGGCCGGAAATCTAACTTCAACGCTGCCTGCCGGACCAGCGAAAATCTTCAGCTTTTCCTCGTGTCTCATGGTCTCTAAACTTTCGACGCTAACTGTACACTCATATACAAAGATATGCAAAACAGGCATCTTCCAATAAAAATACAAGCTTCTGAACAACTGCGACTGACATTTTAAAGCTGTCCAACCCACATGTAATGTTTGAAAGGCTAAAGTTCCGCTCGCAGGCAGTTGGAGGTTACACGTCGTGGCATCAAAGAATTTTTTGTTGTTGTTGTTGAATCTTTGGTCGGCGTACTTGTGATCATGGATTTAGACATATTAGGAATCATATAACTGCCGTAAATCGCCAGCTGAACGACTGCTAGAAGAACTTGGAACGATAAATTTATAGGCGATACGATCTCGGCTTGCAATGGGCGCCTCCATCGGAACTCCATCATCTAACACCTTCGTCTACAATGGGGATGCCAACGGCGGCTATCATTTTCAATAATAAATCACTGCCCTAGCCTTCCGGTCTTCCTTTTCACCACGCCGCTTCGCAACGGACACGGCGGGTCCATCGAATTGACAGGCACGTCAACTAATGCGCGGTATTACATTGTTGTGCTCACTCGCTCGTACAGGGACGGAACTACACGGAGACGAGCCGGAAGACGGAGTGGTGCCGCTTAGTCCTAGGGGAACGCGGGTGTCTCGGAAGACGAGAAGTGAGGCAAGAAACGGCTCGCCTCAGTGAGCACGCGCGCCGGCGCCAGCCCGGAAGACAGGGAAGTGATCGATGCACCGAAATGTATCGGTTGGCGGCGCGCACAGTACCTACCCGCCGCGCCTTCCTGTGCTCCCACCGAACTATCATTGTACAGCCGGACTAGTATACCGAGTGTAAGAAGAAGAATGGGAAACACCGACTTCGGAATGCGCGACTACGACCTTGCAATTTGACCTCCCTCACGCTTCTAACCACCGGAAGCAGGCCCGCTTACGTCTCTTGTTCATGAAATCTTATTTAGCTGAAACGCACCTTGCCGCCTTGTTACCTTTCATCCAGCGTCAACCATAGCCTCACAGTTTAACTGCCGTTCTGCCAGCATAACTTACGTTTCAGCTTCTGTATGTGCCGAAGGCATCACCCTAATAGAATCAACTCCCCGCCTCCATCGGCAGAAGATCGCATCCCGGATCATTCAAGACTGCCACGTCGAACTTGTAATCGCGTTCCTCTTTGTGACGTCGTAATGATATTGAGAGTATTTAAATAAATAAATAAGAACATACCGGCTATCGAATTCTCCTCAGTTCTCCGCCTAACGAAGATGCTACAACACAGTAATATGCCTTGCAGCAATGGCTGTCGGAAACACGTCGGCCATGCGGCTGGCTGCATGAGATGTGCCTGGATGCGGCGTCCAAAGCAGACAAGTAGTGCGTAAATTTCCTGGTTTACGAGTTTGTCTGCATGAAAGATTATACCATGCACAGCGACGTGTTCGTGTTCGTGTGTCTGTGTGCGGGACCTGTGACTTTTTCTTTCGTTACCACTTTTTGGAAGATGAATGCGGTGAAACGTTTATCGAGTCAGCCGCATAGTGTATGCGTATCGGTGAACAATGACCTGCGAGATTGAGGGCACACCGCAAGCACAGTTGATCTCGGAGGCCATAGAACTAAGCTATAAAAATTTCAAGAGCCCCATGGCCACTCACCTCGTCCTCCTCCATGATAAGCAGCTTGACGACGGCGATGTTGAGCAGGTTTCCGATGCTGGGGTCCTTGTAAATGTGTGCTACCTGGCACAAAGAGACCGGGCGTCGCCCTCAGTTAGAATCTCACGCGATCGCAACTCGCGCAGAGAACGAGACGAGCGCAGTGATAAGCCCCCTGATCGCGGTATCTCAAGGCAGGCTCGCAGCCAGGAATTCTTTCGGGGGGAAGGGGGGGGGGGGCATTTGCTGAAAGCCTTGGCTTTTTGAGAAAAACACCCATTTCTATTATTTATTTTTCGTAAAAACACCTACTTCACCAAAATTTCAGGGGGGGGGGGGGGCTAGGGCCAACCCCCTGGCTACGGGCCTGTCTCAAGGTATCAATCCACAGATAGCTTCTGGACCATTCATCACGAACTGTTATGCACCTCCGTTGCGGGTTAGGCCGTGGAATGGCATAAACAAGCTCATAAGCCGGTGCCCTTCCGGAAGCATAAGCATTTACACCGGAAACAGCTATGCGCAAGCTAAAACTGTAGAATTCATTACGAGCATGGCACCGGAGTACCTGATTTCCTTAGGACAAGATGAAGATCTGAAAGAGTTTTTCACAAACGCGTGAGTACTTCTCTGGCTACCACACTCTACCCCACTTTTGCTGGCTGTCTTTCGTGGATGCCACCAGTACATTCCGTGCCACCATGTCTGCCAGCCTTCTTTTTCGCATGTCAACCCACTTACTATAAAGGCTTATGGTTTCCACAAAGTCAGCGAGCATTTCTAGCCGAACTCATCGAAGTGGCGTTCCTTAGCTAGGCTTTAACGGCAAGTGTAGTGGAATCCAGACGTGAACTAACATCTCGCGGGGATACTAGAAAACTAGCGCGTTCTTTTACCTACGTCACTTCCGTTACGGAAACGACGCAATTTCTTCATTTCCGTAAAGGCGTCAATTCCTTCATGGAAATGACATGAATTCTTGGTGGATACCAGTATCAAGAACTTTCACGTTCAAATGCTACATCGCGGGCACTGTACACCGTCCTACACTGTTACTTGATATTAACTGAGTGCACGCTTCGTAAATCGCTCAAATCAAAGCGATAAGAAGAGGGGTGAGGCTTCAAGGCAGTGTCACATAAACGACAAAATATGGGCACCCAAAAAAGCGCGCGACTGGCTAGTTCATCGAACTCTCCGAAGTGAAGCGACACGGACACGAGTTACGAGCGGTTACTTTAGGAGAGCGCAGGCTACCTCCCACTCCGGAGACAGCGCGGGCAGGCGCGCTGGCGTGACGTAACACCGACAGTTTCAAGAACGACCGCTGGCCTTCTTGTTCAACTTTTTTTGCATTTCTCTGGCTAAAGAAAAGATTCGCTAGAAGCATGATACTTCTCCAAAAATAGAGATTGAAAGAAAGAAAATCAATCACGGGAGCCAGTGACAACCTGAAAAATAAATAACAAAATACAGAAAAAAAAAGTTTGAAGACGCAGAATGACGCGATCGTCGCCAGATCCCATGTACTGTCACAGTCAGACCATGCCAAATGGGCTTTTCTTGATGCTGCTTATTGAGAGACAAACAAACAAACTAAAGCCTAAACACGACGGCTGCAAACAGAGGGAAATGCCTGAGAGATTTACGTAAAAGCGAACGTGTTCGTCTAGGTTTCTTTGGGGTTTTGGAGTTTTTTGCTTTTTTTTTTACTTCAATCGTCCGTTCCATGGGCCCCTGTCAGTCTGTTTCGGACCGCAACCAATCCCTCTTGAAAGCGTACGAAGCATCCAGAAGACTCAGTATGACGCAACGAGCAACCGGCCGCACGGCACAAGCGCATTCATAAACTTTGCTCGCGCAACGAAGCATGGCCTCTGTCCGAGCGTGACGCCAAGTCGCGAGTGACAGAAACGTCTGAGACGGAGCTAAAAATATAAAGAAATAAAACAGAAGTCTGCGGCAGCAGACGACGCGACAGCCGACGACCGAATTTGTGACGAAGTCTATTCTGGGACGCTTTTTCGAGAGCCTGGGCGGGGTCTGGCTTTTCGGCAGAGACGGGACAGGTTGTAATGGGCCGGGAAGGTAAGAGGAGGCGGAGCACTAAATCATTCGCTGAAGACAGCCTTCTAGGATCGTCTGTACAGCAGGCGCTGGGTGCAACAAACCTGACTCCCACGGAGTCCATAGTCCAGCTCAACGACTGCGTTCAGTGCCGGGAAGGTTGCAGTTAGCCAATCAGAAAACGACACTCCACCTACACACTTGTATGGATTGCAGTGAAAGCTCTGTCGCGTCATCCAAACAGAAATGATAGCTTACCTTAACAACGGCAGGGAGTGCAGTGAAAGCTGCAGTAGCGTTAGCCAATCAGAAAACGATACTCCACCTAAACAGTGGTATGGAGTGCAGTGACAGCTGTTTAGCGTCAGCCAATCAGAAACAACAGTTTACCTCAACAACGGCTTGGAGTGCAGTGAAAGCTGCGGAGTGCGTCAGCAAATCAGGAATTACGCTCCAACTCACCAACTGCATGAAGTGTAGTGAACCTACGGAGTCGCGAAAGCCAATTACAAATGAGAAACGAAAGGACGATTTTCCCACTGATCCCCTTCAACGCTACGTCGACCAGTCGTAGGCTTCAAGGAAGGATCAAAGGCGCACTATAGGAGAGCCCCGGTCCGTTTCAGGCACGTTCTCTGCATACTGAGACTGAACACAATTTCGGAAACCATGCCTCACTGGGCTTGTTCCAACGCAAATTCTGTGACGGGCTAAGATGGATATTTCTGTAAGAGTTTAAAGTACCGTAATTGCTCGCATGGTACCAGCAACAGTTTTGCACTGCTTAGTGCAGGCTTGTTGTCTAGATGAAATGATTTCAAATGCTGGCTGATGGCTATCCATTGACAAATGTCGGCCATTGTTATTAAGTGATCGGTATTGCTGCCTAAATTAGGAAAAAGTTGGCTAACACCGACAGCGCTGCCGTTGCGCTCATTCAAGCTGAGCTGCTTGCCAAATTTATTAGTGTTCCAAATAGCGGTGACACGGCAAAAAAATTGATAAAAGCAGTGTTTGATGCAAATGTAGCCCTCTGCTAACCAAAATATTTTCGTAGGCCAATTGTTTACAGCAACTAAGGCGAAGCAAAGGCAAATAAAAGGCGCATTACAAGGTTTCACGCCAATTTCGACAAGTAGCTCTGTGTAACTACCGTTTATATTGTGTTCGTTCCTGCCCTCATAGAAGGTATCCCAACTCGCGTATCTTTTTCGCGTAAGGCATACTTTAGCTTTCATTATAAAGCGAATCGTCCATGCGGAGTCCGCATCCATAGTTAATTATAATACTTGTTATTTGCACAAAACTAGAAAAGCACGGACAGCGTGTCATGCTACCCAGAAACGCGGAAACTCGTATGCCGTTACGCCTGCCAGCCACGGCAGTCCACAGGCAAGCAGAATATCAAGACATACAAATAGGCAGACACGACAAAGGTAAAACGCTGCAATAATAAGTAACAATCTTTGTAAAACACAAAAAATGCCCTAAAATGGCTTAAATATTGACGCCACATGTGCTGAAACATTTTCTGCGGAATTCGTTTAAGAGAAATAAGTGAATTTAGAGACTTAACAGCAATATAATATTATTTGTTCTTTAGAACGCACTGCTCTTCTAAAGAAAGAAGAAAAAAGGAAACTTTGTTTTAGTCAATCAGTTACAGTGTACTGTACATTGGTCATACGTGTAAGGTAAACGGGCAGGGTTGGTTGGCAAAAAGGCAATTCAATGCCTGACAAAGGGCCGTAACCCGTTCCATCCTTTCTGACAGAATGTTGTACTGAGCACAAAGGCAATATTTCGAAATTGATGAAAAACTTTGAATCATGATTCGCGATTTGAAGGCGCTAGCTATGCTCGCTCGTGAGATCAAGCAACCAGCTGCGGTCAGCGTTTGGCGCATCCGACCGAACCATAGCGTTCACTGTACTGCACGGAATTACTCAGACGGAGCGTAGGCATCGAAAGAAAGAGCGCGTGGGGTTCACTGTGCCAAAATGCGCGGAGCGCCGTTGTTTCTCGCCGGGGCAGGCTATGGGGCTAAGTTGGTCTCCGGAATGCCGACACCGGAAGGAGCGTGCAGATTCCAGAGATCCTTTCTCTTAAGTCGGTGAGAGCCGTTTCGGGGCATCGGGATTAGGCTTCAGAGCCGTCGTAACTTTTGTTTGTGAAGGGTCTGGGGGTTGCAAGAACCGTATTTTATGGGAAATGTATGCCAGAAAGAGCTAAGGCAGTTTAGGATCGGAGAGACGTGCAACTCTGCCAGTGCTGCGCCTGCCTTCGCATAAGAAATATTGAATAATAATAATAATAATAATAATAATAATAATAATAATAATAATAATAATAATAATAATAATAATAATAATAATAATAATAATAATAATAATAATAATAATAATAACTAGGTTCTTACGCGCCAGAACCACGATATGATTGTGAGGCAGGCCGTAGCTGCAGGGCTCCGGGAAATTTCGGCCACCTGGAGTTCTTTAACGCGCACTGACATCGTACAGTTTACGAGCCTCTAGCATTTCGAATCCATCGAAATGCGCCCCGTTTTTCACCAAGCGACGATGCCATGCGATGCATTCGTCAGGTGAGGCTGTCTTATGACATCGTGTGACGACACAATGACGTCGCACATTTCCGCCGTCAGTGACGTCAATGTGAGGTCATTAGTGATGTAAGTCACGTGGGTTTGTGTACCACTTTATTCAGCTGTGGCCTTTAGCTCAAGGGGCCGCACAAGCAGACACCGAAGGCTTTCACCTTAAGAGGTTTGACAAATCAGATCAGGAAGATGTCAAGACTTTAATGAAAAGGTGTAAGTGTTTGTTTCAAGAGTGTGCGTTCGGGCGCTGTAGTTGGTAAGAAACATCCCTGAAAACTTAAACGGTGTTTGTGACGAGACACTACTCTGGTGTCTCAACCCCAACGCAGTTTAGGTCCTCAAAATTAATTGTCTGTTTCCTTGTCCGACAGATCAGAACGCAAGTTAAAGTGCTAAATGGGTCATGCACGCAATGATAACCTTTACAGAAACATCAGAACCATGTTATATATACACACCGACTTTTTTCTTTTTTTTTTAAGAAACGCAGTTGCCTTTCCGCCTTCTTGGCCTTGTTTCCGCTAATTGTTCGACACTGTGATGAAATCCTGGCTTTCCGTCACCCTCACATACGAACGAACGTGGCATATGACATCGTGACGAAGACAAATGGGCGTCTCTTTAGTTGTTTTTTTTTTTTTAGCGGAACACAAAACTTCCCAACAGTGCTTCAAGGGACACGTGTGAGTTGGCAAAGGACTCTCTAATTGCAACTGCTAATTATTAAGGGAAAGTCGTTAACTAAGGACGTTTCCTAGAGGACACGCTTTTGCATTGGCGCACGTATGTGTTTAGTCTTTTTGATTCGTCCTGGTGTATCAGCATAACGCAGCAAAAGAACGAAGCCTTACTGAACGCTTTTTAAGGAAAGCATGACTCTGACTGCCCTCAACGTACAATCGCAGCATTGTTTTAGCGTTTGCTGTCAGGCTTATTTTGTTATATAGTACTGCAGTTCATCATATATCAGTGGAACTGTTCTACTGAAGTCCCTCGTCGGTGACTCACTGGTCACTAGTAAATATGGTGTATTGCTTGTGTAAAAGCTTATCATTGCAAGCAAAAAATATAACACAAAAAGGGACACCGTTCCTAACGCTCACGCTTTTGCGTAGTCTATTCTGGAAACGCGCGAGAAGACTTAAAAAATAAGGATATTAGAAACGTCACGCGGGTCACGTGGTCAGTGTCACGTGTGTGTCGGTAATTTATCGGGCGGACACGTAATCGCTATGCGTCCAAACGCATTGTGTAACAGCACTTAACTGTCACGTCATACCACCTGCAAGGCGAGCCAATTCAGAAGGAAAAATAACGTGAAGAGTTTTACAACTCTGAATTTGCTGCTTCGTGCACTTTCCCCAACGTGTGCTAGATAGGAACTGCGAAACCAGTGCCCAATTTGCCGATTTGCCCATGCGCAGAGCCAATTACTGAATTCCTGCGATGCAAATTGTGTGAGGCGGTTATTTAGCTAAAACGTTCAACGCGGGGGCGATGCGTTTTGCGGCATAGTGATTCCTTGCCTGCTCAGGGAAATAAGCAACACGACCGAACTCAGACTTAGCGTACGCGGCCTCCGGGATCGGTTTCGTGAAACAAGCCGATTCGTGAAAACGTGCCAATGTAACGGTGGAATACCACTCTAGTTCAGATCAGTGTGGAATGCGAGACATAGCGGCGTATGGAATTTGGCGGTACATCAGTACTCCTTCCAATATGACTCAGCGGGAGCAGTGAATGCATGCGAGCACCTGAGACGTAGCGTCCAGTGCCTGTAGACCAATCCGGCGCACTCAGTACTTCAATAGCTAAGGCCGAAAGTAGATGACGTCATGCCGGAGTAGTCAGCAAATTTTAAGCCAGCGTCCGTACCTTTCATCATGTTCTGTTCCTTTTTTTTCTTTTTTTTGTGCCTCACCTAACCTCCAGTTGCCACTCAGAAGAGCAAGAGTTGCCGTTTTCTTCTTGCAAAAGCGCACACTTCACTGGTACACCTCTTAAGATAATATTAACTCTAATGGCACCTAAAAACGGCGCCAGCCTTCGCCACACCTACACATTCAACGCGTTCAAGCGCAGCGCAGCACCTTGACACTGCAAATAGGCCAATGCGGCACACTCTTTTCAAGTGTTTGCTACAGACACGCGCGGGTTGGAGGTACGTATGCGAACCGAAAGCAGTGACGTAAGCACGCAGCTTGTTTCGTTTCGCGAGACTCTTCGTGACGCAAGCGGCGGCTCGGGAAACCACAACAGGAGCAAAGGGCGGGGAAAGTGTATGCGCTAGTGGCGTTACACAGACAGTTCCACTGAGGCGCCGCTCTTCATACGTCAATCCCCTTGGGCGGCGTCCAAAAGAACCGCTCACGCGCCTGTCAAGCGGTGTATATCGCCTTTCACCCCCGCAGTAACGATGTTCTTTTTCTCCCCTTAAAACGTTACATACTGAGAGGCTAACCGAAGCCAGAAGCCCCGCGGTCCTGACTCCTGCCTCCCGCCAGCCGTGTGTCAAACTGTTCACTTAAGTGTCTTTATATGTTCACCGAACGATGGTGTTAATGATTCTCGGTGTTGGTGTCTGTAGTGCACGTAGCTAGCCACACAAACTGCAAAGCTACACCCGTATGAAGCGCGTATTTATGTTAAGAAAATTCAGATCCCTCTCACTACTGCGAAGAGTGAAAGCCAGTGGCTGCGGCTGCACGTTCTGCGGCAGCGGTTTGACGTCGTTCTCGCGCCCATTCGCGCTTCTGTGCAGCCAGACATCTACGACGTCAGGGGCTCACTCTTTCAATTGCCAAATGCGCAGTGCTTGCATTCACGCGCAAACATATGTCACGATACCCGATATTTATTAATGGAATAGCGATACCTACTGTAACGCACCACAAGTTCCTTGGTGCAATCATAGACAGATCTATCGTGGTCGAAACGCGTCGCAGCACTTAAATCAAAATTGAACAGCTTTGTTCACGCTCTTCGGACTGTGGCAGGAGCAAGATGGGGCCCGTCAGAATCGTCACTTCTTCAACTGTACAATGCTCTATTCGTAGGATACATGCGATACAGCATGCCGGTGCTCTCAAACATGAGACCTAGCTGTGTGAAGACGCTAGAGAGCATTGAAGCTCAAGGATCGTGAACGTGCTTGGGCCTACTGCGCTGCACGTCAACGAATGGGACTATCGCGGAAACTCGGGCTTGTCCCATCAGTGTCTTCATGCTCTGCGAGCCACTTCGAGTGCATCTTCGCTTCTTGACCCGACACAGGCAGCGTCCCCTATCGGCACTCTCCGCCACACACCCATGCTGCAGTTCTTGAAAAGCAATATCACGGCATTAGAATGTTATACGATCAAGGTTTTCTCCACCGAGTGTTCCTGGAACACTTCCGTGGGTCCTGACTAAACCATCTGTTTGTCTTACGATTCCTAGGATTACGAAGAAGTCCCTCGTTTCATCAAATGGCCTCAAACAACTGACCCTACATCACATTTTTACGACTTACGGCGGTACTGTGCACGTGTACACCTATGGATCTGCCACGCTGCATACCTCCGCTGCAGCGTTTGTCATCACACAAATGGGTATCGCTCGACGATTCAAAGTAGAGCCCTAAACCACATCAACTGCCGCGGAGCTTCTATCTATCGGGGAGGCAATCAGACTCGTCTTTGGAGAGACACCTCGTGCATGGAGGATATTCTGCGATGCCAGCCCAGCTTTGCAAGCCATGATTTGCGTCATGAGACAAGGTCCGTATTATATTTTAGCTATAGAGATTGCAGCGCTTCTACACGATGCTTCAACAAATGACCACCTCGTCACCTTTCAGCGGATTCCTGTGTACTGCGGCGCGATGGAAAATGAAGAGGCAGACGCTGAAGCCAAAAGAACCTTAAACAGTGCCCCTGAAGTGCGCATTGCGTTTTCGCGACCAGACACGAACGCCCTGCTTCGCTGCGTAATGCGCAGCTTTACACTTGGGCACCGGACCAAGCCGGAGCAACGACACCGCCGATTGTACAAACGGGACCCGTAAATGAGGTTCCGCATGCCTCCTAAGTTAAAGCGACACATCGCAAGTGTGATTCACCGGATTCGTCTTGGTGTGGCATTCACAAGACGTTACGCACATATCATCGGCTGCAGTGACACCGGTCCCAATTCTGATCACTGTCAGAAACACTTGAGCGCATATTTTGTAGCTGCCCAGCATACGCACGCGAACGACGGAAACTTATTTCCTGTACTCAACGATTTCGTAACAGATCATTAACTGATTAGGTTGTGCTGGGCCCTTGGCCTGACGTCAACAGTGCAACTGTGGTCGTAAGAGCGGTCAAAACCTTCCTACAAGCAACTGGACCAGATGTACGGTTATAGCATTTCGCCGACTTGACGGGACTGTATATACTCACCTCCCTAACTCACCATCGTCATTCATTATTATTTTTCTTCCCCGTTCCCCTCCCCCGGTGTAGAGTAGCAGGCCAGTGCCGATCGCTCAGGCCGACCTCTCTGCCTTTCTGTAAATAAATTCTCTCTCTCTCTCTCTCTCTCTCTCTCTCTCTCTCTCTCTCTCTCTCTCTCTCTCTCTCTCTCTCTCTCTCTCTCTCTCTCTCTCTCGCGCGCGCGCGCGCACGCTTCTGTGTGCGTTGGCGTTCCTTCAATTCCGCGCTCATCCCCCGAGCGAATGACACGCGTCCGTCACATGACGAGTACGAAGGGCAACTGCTGATTACGCAACTAGCGCGAACTCTACGTCACGAGACAAAGTGGCACAACGATTGGCGGGAAGTGCCACCGCCGAATATCGCGGCACTTGTGAAAGAGGCATCGGGGACGGCAAGGAGGCGAGGAGAACCAGTGGCAATCCCCTCGCCCTCTTGCCGTTATTGCTCTTCTACTCGTGTTTTGTCTACCTACGCCACCCGCCAGAGCCTTACAGACATTGCTGAAAAGCAAGCCACAAAATACCGGCGTAGGCGACACGTTGCCGTGGATGTGAGAACCGAAAGAATCACTGCAAGCACTCACCGCAGCCATGAGTGTGAGTATGTAGTGCTTGAGGTTCTTGCCGTGGTATCGCGCCATCTTGCTGTCTGCCGCCACGAGCACCTCGACGTGCTGCTCGATCGAATAGGAGC
Organism: Rhipicephalus sanguineus; assembly: GCF_013339695.2. Classification (NCBI taxonomy): domain Eukaryota; kingdom Metazoa; phylum Arthropoda; class Arachnida; order Ixodida; family Ixodidae; genus Rhipicephalus; species Rhipicephalus sanguineus. Next base: position 61,452,531 of record NC_051185.1, read on the forward strand.
GCTTCCGCCGCCGCCGTCGCCGGTGGCTGGCGCTGCCCTGCTGCTCCTGCTGCTGCTGGCTGCTGCTCCACGAGTTCGAAGGCTCCCCGTCCTCAGCTGCTGGGGCAGAAAGGAAAGAAAGAAAAGCACGACAACGTAAGGGGCGTGCCTAGATATGAAGCTTACAACAACAGAAAGTTAAGGAGTTGGTACGTATTCATGATGAAAGAAGTTGACCTGCAGGCACGGACGCAATAGTAATAATTGTCGGGGTCTTAGGTCCCAAAACCCCTATATGATAATGAGGGACGCCGTAGTGGAGGGCTCCGGAAATTTCGACCACCTGGGGTTCTTTAATGTGCACCTAAATCTAAGAACACGGGCCTCTAGCACTTCACTTCCATCGAAATGCGGCAGCCGCGGCCGGGATTCGCTACCGCGACCTTGGGGGCAGCAATCGAGCACCATAACCACTATACTACGGTGGCAGGTGAGACACGGACGCAAGAGAAGAGATGAGAACAACACGCGAACGGCTCGAGCAGAGATGAAACGCTCCGGCCAGCTCCGTCGAGTAAAGGAGCATGAAAGGGTGGGGGGGGGGGGGGGGGGGTGGCTATATAGGGGCGTGCCTCACTCAGGTCAGTCGGTGTTTGTGTTGTTCTAATCTCCTCTTTTTATCGTGTACCTGGAGATCGCTGCGAATTAGGAAACGCATACGCTTAAGAAAAAAACATGGCTGATCCCTCTGTCATAGGAATCGGTATAACACGAAAGCGAAAAGTGTCTCCACAGACGTAGTTGAGCGTTTGTTGTGGATTCTTTCGCCCCAAGCGCGAAGGAGTGAGTGCTACAGCAACAAATTGTAATGTCACGCGAAGAACGGTAAGCAGCTCGAAACTTGCAACGCGCTGCACAAGCAGATAAAGTTCTCAGTTACTGCCCGAGCGCCTTGTTTACAGTTACAGTACAGTTTCATTCGCGTCGCTGCCCAATATCCAGTGATCGTGTGGATTTACGCTGATACGGCATGCTCGGCCGCACCCTTAAGCCTCTTGTGCTTACGAAACCTAAAACCCGCTGAAAGATGCAATGCAAATACCTGCATATTCTTTCTTTCCTTCTTTCTTTCCTACTTTCTTTCTTTCTTTCTTTCTTTTTCTTTCTTTCTTTGCCCGCACGCGCGCACAAGAACACACACACGAGCACTAACACGTACAGAAGTGGTCAAAAGTTCCGAGGCCGCTATCCTATGTAATCCTATAGCAGCGCGGTCTGGAAACTCATGACCACCACTGCAGATGCACACAAAAAGAATGAAGCAACCGAAACCTGGCACCGACAATCGGCGACAAGTTACGCCCTGTGATTTCATCGCCAAGCGCCAGACGAAGGCAATAAAAACGATAAACACACACACACACACACACACGCACGCACACGATAAGAACGCTGGGCAACTGTTTGTCTCGGCACGCCCACGTGGTGACCGCTGTGCTTTACCGCGACTTCTCACATTACACAACAACGCTGCAATCGGCGTCGGAAACACCCGACGGGTCGACACGGTGACCCCGCCACACAAGACGTCCCACGCGCCCAAGATCCTTGTCAAGAGCCGCGCACGCGGGGTGTTCGCCTTGCGACATGCGACCTCCCCACCAGGGCAGTATCCACTTGCAGAAAGCAAAATAATATTAATTAATGGAGTTTTACGTCCCCAACCACGTTATCATTATGAAGGACGCCCTAGTGGAGGGCTCCTGAAATTTCGTCTACCCGGGGTTCTTTAACGTGCACCTAAATATAAGTACATGGGCCTCTAGCATTTTCGCCTTAATCGAAAGTGCAGCCGCTGCGGCCGGGATTCGATCCCGCGACCTTCGGGTCAGCAGTCGAGCAACTTAACCACTAGGCAACCACGGCGGCTTCCATGTCAACACCTTGGCTACGGCGCATACGGACAGGGGGAATCGAACCCGCGTACCCCCTAGGTATTCCTCTAGACATCTCTTTGCATACATCTTTGTAAACCTATTGACTGCACCGGCGTAGGCCAGGGGAGAGGCCAGATTTGGGGTGTTCGACCTTTCCTGATACCCTCTTACTGATGACACTTGCCATCAGGAAGACGATATCATCATCATCAAATACCCGGGCATGAACACCGGCAGTGTCACTTCCGGTGGTTCTTTCGTTTGGTGATAATACTTGTGTTTAGCCACCGGAGCGTGTTTGAGGCTGTATTCAATTTTCTACGGGACACTAATAGAATTGAATGCTAAGAATAACTTAATTATGCTTCTTTTTCGAACGTTTTTTGCTTGATCACAGCGGTTCATTTATCTATATATATGTATATATTCTGGTCCTTTAGTTATTTTTCTTCTGAATTTTACTTGGTTATATCATTAACGAGTCACGCCTAAACTATTCATCTTTAAACTATATTACTTTAGCAAGTCAATTTTTTAATTAAGGCACCGTCCGATTCCCGGCCGATCCTCCAGAGTGGATTGCGCCAAGTGTCTGGGGAACAACAACCATAACAGTGTATACCAGTGCGTCTCATAGGACCGCTTAGTTCATATTAAATTCAGTAGTTAGCGAAGAATCAGAAGGGTTTTGAATGACAACATTGCTAACAATTACTGTTCCTCGATAATCATCGTCACCCCGGCAGAACGTGCTCTGCCGGTGGGCACGCGCGCATCGCTCAAAATCATTCCTGCAGTCAGATTTTGGTCGCCGGTCGCCGGCTGAACGAGCTTTCAGAGCAACCGTACGCCTCCATTCCTTTACTTTGCTTGTTACGTATATCGGCTAAGCAGCGGTGGGAGACGTTCTCCAGCAAGTCATCACTTTGGAGAGAGAGCATCGGCCCGTACAGGTCAGAACATTTGTCTCTCCAGCAGAGATCTGAAATGTCTGTCTCCTGTTTCGTTGACCAAAGTGCTATCCCCTACATTGTCGCAACTCTACCATATTCTCGAATTCGCTGGTCCCGTCAGCTCTCATTGGCGATGTCTTGACGAAACGCTTGTACTGCGTTGACGCCTCTCTCTCTCTCTCTCTCTCTTTTTGCCGATAAAGCCCGAGTTTCCGATAATAAAATCAGTTGTTAGAAAGCGCCTGCCCCGTGTGTATTCTCCGCTTCGTCCCCGTTTTCTTCGCGCTTCTTCAACATAAAGCAATTCCAACTAGGACAAGTAGCCGTGAAGCTTTGTGCGCCTCACCTGGTTTTGCATGCCTCCGTGATCAGCCCACCTTTCACAAAGCAACGACGTCATGCGATGACTTCATCGTGCAACGTCGTAGTGACGTCACAAATTTTGGCATCTGTGACGTTATTATGACGTCATATTGCGACATAATCACGCGATGATCTTTCGCTTCACTCGTATTGACGCCCCAATGGTCAATTTTCGAGTTTGATGAGGTATCTAAGGCTTTCGCCTTTATACTCCATATTCCTCATAACAGGGGAAACGCCGACGGGCACCATGAAGAAGACCGCCAGCAAGCCTAAGCTCGAAGGCCATGATCAAAAGCAGGCAGAGCCGCGTGGGCAGCCGCAGCCAAATCCGATTCCCGTGCCAACGGCGACAGCGGCCGCGGCGGTAGCCCCTCCCGCGCCGGCGGTGGTCGCGCTGCGTCCGAGCGGCTCCAGCGATAGCGACAGCTCTTCGTCGTCGAGTTCGTCGAGCCCTAGTCTGCCCGAGTACGGGGAGGGCACCTTAGACACGACGAGCACGACGACCAGCACGGCGACGTTGAAGACCGAAGGAGGAGGCAAAGCTGCGGGCAGCAAGCGCCGGCGCCGCGACACCGCGTACCCCAGTCGCAGAAAGGGGTCTTCCTCCACCGACACCGGAACCGAGTCGGAGCCGCTGACGTAAGTTTGCGCGACTGACTTTAGTGAACCCATCTAATGCCCACAAAGAACACACTACGTTGCTAAGGCGGTAGCTTCCTCAACTTTCACTTCAACCCTTCTCGTGAACCACGAACTATACACATCCTTTTTTGCCAACGTACAGCTCAACATGACACAGTACAGCAAGCAAATTTTAGGCCTCCAAAGCGGCACCTACATTGCATACAAAGTTCTATATACAGTCTCGAGCGTTTTCTTAAGCACGTCTATGCATCGTAAAGGACACATGCGCAGCGCAGCATAACAATGTGCAGGGCTGGTCAAAAATTCCTATATAGGCCGCCATCTCATGCGATCCTATGGCAGCGCGGCCTGGGAGCTACTGACCACCTCTGCAACACACGCTAATTCAATCAAGCAATAAATTGCGGTGGCGGCGGGCCAGGCGCCACAATCCCGTTTCGCCGACCGCACAGCCGCATGGGCCTCTGGCGGCTAATTGGGGCATTAAACAATTCCGAACTGCGTGTTACGTCAAAGTCAGCAAGGTGCTGTTCCTCAACACGACACTTAGGTTGTTGCGACAGTTAGCGTCCGGCATGTAAGCGTCATGCATGTAAGCGTCACGCATGTAAGCGCCATGTTCTCGGGTGCACACATTCCGCTATGATCACTTTCTCTTCGTTTGCTGACGCCTTGTTCCCTTAAAATAACGTTGGATAACGAACAGAACACACGTATGTTTAACCTTCACTGCCTTTTGCTTCTTCGTTCTTTCTCTATTTCACCACAGTAAAACCGGCACTAAGTTCTGGCTGTACACCGTGGTGGCCATCATGCTGACCATCGCCACGGTCGGCGCTATCGGCATGTCGCTGCGCGCCGCCGAAGCCGCGACCGACGAACCGCCGGAGTACACCCTGCCCAAACGTCTGGCCACCACGATTGCGCAACCACCGCAGTGCAACTGCGCCAACGGCGACGCCACGGCGAATCCCGACGCCAACCTTCGCCGCCAGCTCACCAGCAGCTCCAAACCGGGACGGCGGCGGCGGCGTGCGAAGACCGAAAGCCCGGGCAAGGCGACGGCAGCGACCGCCGGCGGTAACGGCAGCGAAGCCGCGGGGCTGAACGCCGAGGAGGACGAGGACGCCGTGCCTCAAGACGGCGTGCCGCAGAAGGTGAGAAGTACGAACGCCAGTTCCGCACATTGGTTCAACTATATACTGTAAAGGCTTGTTCCGACCTGCGACCAGCAGTGGTCTCTCGTGCAAGCAGCCGCAAATGGCCGCTTTGGTCGCGAAGCGTCCGTCTTGGCTAAGGAGCTCGCTGCTCGATTTTTCAGTCGCGCAGCTGCAGTAGCAATCCTCCGAACCAATCAGACACGCAGTGACAGAGCGTCAGCTTATCTTTCGGGGCTTTAGCAACGCGGGCAGGCGTGAATTCTGTGTGTCTACGAGCATTATTCGCACGCAGGTGCGAACGTCGGTCCCGCCGAGTCGCTTGTTGGTCGACGGTCGCAAGTGATCGCGCAACCGGTGCTAGTCTCAGATGTGAACGAGCCTTTACTTCTATTGAAAACTACAGCTTCCAGGGCCCCTCCACCCACTTTTCTGTAGCAAGATGTTAATGACGTCCGATTCTGTCTGCCGCACTCAACTTTCGTATTTGCTCGCAAACCGACAGAACTGAGAAATGTTGTCTGGCATTGGTTAACAATGGCTATAACAGTTGGCTGAACAATAGTTAATGTTGGCTGCTTGGATAACTTCGGACATCCGCTATAACAAAGGCTACGTACTTAATGTCAACCCAATGACTGAGTTGTCTTGTCCGACCAATTTTTATCGCCCAATACCGGCTTTCCTGGGGCGCTGAGCCGTGCTCTCTTATGAGCCGTAGGGCGCCTCGATGCCAGCTTCCCTTCGTGCGAAGGTACGCTGGCATCGAGGTGCCCTATAGTGAGCCGTCGATGCCAGTGTTCCTTCGTAAAGGGTGGTGTGACACGCATAGTCCGCGCCGCCGCCATATTGGGTCAAACAGTGGAGCTATCGAGTTGTGTTATGTTCCCCGTATTGATTCAAACACTGGTCTGTCACCACCCTGTACGAAGGAACGAAGGAACACTGCCATCGAGGCGCCCAAATGAGTCGCATAAAAGAACGCCACCTTTCTTTTCCTAATATCAACTACGTGCCCTCTCAGCCACCTCCCTTTGATTTCCTGCAACTCGCAGAAGGTCGCCGGCAAGGCCACGCGGTCGCTCGTCGCGTTCAAGATCGGACCGGGACGACTAAAGAACGCCGGCGAGCCATCCACGTCGCCAACGCCCGCCATTCTGAACTACACAGTCGCGCGAACGGTGTCGCAGCCGCGCGCGAAGCGGGGAAAACGGGACCCGACCACCAAGTCGCGAACGACGCTCAGGAACGCCTCCCGAAAGAATCATAAGACGGTCGCCGCCACCTCGAGGACTTCAACTCCTCGGCCCTCGAAGACGACGGCGCACGTGAAACCCGACGTCGAGGAGACGGCGGATTGGGAGCAGGAGAGGCCGCTCGTCAAAGGGGAACGGCGGTCGCCGAGTGCGGCGGTAAGGCCGCGGCACGACCACGAAACGCCAGAAGTCGGCGCCCTCAACGCTGCTGGCGCTGCTGCGGTAACTACTCGCCGACGACGCGGCGCGCACTAAAGAGAGGGCGGCGACGTGTATGAACGTCCGAGAAGCCGGCACCGATCGCCACGACCCCTCGCGGCGTTATTGGAGCGGTGTTCCCACCGTTACCAGAGAGGGTGACGGCCGTGAACCGATTGCTAATAAAGACAATTAGTAAAAGCATGTAACGTGGCACGGTCAACAATGCGTCCGCGTGACGTCATAGCACTCCACCATAATATAGAGTTTTGGAATAAGGTACCAAAAGCTTCGCGATACGCGATCCTTTATGTTTGCTGCCACTGTGCATGCGTCATACGCTAACCTCTTGGGTACCCACGTTAAAGTTCCGAAAGTAGCGCATCGTACCCAACGAACGCTATCTCTGCGTACCTTACTCAAAAACTGCCTAACCGCAATCAACTACACTGCATCATAAAATAAGGTAGAGCGTGCGAACACGGACACAACATTTTTATGATGAATCCTTACCAACTTGTTCAACTTTCCTTCGTTCTCAACTGCACTACAAACGTAAGGAGGTTAAATATAAACAACAAATTAAATGCTATGAAACCGCTCCCCCAGCGAACCACAGTAGCTGCAGAGTACAGCAGTGCAGATGCTGAAAGCGTGTGGCACGTACACGCCAACCCTGAGAGAATGGCCAACATACACTGAAGCCAAGACCCGAATATTAACGCGATAGCGTTAAAGAGCTCGTATCGCAGAAATTCCGCCGTTGGCGTCAGCGTCGGAGCCGTTGGTTGTGAGCGAAAAATCATCATCTTGTCCGTGACGGAAAAATCGAAAAGCTGCAAATAAAATAAATAATAAAAACGTTGGGTCCGAGTGATAATCGAACCCAGACCGTCTGCGTGGCAAGCAGGTGTTCTACCACGCAGCCACGCCTCTGCTTGGAGCTGCACTGAAAGTAACTTTCATGCTTCCCAAAAATACGCGTCCTGTATACAGGTGTCACAGTACGAGATGTAATATCGCAGTAATATTGCGTGGTACAAGCGTACATTGCCATCGGGCGTCACACCATGTCAATATCATGACGACTTGGTGGTTTAAAGACAGACACCCATTACAAAAAAGGCACACACATTACTGCGCGTATTCCCTTAAGACCACGTAGTGGGTGCATCGCAACTTCGTGAAAGTTTCTCGCGCATAATTGCTCCTGGTTTAAAGCATGCTACCCATTACATAAGGCACACACCTTATTGCGCGCATTCTGTTAAACACTCGTAGTGTTCGAAGTGCGCACTAGGGGCAGGATATCGCTATCGCGTTCAACTCTTAAAGGCGAAGCTTAAGCGTCCCCCAATTTTTGTTTTTTATTTTAGCCAACAAGAATCAAGAGGTGGCATTTCCAGCCGCCCCAAGACAGATTTATCTGCCCACATAGTATGCAGATCGACGGCCACACTCTCTCGCACCGTTAAATTCGTGCGGCGTTGTTAGACGTGTTACGGGATTGACTGGAACAATATTTTCGTTAAGGTTAGGAGCAGTAAACTGAAGAAGTCGAACTCAATTATTATGGCGAGGACGACTATAGTATCCTGCGCTGTTCCTGATTTAAGTGTTATTAAATTGTAATCCGATGCTGACATTTGTTTGTGTTTGTTTGTTATAGGTCGTAGTCACCAGAACTCATGAAGTTCCTGCCTTGCAGCTTATACTATCTACGGCAACAGTAGAAATAATATTAATAAGGACACTTAAGCTTGAAATAGCGTATGGTATTTATATTAATGAAGAATTCAGTGATGAGAAGGACGTGATCCTATATATAGCTCATTAAAATAAGGAAAAGCAGAAGGAACGTAAAGTTAAAAAGAAGAGGATTGGAAAAGCCGGCCCGCGTTCAAGGCGAATTCCGTGTACATCGTCGTCGTCTTCACAATATTCCCCAAGAAACGCAAATTCATTCAAGCAACCGGAAGAGTAGGTTGCTAGTGTTACCTACCACTGAAACCAAATTTTTTCCTTTTTTATTTGTTTATTTATTTATTTTTTCATTCGTTATCCTACGGCTTAACTCTTTCACTTTTTATTTACATCGCGTTTCGTGCTTCTTTCCTTTTGACGTTTCATAGGGTTTACGTTTCCCTTTCTAACTGTCAGTGTGGCCAATCCCCCTCGAGGGTATGAGCCAGTCAACGCCAGTCTCCTTCAGGCGACAAACAAACAAACAAACAAACATCGACAATGCGTCGCTAGTAATTATTGAAAGACCGCGATCAGCCATCGGCACCGCCATAGACATCTAGGAACGTGCCGCACGCGCACACCTCGCGCTACACGTGTCCCGCGAGCGAACGTTCCACGCGTCGGGACACGTCGCCATTCCACTCGGACTCGCAGGTCACGTCGGACGCAACTAGTCCCAGCTCCCGAGCCATCCACGCTGACCTCCTTTTACCCGAGTTCCAGAGCCCTGTCCGCCATTTCTTCCATCGTGGTCCAGCATCCAAGAGCCCTGTCCACCATCTTCCATCGCGCTCCAATATACCAGAGCCCGGTCCACCATCTTAAGCCACCGCCGTCCAACATCTCGGTTCGACATGTCCATCGTCATGGTGGGCCCGTTTCCGGGCCCGTTCGACAGGACGCACTACTCGGATTCGTCCAGTGAGAACCCGAACGACGCCCGGCAGCGCCGGCCCGGGGCTCAAGGCTTCCAGCAGCGACCGCCGCCACCGCCGCCGCCTTTGGAACCGTACCTCAGCCTGCTGCAGGAGCAGGGAACGCCGCGGACGTCAGGAACGCCACGGGACAGCGTCGCTTACAGCTCGGTGCGGACAGACTCCGGAGCGCCATCGCCGGTATGTGCTTGCCACGTCTTAACCCTATACGCGGTGCTGCCACGTAGCCTCCGCGATCCTCCGTTGATGCATGCGTGCGTCAGCGGACCCTCACGGAGGCCACGGGTAGTAGGATGACTGATAGTTCTTCTGTGGCAGTAATGGACTGCCACTGGAGGAAGCTATGCGAATAAATGTTGCTTACGCAGTATTTCGGGCATGCCTATGGACTTAAGAATCGGAGACACCGATTGCGTCTACGGAAGCTCATGTCGAAATCGAGGACGGATAATTGTACAGGCTCCCGCGAGATCACTCTAAGCAAACAAAAAAGAAAGAAAGAAATACAGTTACTCTTTTTGGTGAATTCTGAATTGCCATTTGTATCTTCAAGACACACGTTAACTGAGAGCCGCGTCTCCCACGACTCTTCAAAGGAGCATAATGATTTCCAAAAGAGTAAACGTCAACCTATAAAGGAAGTTATGTGTGACAAGTCAGCACTAGAGAAAAGGGTAACGGGTAAATCTTTATTTTTTTTACGGGAACGCTATAACAGAATATGCCATCAATACGGAGCAATTCGACGTTGTCCGAAAGAGAACGGCAGTGCGGCGTAGTACCGCTTCGGTGCTTCGATGTGGTCTGCGTTGCTGGATCTTTTACAGCAGTGACACTTGACTTCGATCACCCAGCAAAGCGGAGACGGTCGCGATTTTCTTAGAAGGTGCAGAACTGCAACAATAATATTTGGTGCGCAATATTCTCTCTCAAATATTGCTGTCATTTTCGTCCGTGTTTCCTTTTACGTGCCCGGCAGCTAAGTGTCATATGTTATCGAAAAAATTCAGACCACGTAACGCGATCTTGCTGCAAAATATATTTTAGAGCAAAGCAGTGGTAAGTGCAATCTTAAGCTTCGAACGTCATAACGCACGTCTAAAGTGTGATTCACCTAACTTGCGCCAAGGTTGTTTTTTTTTTATTTCGCGCACTCTAAAGAAAACCTGGAAAAAATTACAGGATAGTTATCTTAGCATAGATGAAATGACCCGATGTTGCCGAACAGGTTTTCTGAAGGCTAATCTTTGTTAATTACCCAGTTTAGTAGACTAGCAGTTATCTTAGCATACATAAAATATTCTGACGCTTCAGAACAATAAAAGTACTGCAACTACTGTATTGGAGATTTTTCGCTAGAAGTACTAATTGGACAGTTAATTAGGCAATATTTGTAGATAAGCAAGCTAGGCGGAATCGAAAAAATATCCTGACGTCCAGCATACGGCTCAAAACAATACTGAGCCAATTTGACACGCATAGCGCGTATGTTTGTTTTTTGATACTAGGCTCATGTTAGCTGAGACACCCTGCATATAAAGGTAATAACTCTGTTGTTGATAGCACAGTGGCCAGACATACCGGCTACTTCGGTATTTTCTTCCTACTTCAAATCATAACAGGAAGCTGACGACGGGTATCTTGACGCGCAGGTGTACTTGCCGATGTGTAGCCGAGAGCCGCGACACGAGACCCTGCCAGAGCCTCCCAGACCACGGCGCGGAGCGGCTTTTATGAAAAGCAAATGGTAAGTAAGCTCGCGAGGCCATAACGCTATAGTACGGCGTTGCGTTCATAAGTTTCGCCCAACAAATAAATGGCTGTTAAACGCGTACTCTAAACATCACTGAAACCAGGAGGAATTCCTGGTTTCCAGGAATTCCAGGAGGAATAAAAGTGGGATAGGTTAAACGAACAGGAGAAAGTGCCTCAGACAGGTTGGCCGACGTTTCAATAGGAGGACCTATCTTTGTCAAAGGCGCTTTGCCATCCTTGGCGTGTTAGTTTTACCTCCTATCGAAACGTCGGCCAGCCTGTCTGAGGCACTTTCTCCTGTTCGTTCAATCTATCCCACTCCGTGTATCCATCTGTCGGCTCCCTTCTTGACTTAGGAGTAAAAGGCATTCTATAGTAAAGTCCTTCGCGTCATAACCATCCGATACTGCTATAGGAACTGTTCAAACGTAGCCTGTAGGACTGAGGTCGCACGACTAACAGCATAAAAGCTTTGAACCAGACGAAACAGCGGTGAAATAGTTGTTTGCACTGGTCCCCCTGAAGGATATCTGTACAAAGAAATGACGCGAATGCAATGTTGATTGGTCAACCTACAAGAACAAGCGTGGTTTGCGTGGCATGGTTCTTACCAGTTGATGAAAATTTCTTGGAGCAGGGTTGTCACTGCAGCCAACGTTACTTGTGTTTGTCAGGGCTGCCTTGACAAAGACGTGTGCTTGTCGGAACGTTGGCTCGAGCACAGGTCGGCAAACTCGCTCATGAATCGACTCACTCGGACTCGGATGGAGCCGTGAGTCTGAGTCCGAGTGAGTCTGGTTGAAAAAAAAATTTAGTTAGTCTGAGTCCAAGCGAGTCCGGATAACTAATATTTTGGTGAGTTTGAGTCCGAGTGAGTCCGGTTGCGGAAAATTTGGCGAGTCTGAGCCCGAGTGAGCGCTAAGAGCAAAATAAATTTCTTGAGTGAGTCTGAGTGAGCTTTACCTTTTATTGCTGACCCATCGGCTCCAGCGACACCCCTGTCCAAGAAATTTTTTATAATCTTCAAGCATCCATCTTTTCCTGAAATTCTGCCAAATCGTTCTTACTAGTTAAGCGTGTAAACATGTGACATAGGCATGTGACACCGGTACGGGACTCCTTGAAACTTCTTGGGACAGCATTCTCTATCGAGTGCTCCTCTATGTTACTAAACTGATTAAAAAGTAAGCCCTGCTTTCTTGCGTGTTCAGCTACGAACTGCTGCGCCGTCTGGTGGTGGTCGCCCTGGCTCTGATCGCGGTCGCAGTCCTGGTGGTCGCGGTGTCCCGGAGTATGCGCGTGCGGGCCGACGCGGCACACGTCAAAGGCGGAAACGCGGCGGTACAGGCCGCCAACGGCACCGACCGCAAGGACAGCACCGCGCTCCGTGCGACGTCCCCGACCCACGCCGCGGCGCCCGCTGCCGTCGGCGGACCCAGAGCCGGCAGCACGGCCAGGCCGCTAGCGGAGGCGCGCCACTACAAACGCCGCCACGGAGGTGAGTGGTGAATAAATTCAGGCAGCACAAACTCGGATCGTCGCCTATGTGTAATCATGCCACAGCATCGTAGCATTGAGATTACGTAATATTTAGTGGATAAGCCTACGCTACCAGATTTTGCGGGTCAGTTGCCATCGCATTGCTAATTACTAGGACCAGCTTAGCTAGCTCGCTGTAATATAATTGCTTGTTAAATGCGTTTTTTTTTTCGTTTTCCTCCGTTGTAGGGACCGGTCACGGGAGGAAGGCGTCGTCGCAGTTGACGTCGCCGGTGTCGTCGTCGTCGTCGCCGTCGTCGTCGTCGTTGTCGCCGTCGACGAATGACAACGTCGAGTGGCCGATGACCGAGGAGGCCGACCGGGAGGTGCCCGTCGTACCGGCGCTACGGGACGAGGGCCACGTGACGGCGACTCGGCCAACCGCCAGAACAACGGCCCGCGCCGCCGCGCGCACCTCGGCGGACGCCGATGCCACGGCGGCCACGCTGACGCCTTCGTCGCCGGTACTTCATTCATTCATTCATTCATTCATTCATTCATTCATTCATTCATTCATTCATTCATTCATTCATTCATTCATTCATTCCATAGGCACGCGCATTCCCCGCTCGCGCGAGCCAGCAAACGCACAAACTGCGTCAGCAGGAGCGGGCACCAGTCTGCGAGAAGTTTTAAAGACGGGAGTATATTTTACGGTTAGTGTTAAAAAATAGGTTTATTTTGGGGGCACTCTAAAGGGGGGCGCCAACTGTCCCCCCACCTTTGCTTAGTCTGACCTTTCGCATCGGTACGAAATAAAATGCACAGGAAACGTGAAAAATAGAGTGAATTCTCGAAGTGGCGAAGGCGGCGGCGGCATGCAGGAGGGGCAGAACAAATGTAAACGTTTTCGACGCGCGCGAAGACTGTTTTCCGGCCGCTCTGGCATTTTCGCTTTCTCTTCGCATTGTCAAGTGTGAATGCGCCATAAAAATCGCAAGGAACGCTGGCGACATAAAATGACGCTCGTCTCGTCTCGTTCACATGCCAGTGCCAGCCGAATTATGCTGGACCGACTAGCGCAGCGCTCAACCTTGGTCAGTGATGGGACATTTTAGTCGCAGCACAGTCACCTACAGAGCAGCTTAATGACAAACCAGTTACAGGACAGTTAAACGACAGGACAAATCAGTGACACGACTGTTCTCTGCTGGCGCGTCCTTTCTGCGCTTCTATCAGGGCTGTCGTAGCCATATCGTGAAAAATTTCGTGGCTGTTCTCTTTTTTCTGGCCAAGCATTGTGTGGCCTATGCAAACCATATATATATATATATATATATATATATATATATATATATATATATATATATATATATATATCGTTGTCATTCTTTTAGATATTTCTGCCCATTACCTTGCTAAATATCTACTTCATAGATTGCGGTATCTTTACAAGTGAGGATATCGCGACATATAACTTCATTTAGATCAATCTCTGAAACATAGAAATCTACAACGATTAGCTTGAAGATCTCTATAAGTTGGCATTCCGAACCTGTCATTGAAAGAGCAACGCTTCGTTTCTGTATACGTCAGTCGCAATTGACTAAGACGACTGGAAAGCAAGAGGCATCCTTTTTCTCTTCCCAGTCGATGTATTGATCCCCTCACTCTCCGAAAGCTTTCTGCACCTAACGTGGTTTCGCACTAACTCCAGGATTGGAGGTATTGCAAACTTTCTGGCCTTCACCTGGTTTTGCGTGGCCTCTGTGATCGGCCCACCTTTGACGCAGCGACATCATGCAATGACGTCATTATGACGTCACATGTTTTCGCTATCTGACGTCATAATTACATCTCGTGATAATCTTTTGCTGCACTGGCGTTGACTCGCCGACGCCGACGGTCAATTTTCACGTTTGATGAGGCACCTAAGGCTTTCGCCTTAAAGGATTTCAAAGGAATGTGGCGTGTGTTTCGATGACCACTCCGAAATCTTCGCAGGTGGCGTCCGGGGCGCCGACGAGCCCTGCGGCCGTTTTCAGCGGGGAAAAGGCCGCGGGCAACGACGAGGGCAACGACAGGTGAGATATTAGTAGCTGGATTACTTGGTCGACGCAAAGTGCTCAAGGTCTGACGCGTCTCATTCCTTGAACATTGTACACTGGCGGCAAAACAGCGCGCACAGGAGCGCATAGAAACATTCCAGTTACTCTACCACCGCGTACTGAAGGCATCAAGTCTGCCGGAGCGAGACCCTCGCTATGAATGAATGAAAAGGGAGGGGGGGGGTGAGAGAGAGAGAGATATTGAGGGCCCGTTTCTTTGAAACAACCTTGATGAAAACCATATACTAGGATTCTGGGTAACGCATCGCCTCGGCAACGATGTCAGTTAGTACTAGTTCATTATTCATAAAGTCATTATTCATAACTAGCCCAACTTTCCGTTTTGTTGTTCGTCATTACGTCGTCTTCCTTCGCACAGCGGCCTGCAGGGCGGGCTTGTGGCGTCGCCCGATCCCGCCGCGTCGAAGGCTTCGACTCCGGCGGGGAGGACCACCGAGGTCGGGTCCGTGGCGGTGGCCACAACCACCGCCAGCACGGACCTGCCCGAGGTGATCAACGAAGCCGACGCCCGTGGCGACCTCCAGGAGGTGTAGGGGGTCGGCCGTGCTGAAGGAGCCGGGGCCGAGCAATCCGCGAAGACCTTGCGACGGCTGCCCGGCTCCTGGGCGACCGCGGCTCTGGCAGACACGGCGTCCGGCGTCGGTGCAGCTGCAGCGCCGGACGACCAGGAGGCCCGGCTACTCCGCATCGATAGTCGGGCCTTCTCTATTTCGTATTGTTTTGTGTTGTAAATATATTGTATTAACGCGTCTGTCTGCTGTCTCGTTCATCTTTTGGCACAGTACGTCTGCCAAAAACACATCCCTCGCAAACATGGCTCCTACAGTCGGACATACAAGTGCGGTGAAAGTTAATGGGAAAAACACGTACGGGGGTGCTCAAAAGTTCCCAGGCCGCATTGCCATATGATTACATGGCATAGCGGCGTGCGAACTTCTGACGCCTCCCCCCCCCTCCTTCCCTTTCCCATAGCCACACTTCAGCCTGCATCGTACGGGTGAGCTTTCCCAGAAGGCTCAATCGCGTATGATACGTGGTGCTTCCTGTCGCATGCGACGGGGCGATGAAGTAACTGTGTGCTAATACCGCCGAGGACGAGTTCATCTGCTACACCACTTACAATTTTCTGGAGGATTGATTGATTGATTGATTGATTGATTGATTGATTGATTGATTGATTGATTGATTGATTGATTGATTGATTGATTGATTGATTGATTGATTGATTGATTGATTGATTGATTGATTTGTCAAAGTGGTACTTGTCAAACTGGTACCTGTGTTGGTAACATCGACCATGTGCGGTCTTGATTGATTGATTGATTGATTGATTGATTGATTGATTGATTGATTGATTGATTGATTGATTGATTGATTGATTTGTCAAAGTGGTACTTGTTAAACTGGTACCTGTGTTGGTAACATCGATTATGTGCGGTCTCGTAGAAGTTCAAATACCTTCGTACCGCAGTTCGTCCCTTGCTGCTATAACACATAGTGCACTAACCTTTCTTTCTATGTGTACAAAACTGACATGGGAATATTGCACAGTGCCCTCGGATTCTCGAACATTCTGCATGGTATAACGAGAAACCTATAGAGCGAGGACAAAAAAAAACAGGAATCTGTCATTGACGTCCTTAAATTTTTCGTTACGAATAATTGGTACTTTAAATCAATATATTAATTAATGGTAGCTTCTACGAATGATACACTGCAGACAATATTGGAAAAAATCACCCACTACTCGGCCAATCCCCTCCATTGGATGTGAGCCATGCTCAGAGGCAGGCCCGTAGCCAGGGGGGGGGGGGGGTGCCCTAGACCCCGCCTCCCTAAATTCTGATGGAGGGGGGTGTTTCACCGAAAATAAATAATCAAAGTAAGTGTTTTTCTGAAATAATCAAATAGTCAAAGTTTTCAGCAAGTGCTCTCCCCTCACCCCGAGAAAAATTCCTTGTTATCGAGCCGGCTCAGAAGAAAACAACAACCAAGTACAAAAGTTGGAAATTACTATATTCTATGTTTTTAATTAACATTTCGTTTTGCCTGCATTTGTCTTAATGTTTCCATTACCGTTAACCGCCGGCTTCTTGGCCAATCCCCCGATAGTGGGTAGGAGCCAGTTCTAAGGAACAAGCAAGGAGGCAAGCAAGCAAGCAAGGAACGCACAACGCTTGCTACCGACACGACTTCGGCGTTGTACAAGGGGTACGTGCTCGCGAAAGGCAGTCTAAGTTCCCAGGTAGGTCATCAGGTTATGCTTTCTCGTCCACGAGGTTCAGCTCTCGACACTAACAGTACACTGCGGCGTACGATCACTCCGCGTCCTTCATTACCACTCCATATTTTCCAGGAACAATCGCAGACTAGAACGCACTGCTAGGTGCGATACAGAACATTCACTCATCCGACGCAATAGCATCGTAACATGAAGTGCTTTTCCTTTCCTTGTGAACGGTTCTAGAATTATTTTCTTAAGTTTGTACTCTTGTACTGTACCCTCCCAGCCCTTCTCTTTCCGCTATAGCAAACTAAAAAAAGAAAGTTTATGGCAATGCTCTGGAGTCTTGGTATCCCGGTCATTTTGGGCCATCTCCAATGAACAAAATTCAAATCTGCAGGGGCTCAGAACTGAAGCACCGAACGAAGCCAAGCACTGCGACTGAGCATGCCCCGCCGGTACGACCGAAGCTACAGGGACAGCGACAGCAAGAATGCGTAAGCTCCAGCTTTAACCCGTATATATTACTTTATTTGCTGCATGTTTCGCGCTAGAGTACGTTCATGTCACGTGTTCACGTTGCACCTTCTACATGATGCGGCTCCGGCAGAAGAGGATAACGCACTCGTTCTTTCTATTTTCAGAGGTTGTATGTTTGCCCTTTAGAAACCGAGAAACATTGAATAAGTGGATAATATATCGTTCACCAGTCATGTTCCATAATTTGTGCAAGGATAATTAAATCTTCTGGCTCAAAATGAATGCGCGATTTGATTTTGGTTGTACTGTTTTTGAGCAAAGAAAAATTATTCCTTTGACATTGCTCTTGGAACGTGGCTTGTCGAACGACTCGTCGAACATTGAAGGGCCTTCACCTAAGTGATACACGCCAGTCGTGCGCAGCACACTACGGTTAAGTGGAGGCAGACTGACTACGCAAGAGGCTCAATTTATCCTATGAGCAATGTATCTTGCCCTTTCTGGGCCCCTAGTCGAAATAATTCACAAAAACATGGCGTAGAGGTAGACCATCAGCCTCGCATGCAAGAGGTTCGTGGCTCGAATCCCGGTGCCGCGTAATTCCCCACCGGATTTTAAAATAAAGTGCGCGTGTTGATGGAATTGCGTAAGAGACCTGGAGTGCGGCCTCATAGAGGTGACCACAGCCGGTAGTGTAGTCCTTCGCCAGACTAGGATTGGCCACCCTGGTGCAGTACTTGGCCACCACATCCCATGTGAATGTAGACACTGCGCCTAAGGGGCATAATAATAACTTTCCTGAGTGTTTTATTGTGTCGGGTGCGTCTCCGTAGTAACGAGACAGCTGTATATTGACTAATACTTCCCTCTCGCCCTGTTTCTTGCGGTGCGGTGTATCGATTTGGCTTGCTTTTAGGCTGCAGGACGAACCACGCGCAACCGTTTTCTCGGAAAAAAAACCGCTGCACTGCAGACGGCTAGCGACGCGTGACTCATGAATACTGCGGAAGATGTACCCGCCCTGCGGCTAGCGTCCAGTGCCTGCGAGGAGTGACAGGCGGCGAACAGCTTTGCTCTATACACGAAGTAGCACAGCCACGATCAACACAGAAGTAAATACAGACGGATATTGTCGGCTCAGAAGAAGATGACTTTCGCTTTCCTGTCGTCTTAGGCGAATGCGTGAGGAACCCTGCGAGATTTTTTTCCCTATACTACCCTAACCGTCTATACCAGCTGTGATGTCACCCCGTAAGCGTCCACCCTAATTCTCTGTCCGAGTCAGGGAGTATCTATAGAGACACGACCTATTCTTGCCCAGCCGAGTTCAACGTTTACAAGAACAGAAATCTGGGTGAGTTGGTAAGATTGCATACTTGAGCAGGTAGCGCAAAGAAAAAAACCAAAGACACAAGCGAGGAACTGAACACGAGACGAGCGCTAAGTTCAAACTAAAATTTATCCTCGGAATCCACGCCTATTTATCATCCAACAAAGCTCAGAAAACCACATCGTCACCCAAGAACACCTCATCCCGCCCCCACAACGACAACGGATAACAACACGGCACAGCATCTTAATCGGCCCCCATAACGAAAACCATAGAAGCAAATAGGGACGCAGTTGAAAACGCTAAAATCAGAAACCTTGTGATTACGTAACGCATGCTCAGGCTCGAGCCTTCATCACGGGGAAAGCGAATGTGCCAGGTTAGCTGCAAAGGAAAGCTAACTCAGAGGGGTTTAAGGTTCAAGGTATGTCATTTGCTGTCGCTAAACTGCTTCTATACCTCACTCTCCTTGCGTACGCAGCCAGGGAATGATAGTGTTCGGGCTGTCGCTGACCTTCCTCACTTTCCTGGTGGTCAGCATGGTCACGTTCGCCGTGCACGTCAAGCAAGAGATGGAGGACGCCACCCAGGAACCGGAAATCCCAGACAATGCCAGGGTCAATTGGACACTCAACGACAGCTACGCAGACGCGAACCATACCGTCGATTCCCGGCACACGAGGTGCGAAGCACGGAGCACTAGCCTCGTAGATTTCGATATGTTAACTCGAATTCGCATTTAGCCAGGGTGAGGCAGAAACCGATTAGTTCTTGGAATATTGTTATGGCGAAAGCCTTAGATGCCTCAAGAAATACAAAAAGTGACCGTCGACCGTCCGCGGCGTCGGCGTAAATACGAGTGGTGCGAGAGACCATCCTCACGTGGTGACGTCATCATGGCGTTGCATGTCGACAGAATTTGACATGACGACGCCATCACGTGACATCGTGGCTTGGCCAAAGATGGGCGCTATCCCGGAGGCACTGCAAAACAACGTGATGTGCGGAAAGCTTCAAGTCCCTCCGATCTCGGAGGAAGTGCAAAGCCACACTGGGTGCTGAGAGCTTTCGAAATGGGGCAAGGGGGGTTCAATACAATCGACTAAGAAAAAGAAGATGGCTTTCGCATTCGAGTCGTCTTAGGCCTAGGCATAAAGGGACCGTGTGGCGCTTTTACGCAGGCACGGTGTCGTGACCACGGTCGTCGCAGAAACGACGTCGACGGCAGCCAGGCGAAGAAACATGCGAAGGCGTGGCCACGACTTCCCCGTTCCACCGCCAGAGCGTCGTAAGCCGCGGGAGCATACCGAGAAAAAACCCGCCAACGGTACGCAATGTAACCTTTTCCAGCGGTAGATGTGAGCACAGTTGTGTAGCGGTTGTCCTGTGTCTTTCTACGCAGTCTCTGTGCGTGTTCACTAGCATTTTGAACGAATTCAATCAGCACGAACTAGCCCAGCTAAATACATTAATAGTTGAGTAGCGCGCGCCTAGATAGAGTATCGCCGTAACATGCACGTAAAAAATGTTTCAGCAAAAAAAAAATGAGTCCTTGCCCTATCGGGAAACGCCAAGCGAAGCTTGGCGCCTGACCCACTATTCTTTCTTTCTTTCTTTCTTTCTTTCTTTCTTTCTTTCTTTCTTTCTTTCTTTCTTTCTTTCTTTCTTTCTTTCTTTCTTTCTTTCTTTCTTTCTTTCTTTCTTTCTTTCTTTTATTTCTTCCTTTCTTTCGCGTTGCGCAATGCTCCCTCTTAACTGTTTCCTTCATCCATACCGGGAATTGGACTTTCATCCACGTGCTTAGCAGCCCAACACTTCATTTGCTACAGGCAACAACGACGGTCGTACGTTCATATCCAGGCAACAATGAAATGTGGCAACGTGAAACGACAAGTGGCCTCGATAAAAGAGTGCCATATCAGAAACGGCCGATCACCGACAAGCCAACGATGGAGAGCACATCAATTATTGAAAAAAAGGCGCATACAAATAACAGGCGTGTGACCGGCGCGCCCTCGATGGCCGCATTTATGATGTTCGCTCACCATCGCGAGGTATTTCGCGTACAACGTCGCCGCCGCCCGCGAAATCTGTAACTCGCAACAAGCTTCGCTTGAAAACATCGCAGCAGGCTGATTCCGTTGTTAGCTGTCGCAGCCGCACTCTGCCGGTGTGAGGGTGGAGATAGCTTACATCAATGGACATGGACGGCCGTTTAAGCCGAAAATAATGTACACGTCCTTACTCATTTTTAAAGACATCATTTAGTTGTTTTCCTTTTGAGCGGGCAAAGGTTGACAGCCTGACATAACTCACGAGTTAAGAGATCTCAATCATGATTAAGCAAATGGTTCTCCTACAGAAAATACTCGTCTATATGGTAATTATGAAGTCAGCCCCATAAGCTGAAGTCTCAAAGGTTCAGTAGAACTGGCGCGAACGACGGCACCCCCGAGCACTTGAACATGGGGCAAGGCCGTACAAACGTCAGGGACCCGTTTCCTGACAACGTGCACACAGCCACCAATAATGCATTATTGCAGTGAGGAGTTGCTGTACCAACGTGTTTGGGGACTGCAGTGCTCCTGGGAAGATTAGATGTTTTCAACACTTCTTTTTTTCTTTCTTGTGCAGTACCGCAAGCGGATGACCACGACGCGAAAACCACGCATCGCGTTGAAACGGCCCCGCCTACAACTACGACTCCCACGACGACCACCACGGAAAGTACAACGACAGCACCGACTACCACATCCAGCACAGCAGCGACGAAAACCTCTACAACAGCGCAGACAGCTACGACGCCAGCGACGACAATGCCAGCGGCTAGGACTCCAACAACGACGCCATCAACATCAACGACGACTACACCACCGTCATCGGAGTCGTCCACGACGCCAGCAACGAAGACGACCGTGGGCGCGACGCCAGAGGCTTCGAGTACGATCCGGAGGACTCGGGCGATCATCAAGGCCTTTACGGTAGAAAGGTTCACGTCGCCGACTGAACCGACGACGCCAAGACGTACGAGGAAGATCATCGCGGCCAAGGGAGTGGTACCGGGAAGCGACGCGAAGTCGATCCGGGCGGAAGACGGCGGCGATGCGGTGATGCCGCTCGTGATGGATGCGCCGATGGTTAACCCCGCATTCGACAGAGGTCGCCCTATTGCGACTGCAGTTGCGTCTTTCCGTCGGTCGGAAACGAGGAGTTCTGTTAAGGCAACGGCAGGTTTGGAGTCGTCGCGACCGGAGGCGACGTTAGCGAAGATATCCGCGTCAAGTGAACCTGCATTTTCGCCAAAAGGCGATTCGACGTTCACGTCGGTGCGAGAACCACGAACCTCGCACCTGCCGCCGCCTCTCTAATAAACGAAATTTCACTACAAATGGACGCACGCACGCTATCGAGCACGGAGCAGACTGCTGTTGCCGGTAGGCGCTGAGGCGCTATGTAGTACGAGTTGCGGTTTCCTCGCTTTTAACGTAGTTCTATTTTATTGAATTCAGTGCTAACGCTGATCACCGTAATAAAGTAACGAAAATGACCCCCGTTTTCGGTTATTGCAACCAAAACGCCGCAATGGGGTACCGGATTTCGTTTCAACAACCACTAAAAAAACTTTAAAGCGGTTTATACCGAAAAAATATTCGCTTATATTTCCTTTATCTTTTCTCTTTTTTTCGCTATAAGAATCAACAGTAAAACGAAGTGAAAATATATACTTCCAGCCATTTTTTTTTTTCGACGTTATCTTAGCGCTGGCACTTGAGATGTCGTCAGCAACATTGAAGTACCATCCCGGGCAGTCCTGACGCAGCAGCAGTTCTCGAAAATTTACACGTTCACTCACCAGCCACTAGAGAACACGACGCAAACCTTGTTAGCAGGTGAAAAGTTTACCACGCCTGATGAGAAGCCATGCCTGATGATGTCGAAAATCGGTGAAGTCACGGCGAGCGAGTGCGCGAACTTGAAGGTGGCGGAACCCCTGCCTCGTTTACGCGTCTTTTACAGAGCTGCTTTTAACGATGAGGATTATTTTCTCAACCATCATTTTTTTTTTTCTGGTGTTACATCAGTTCCCTCGTGAAGCCCTTTTTATTCTGTGATTTTCTTTAAAAGCATAGCATACAAAGACATAGCGCATCTAAGACGGGGAAAAGCGAATGACACACACACACACACACACACACACACACACACACACACACACACACACACACAGCGCTACAAGCCGCAATCGGTAGTTTTAGTGCTGCGTATACGTAGCTTCCGTAACGGCGTTGCGTACGTAAGAACGCTGCACTTCGCGTAGAGCGCGTGCGCACAACTTCTGCTCATGCGCACTCCGCGAAACGCAGCGTTCTTGCGTAAGCAACGCCGTTAACGTGGCTGCGTATACTCGGCACTAAAACTCGCTAATACACTGCGCAACAGCCGCGTAACAAGCCCGCCGTGCAAGCTTGTTTAAGGACATAGAAGAGAACATTAGCTCTATCGACTACGATGCAATCAATACACGTTCGCCAGAGTGTAAAACATAGCAGGCACATGCGCAAACGAACGACGACACGCGATCGAACCGGCGTTTTCGAGAACCTCCATTCTTTCAACTGAGCACTTCCTCACGCTCCGCGCCGATGTTTCACAACTGCACACTACGACGCCGTATGTTACGCAGAGCCGCTCCGTCTTGCCAGCAACTTCGGCGCGCTTTAAATCCGCGACGGATGAACGGCTCTTTCCGTCGTCGTGTCGAGTGCCATCGTTTATCCGATTCGGCCCATTCACGCGAGTTCACGACGCGGCGCGAGCAAGCTGGATGGATGTTCTCGCGTCAACTATGCGATCGGTACACACGAACGTTCTTTCTCCGGCGGGGCCAACAGCCTTGGGTTGTAAAGGTCTGTCTCTTTCTCTGTCTTGATCTTCCTCCCACATCGAATAAGTCGTGCACGTAGCATGCCTTCACGATGCGCCACATATTGTACGCGGAATTAGGTGGATACGTCACTGATGGTTACAAACCGAATACAGTAAAACCTCGGTGATACGAATTTCGCGGCGTTACCCAAAATACTCGTATCATCTCAAATTCGTATCGCCAGAAAACATGGAAAATTAGTATGCGACAAAAGAAAGTTGGCATACGTTTTGATTCAGTGTTTCTCAGGGCCGCAGTGACGTCACGAACAGCTCTGAATGATTGCCAGTAAAGGTTTTAGACGTCAACGATCATACTTGTACTCGTCAATATACGGTGCATGCGCGCGTGTGTAATTAATGAACCAGATGTGTTGTGCCCCGCGACCGCTAGTAGCCCCTTCCTAGTCTTACTACGCTTTTCTGCATGACACCACAGCACTGCGGCGAAAGTGACTTAAAAAGCGCTTTGTACACGGTATAGATAGAGGCCAAGCTCCTTCGCCAAGACCATTCGCTTCGTCTCTTGGGGTCTTCGTCTTCCTCCACCTTTAATGGGACTTTATGACGGACCCGCTGCCCAAGTTTCAGCCTTGTTTCATAGAACGTCTGATTGCGGGGACATGGCTTGCATCGACGTGGCAGGCACGTGTTAACACAGTACAAAGACGCTGCTGCCTCGAGCGCAGGAGCACGCGTCAACGCGTCGGAAAAAACAAAGCGCGACGTCAACGTCATCTGTAATAAAACGCGAAGGCGCATAAAGGCTTCCAACATTCACACGCACTAATCTCGGAGGCAATGACGCACCGTTGATGGTCGCGCAGCCCGCATGCCCGCGCCTGACTGCCGCGTCTTCCGCGACCGCGCGGACAGCACCTGTTAGTACCTATGCGCTAGCGTATGTTCGTATCAAACGTCGCGCGGTGCAAATCGGTTCGCAACAACCGTACTCCAATACGTTTCAAGCTAATGGGCCTTGGCCGGGACCACAGAAAAATTCGTATCACCCCGAAATTCGTACGAGCCGTGATCGTATCACCGAGGTTTTACTGTAATGGCCTCTGAGATCGCATTCGTTAGTCTGCGACAACGCCACGTAAAGTTTCCTAGGCAAATTACTAGTGAAAACTACGCCGTAGCGATCGTAGAGCTACAATGGAAAGAATGATAATATCCGGGGTTTTACGTGCACAAACCACGATATGATTATGAGGCACGCCGTAGTGGAGGGCTCCGGAAATTTCGACCGTCTGGTGTTTGTTAACGTGCATTGACATCTCACTAAATACACGGGCCTCTGGCATCTCGCCTCCATCGAAATGCGACCACCGCGGCCGGGATCTAACCCGCGACCTCCGGGTCAACAGCCGAGCACCGTAACCGCTGTACCGCCGAGGCGGACCGCCATGGGAAGAATTGACGGTGCATATATTTGTCTAATCTTTGTTCATGAGGCTTAAGATGTCCTTGTACAAGCAATTTTAGGCACGAAGTTTTCTTTTTTCGTCGCGCGTAATCGTTGCGAATTATTGTTCAATTGGTGCGAGTGTTGCGTAGTTTGAGGAAATTTACCTACATTAGCCATAATTCTTAAGTTTTGCTGGAAAAGAGCAGTGTCTCCCCAGCCAGAACTGTACGCTGTGCGATTACTTCAACGCGCGCCGCGAGCTCGAGAGGTGGTGGCTTCCAGACAAGTAATTATGCCACTGAACTAATATGCCGAGTAACTATTTAAACAAACTGTTTTAGCTTTCGAGCAACTAGAGTCTTCGACGTGCCAAATGTGCATGTAAAACAAACCGAGAGCCATACTCTCACAGGCGCGCTTTGCACGCACTGCGATGCACTGTGGACTCCACTTCAGACTTCGCAAAAGAAGAAAGAAAAAAAGAAAGAAAGAGAAAACATATGTGCATGTTGCGTAAAGCGCAACAGAAAGTTGTATCGGTGGCATTTTTCACAATTCCCTGCAATTTTCTCATTGACACTTTCGTTCTAGTAGTAATTGAGATGCTCATTAACTGGCCTTAACTAATTAATAATCAGACGAAATACTGAACATTTTTTGGCTTGCTCGAGATCACTCCAAGCAAAGTCGCTACCTCGATTTAATCTAGCTATGTGGCACTTGACCTCCTTTTAAAGTTTGGCGCAAGCCGCGTGCCACACCTGGTAACATTCACATCACCGCAATCGCTGGGAGATAGCGTAAACGGTACACCTCTTCACGCCGAGCCCGCAAAGAGGCCACACGTGAAGAAACTGCGAAACGGCCACCGGTAGGACGGCACAAAAAAAAAGCTGGTTTTCGTTAACCACAACAAACCATCGCCCCCAACGCAAACCTCCGAAAAAACCTGACAGAACGCAGCCTACCCACGCTCGCGTGGAACACTCGTCATACACCGGGCTCCGCAAAACGACTTCGCCCACACAAAACGACTCGCTTGTACGTTCCCGAAGCCATAGACGACAGAAAAAGGTTGAGGGGTTGCACCTGTGCTTAGACCCCCCCCCCTCACGACCTCCGCAAGTTTCATTTTTGGCTTCCGACAAAGCGTCCCTCGCTTTCGAAATAAAGCGAGCCGCGCGCACGCAATCCCAGCGAGACGGGCGGTGCTCGCGTTGTCGGATTTTCGGCGCTCGCGGCTTATATTAGAGTATGTACTATATAAGCGAGCGTGGCTGAGAGCAGCGGAGTGGGATTAAACTTTGACCTCGCCTCGGAGGAAGGCGCTAATCTGGAACGCGAATCGACAGTGTCCGCTGACCCGCGAATTGCCCCACGGACAGGTGGAGAGGTATGCGCGATCGACTGCAGGTAGTGAGGTGTACGTATGAAAAGGAGGGTGTGGGGGAGGGGGGGGGGGGGAGCCGAAACGTCCTCAGATTATGGAGGGCTTTTAGGGCGGAGGTGTGTAGCCTGCGTGTCGAAGCTGGGTTTTCTGAAGAGGGCTTTATATAGGGCTGAATCTTACGTGATACGTAAGAAAAAGAAGTAAGGAGAGAAAGAAAAAAAGAAAGACAGCGCACTTCCCGTCAGACTCAACGCGAACAATGAAGGCACGCACGTACGAAACTGCTTCTCAAAATACAGTCTGGGCGGAGCGTGTGCGGAGTTCAATATTACTATTACTATTATTATTAAATTGTGAAGCTTAACGCTTTGAAACAGCACAGTAGGTTACGAGTTGCGCCTGTAGATGAGGGCCCTGGCTTAATTATAACTTTTTTGACTGGCACAGGCGTTCTTCAACACGTACGTTAAGTCTAAATACAGAAGCACACCACCACCATTAGAATCTGATGCCGCTGTCTATTGTTTCTTTCAGCGCTTGCCAACGGACGACAGGTCACGATTGCGTATAAAAACATGAACGTAATAATATGTGCACGAAACAGCCGTGGCCGGGAACTGAAACGAGTATCTCGGAGCCCAGCCGCGCAGTGCCAATGGTTCACTGCGGTGGGTCGAATGCCTTTGGGAGGAAATACGTATTAAGCGACATTCGAGTCATCCAAACCGCAAGATCTCCAGCGCCCCCTTCCGGAAGAAAGAAGAAACAAAAAAAAAAGGAGGCGTGTTATGATTAAGTATGACGGAGGCTGTACACTCCTTCACCCGACGTCTACGTAATCCGCAGGAAAGCTACAATGTTGCTCTCGGAGGTGTGAGATCCTTCTCACGTGCGCGCGCACACTTTTCCGGCACAGATCGAAGGTTGATTTGCATAAATGCAAATTCACACCTCCCAGGAGAGGTTTTCTAAAGGGAAAAAATTTGAAGAGGAAACGAGGTGACACTTTGAATTTTAAGCGTACGAGTGCTCGATCATTCCATATTTTCGCACAGGCCAAGACGGATGAGGTTGGTATACATCTTAAGAAGATGCGAAGTAACAGTCTTAAGATAGATATGCAAAAAAAAATAAACTAAAGACCAAGCGTCGCAACTTCAATAGACCGTAACGCACTGCGTGGAGGGGAGAGGCACTTTACGTCGAACATAAAACAAGATAAAAAAAACGAAGTAAACCTAAACTACAAGAAACTATACCATAGATTAGCAATTCGGTTAACGCGGTGCCCCTCGCGAGTCGTAGGCGGGCGTGGGAACTTGTCAACACCATTCCGAATTATAAACTACCTTTTTTTTTTTTTCGAGAACTACGCAAGTCCATGTTGTTGTTGTTGGGCTTTCTACGTGCCAAAACCACGATATTATTACGAGGGACGCCTTAGTGGAGGGCACGGGAACTCTCGATCAGCTGGGGTTCTTTAACCTGCACGGGCCACTGGCATTTCGCCTCGATCGAAATGCAGCCGGGATTCAATCCCGCGACTTTCGGGTGAGCAGTCGAGCATCGTAACCACTATACCACCGAAGCAGGCAAACGCGCATCCATCAATCGTAACGAACCTGCCAAACCGCGACTGCCTATTTGGACAAGTCGCTGGCTGAGGCGACGGCCTGCTAATTTCAACTTCGCAGAAAGCTTTCAACGTGAATTCATGTGTAGCCCGGTAGTAGAGCGGTACATTTTTTATTCATGTTTAGTTCGTGACCCTTTCTGGGTTTAAGCGCGTGTCTTCATTTGCAGCTCGTTTGCCTTTTTCGGTTCTCTGTAACAACTTTCCGGAACAACAGTTCCTGCCACATATGATTGTGTGTAATCAACCTGTTCGCAGAAGAATATTTGTACCGCTGTATGTACCATCGCAACGTGAACTATAGTTCTATAAATTCAGTCAACTCATGGTAAGCATAAACAATGATTTACAGATAAATTCGGGTGGCTTACGCGCGGCGACCACAGTGTTATTTACGCCTTAGTTCGGGGCATATTTATTTAGGCCGCCCGGAATTCCAACAAGATGCGGCAAACGTTTATTTATTTATTTATTTATTTATTTATTTATTTATTTATTTATTCATTCATTTATTTATTCATTTATTTATTCATTTATTCATTCATTCATTTTATTTATTTATTCTAGGTCGGTGAGAGGACGCCTTCCCCGCTTTGATCTTAAACGTAAAACAAAGAAGCTATAGAGATGAAAAATCCTGGAACACAGGGTTGTCGCTGGAGCCAACGTTCGGACAAGTTTGGACAACTCGAGAAAAAGGTAGAAGGCCGGCACGATCGAGAGAGGAAAGTGTGTTGCCGGACAACACTGTATCGAAGGAGGACACCGACCGCAAGAAGACGCGAGGTGGGCGTGGCACATTGACGGGGCGTCACGGAACATGTCGAAGACGGCGCCTATAGGCGTTGGATAGGTATGCCGGTTCGTGCACCCAACGCGGGTGGCAGAGGAGTAGGTGGTGTCGGTCACGCAAGAATCCCAGGAGAGTCATCAATCGCCTGCCAAAGCACCCGCACCCCATCCGTATCTATATATATATATATATATATATATATATATATATATATATATATATATATATATATATATATATATATATATATAGCGCAGATGTCTCGGCGTGCGCGTTCACACCCCAGCATGTAACTATACAATACTAAACCAATAGCTGGCGTAGCCGTACGTACCGGCGGCGGTATAAGGCGTGGTTCTCATGTTCCGCCGACTTCAGCCATGTTACGTAAATGTACCAACGTATACCGCTGAATGCAGGACGAAAACTGCGCCAATATGTGAGGCCAAGGTAGCCCAATACATAGCTTGCACGAGTTTCAAGGCTTGCTCGAGTGTTATCGCAATCTTGTGGTTACAAAAGCTAACACAGAAGGACGCGTCGAAGTGACAAAATGTGTCAGGACGAACCTCCCATCACAGATATAAACATATATAGTGCTTAAGGTTTAAAAGAAGCGTCCGCACAGTACAACTAAATAAATAAGACAGTATGTGACTTGAAGATTACAAGACTATCTTTTCATTTACTTCGTTATAACCGATGATTCGTTACATCCGTGTTCGTTATATCGATGTCTGAGTATGTGTAAAACGAGAAGAGGTTCGCTATCTGCATCGACCGCGTGTGGAAGGGCGCCTGCTCCCCTACAGGTGTACAGGTTAACTTTAATAAAGCAAGAACCTGCAGGCTGTTTAACCAATCAGGTAAACCTTGAGCCGCAAGGGCAGGCCTAAATTATTATTGTTGTTCGCTAGCACTTCAAAGAGCATGCGGTGGGGGGCTAGTTGGTGAACATTTCTTCCGTTTCATCGTTTCTTATATTGTTTCTTTGTTCCCTCCTTCCTTTTGTATATAATCTTCATCCCGCGACTGCGATCGACTGACGTGACTCATGACGTCATCATGGTAGCTAAGAGTCGCGACTCGCCGGTTTCCGACCACCGTCCCTCGGCAGGCGAGCGAACGAATCCCATCAGAGAGGCCATAAAACTTGGTGCAACGTACAGTTTCCCCGAAGATTTTAGCTCCGAACGATGCCCCTTCGTGAATTGCACTGTTAAGCGTCATTTTCTTTCTCTAAATCACTTCCAACGGTGCCATGTTTCCCCACCCTGCGCGGACGCCAAGGAGCTCCACTATTACGGCTCAGCAAGACACTTACGCAGTGTAGATAAGCTTCGTCGTAAGAGATATGAGCCAAGACAATTGACGCTGACTCAGAAGTACGTAATCAGTGCCGGTCAATTGCGCTTATCGCTTGCAAAGCGCTTTCACTACAGGCGTAGACAAAGACGGTTGGTGTGCGTGTGTGTGTGTGCGGGGGGTAGGGGGGTCGATGCATAGCTACGTAAAGAAGAAAAGGCATGCGTCATCCTTCTAGCAAACAGAAAACTGAGAGCCATAATCAAAGGTGACAGTTACAGGACACTTAGCAGAAACCGGACGGATGTGTGGTTATTTGTACTCAGAGAGGGAGGCAATTGACGCAGCAAACAGAAATTACCGCAAATAGGACAAAGACTCAGTACAACAGCAGAACTAAAGTCATACTGCACTCCCTTCCGCCGGGTTAAACAAACAAAACACTCGTGTGCACGCACGTTCGGCGGAAAAGGGGGGTAGAAGCGTGGGGTTTGTGCACTGCGTCTTTTCAGGACAACGTAAAGAAAAGGCCGCTCAGACTGATGAAGGACGAAACGTATGTGTGTACCGAGCATCCCACATATCAAACACTCGAACAAACCAGGACGACCTCCATATACTAGCTCGCTTGTAGACAGTCAACTTCCGGCGCCTGCGCCGTAAAACGAAGGACACACCACTCAATACACTCGGCGAACTGCGGCGCGACGAACAACTGGTCAGAATCGTCTTCATATTCACTGAGAAAGACAGGAAATAGCGAAGCGAAGTGTACGAAGAACAAATCCTGCACCCCCGCCGCCTTCTTCCTACAGCCTCTAGAGCGCCCGCGCTGCTCCTAGACACAACAAAGCAATCTCAGCGGGGGTTCGGAGCCGATAGCCTTCGAAGCACGCCGGCGCAACGAGCCTTCCAGCCAAAAAATAATGAAATGAAAGGCTCAGTGAGGGGTTATAAGCGATACAGAGTTTCAACAGCAGTTAAACAACAGACCAATCACCGCGAGTCTCTCTGCCAAACATTCTTCTTCTTATATGCCTCATTAGAAAGAGCGGGGGTGGCAAAAACCCCTGCACTATGAGCGAGGCCGGCACGAAGGAAGCTGCAGGCTAAAGAGCTTCCCTTCGCTTCCTCTATTCGTTACTTTATTTTCCGTTAAGTCCGGCGTTATTCTTGAAAAGTTCGTTCCAGTAAAGCAAGCAAGCACTGCGGCGAAAAAAAAAAGGCCTAGCTATAGTCTCGTCCCACACACTCACCCCCAAACAACCAGGTCAAACGGCGAGCGAAACAGAATCGCAAGTAAACAAGTGAAGCGGCAAACGCTTTGAAGAAGAAAAAAAAAAAGCGCCGTCTGCCAGGCGTCGAGCAGACGATTTGGCAGGCGCGCCGAAGGCCAGCCCCTCACTGACGAAGAACGAAAAGGTTCTGTAGCGACCGCAGCGAGCGTTGGCATAACCAGCGTGGTCTCGTTCGTCAGCACCTACTTCGAGAAACTCTCCCACCCTTCTCCAAACTCTCAAACCACGCGCAAGGGCAGTGTCGACCCCCTGCGAGGCATAAACACGGATTCGAGAAGCAACCCCCCCCCCTCTCTCTCTCTCTCTCTCTCAAACCACAGCCCAAAGCGACGTCGCAGCTATAAACCGCTCAACCAAGACGCCGCCAGGAGAAAACGACAAAAAGAAACTATAGGCTTAAAGACTCGACTGAGAGCGCAGAAGCAGTTGCTTCTTTTTTTGCCGTCTGCTAACACACCCACTTGCCTGTCGTCTGTTGCTGCGAGCCGACCTGTCGGTTACAGTGTCGGTGGTGATACCGTTGCTTCTTGACACGACTTCAAAACGAAAAGATATGTAACGTTAACGAGAACTTAAGGGGGGACCTGTCCTACAGAAGGTGTAACAGCACTCGGCGTCAAAGGACATACACCGATAGGGCTACTGAACCCTCGCTACTTTACAATACGCCCCGTCGTCGGCGCTACAGCTTAATGTACGAGCCATTCATTCGTATACCGGCGCCCCGCCGGGTCATTTGTCTCCACGTCGTTTACAAGGAAAGGCCTAGCGACGAAAAGCGAGACAACCCGGGAGTACAAAAGAAGGCCGTAGCAAAATAGTAAAGGAACAATGAAAGTTGTTAGCGCGGTTGTCGTCTGCTCCGCGCATGCGCCACTGCAGGGGCGACGCCACAGCGTGTCGTCTCCGTTCGCGGTCGTTGTCGTCTGCTATTGCAGACAGGACGCGGATGTGTCGTCTGCTTATCACTGCCGACCCCTATCCACCCCTAGCGACCACGCCCGCATAGCTGACGACCGCAGACCTTGCTAGCTCAAATAAAATCCGTGCAACGTCGTTGAAAGCAACCGAACCCAGAACGATGCAGCACTCAGAAAGATCCTCATACGAAATACCGGTTCATACGAAAGACCGGCTCACTCCAACAAATCACTAAGTTTCCAAAAATGAGAGGCAAAACTAGATTCAAACGCGAAGCACACACACAAAGCGGGCTCCTTCAGATAAAGGGCGTGTCTTATAGTTTCAGGCAAACGCATGGTGGCTTCGACCGGTCGGTTTAGCACTCAGAAGACGCATTGGCTCATTCGCGAGGTCGCCAGGAGTCCAAAGATGTCAATGAAGCGACTTCGAAGTTGAGCTGAAGATAGAAAGAAAGGACACGGGTTCCTCTATAGGCTAACTATCAAAACTCGCACGTTCGGTCGCGTGACTCAAGCCTACGCCAACGCTGCACGCAACTAAACGCGCGAGAACCGCGGCGCGCACACGATTAACCGCGTCGCGCCCGACCCTCTTGCAAACCCGCTTCCTGGACGAGTCATTTTCGCGCGCCTCATGTACTACACTGCACGGGGGCTAACGCACTGCAGCGCACGCGGATGTGACCGATTATTTCCCATCTTTAGCAAAGGCGCGGCCAAGGCGCACACCTCCGTACCAAATGACTGCTGCTCCAGACACCTCCAAAAAGAATCATCCCGCAGGAACTAACTCCGTTAGCCGGTTACGGGTCACACAGCTAGCTAAAAAAAAGGGGTGCGGCCCTGGCAGCAACAACTATCACAGCTGTAATCGGATTGCTACACTAACCCTAGCCGCCGCGTGAACTTGCGGGTCGTGGCGGAAGGCGCGATCCAGACGCACACAGCCGTGAATGGCTCGCGCTCGCGCGTAGCAGTTATTAACAGCACGCAGCGCGCGCTGTACCAATTTACCGCACGCCAATATAGGTTCGCCGTGGGTGTTCCAGGCAAAAGACCTGCTGCACCGTTGTAATAATACAGAAGCGGGTGCGACGTGACAGCGGGACGTCCTTACGCGGCATATCGAACAGGCGTGAAAATTGCCAGCGCTTTTATAATGACGACCTTCTTCAAGCACCGCGGTAGGCCAGCCCGTATATACGTGCGTTTTAAACGTATATATATCTACACGTGCCGAAGATTATTCGAAGGCAACGCGCCGATAGCGAGACGAGGGTGTATGGCAGAGGTGTGGCGGTTATTTGCCTATATAAAAATACTTTTGCCGCGTGACATAGGGCCGTTAAATATTTATTAATGGATGCCGTAGGAGGAAGGCAACAATCTTGGGTGCTCTTGTATCAAGATAACGGTGTAACCCGGTTAAACCTTCCGGTTTGAACGCACGGTCCAGCTGTTAACCTTGTTTCACTGTATCTGCAGAAGTCGTAACCCGTTGCAGAAGTCGTATTTCGCGTTGTACTTGGGGGCGGGTGATCTATATAAGCGGCTTTGTACTTAATCATGTGCTGGTGATCATAAGTGTTGAGAGAGAGAGAGAGAGAGAAAGAAATGCTTTAATAGAATCCTGCAGATGTTAGCTTGGCTATTCACCTGAAATGGTACTCCAGGTGCTGGGTGATGGTTATCTTATATACACTGATAAACACATAACAGTACGCAAGCAGGCAAACGCACGCACGCACCCAGTTATTCCAGTGAGCTTGCATGCGATATAAGCCGCTAAGCAATGACTGTCCCATCGTATAGCTTGAAGAAGCTGCGATATCATAATCGTCTGATACTGTGACGCGATAAACGATTGATAAGCACACGCCAGAGACAGCACGTAAGAGCAAGTCGCGTGGAGGTGAAAAGAAAGACTTGGGCTCAACTGCTACAGGGAGGATATTTTCGCTAATCCACGGAGTAATGGTTGCCTGCAGAAGCTATACGTCAATATTTCGACAACACCAAGGACAATCATAGGTGAAGTCTATGAGGGTCTGCTTATACAGCGCCTGTTTAAATTTTGTATGCTGTTAATATCTAGCGCAAAGAAACGCAACGCGCTATATCTTACGACTGCGAACTGTTAGCGCTCTCCGCGTCTGCATCGTTTTCGTTTGTCATGTAGTGGCTTGCGCTTCGTGCCAAAAGAAGTCGCAAGTACTGCGTGCCGTAGTTAAGCGCTGTTGCTCTGTTCATCAGAGCCCGTGTCGCATTGACCGACCCGTGAAAGATTCAATACAACTTGAATAAGTTCTGTGTTTTGAACACTATTCTCTTAGAGCACCCTGACCATAACGACCGTGGCCTCCATTAGCATCTCATTCGTATGTAGTAGCTATCAGCATAGTCACCTATTTAGCCTATTCGTTACAATAATGTACCACTCCGTCTATTACAGCCTAGCCCCCCCATCCCGGTTATATACATCTTTCCTCTCCATTCAAGGTTCTGTTCTAACGTAACGAATGCAGCACTACAGCGCCGTCAGGTGGATACTGGGAGCGGTAGAATGAACTTTGCATAAGAGCCCCCGTGTGAGCGCCTCGCAGACGGCGGTGGGACACACCTCCAGGGTCTCATTACACGTCGTTCGTCTACGGCCCCGCTGACAGGACTTCGGAACGAGAGCTGTTGGATGATATGCGAGGCCATATATCGGGCATAAGACGGCGTTGCAACAGAAGGCGCTGACACCACGTCCGTAGCAGGCTTCCAGCACCTGTTTGCAGTTGACCTTTACCTCGATCAAGGGCACAAGGCCACGAACTTAACCTGACGAAACAAGAAGGCCGATCGATTTATTGTGTTTAAACGTACTTGCAAACGTCTCCGTGCCCCTCAAGCTGGCAAGAGACTTGCAACATTTACCTGCTGTATGTACAATTAGTAATACATGGTGCCATATAAACCCATTGATTCATTGATTCATTCCTTCATACTATCTATACAACCTATACATTCGGTATTCGGCATCTATACATCCAGAACGATAAAATCCATACAATCAGGATTACATGGCGGCATACAAACCGACCGATTGATTGATTGATTGATTGATTGATTGATTGATTGATTGATTGATTGATTGATTGATTGATTGATTGATTGATTGATTGATTGATTGATTGATTGATTGATTGATTGATTGATTGATTGATTGATTGATTGATCTTCGACTGTACTTAGAAGTGCCTGTGGGCTCGTTTCGTTAAGCTGACCAAGAGCATATCTTACCAGCAGTGCTGTCCTCCCATCAGTATATCCTGCACAGTGACAATATACGCCCAGCGATCGATTCTTTGACTGATAGGCTTATCAATTGAGTGAGTGACTGATTCCTGTAGTATGAACGCCGAAAGAAACACGGTCTACAAAACGTCACAGCCAGAGACTTTGGCATAGTTTTCGCTGCCTGGGGTTCTTTGGCGTGCATTTGTACAGTCGGCGTCAAATATTTTAGCGACCACCAGGTCTGAAAAAACTTTCAATTTTCCAGCAATTCGTGACTCAATTTGGTCGAGCACATGTTGTTAGCGCGTTTTATAACGAGCCGGAAATGTAGATTCAAGGTTACCTGAAGAAGCAGTTGGAATGTTCAGCTTTTTTGTGGGACTCGTTCTTCATAAACTTTTGACGTTGACTGTATACATCTAGGCAGGCGGCAAACTCGGCACTTATCGCCTCCATCAAACAACAGTTCACAGCGGCCGCGAAT
The DNA here is from genome assembly GCF_013339695.2 of Rhipicephalus sanguineus. Classification (NCBI taxonomy): domain Eukaryota; kingdom Metazoa; phylum Arthropoda; class Arachnida; order Ixodida; family Ixodidae; genus Rhipicephalus; species Rhipicephalus sanguineus. The sequence continues at coordinate 61,488,548 of NC_051185.1, forward strand.
CGAACCTTCGACCGCGCGCGCTTAGAAAGCCATAAAGCCACTGGGTCAATGCGCCGGCTCAGAGTTTATAGATCCGTAAATAACAGCAGGTAGTGAGGGTAATGCAGATCCGGGAGGACGTATACCTCCAATCGCGAAAACGCGGCAAACTGTATCCGCAAGTGAACGAGGTTGCACGAAGAGGCGTGATGTACGATTCCTTTCGAGGAAGTGACTCCGAATGTCCGCGTTTATAGAGTTGCGCAAAGACGAGCGATGCCCTTTAGCGGCTCCTTACACGAAAGCCAATATGTCTTGCATTTAGACGACGATGCGCGCAGTTGCGGCAGCCGATGCTTGAATAGCGTAAAGAGTACGTGGCCCTACCCTTTCCATGTACATCCATAAAAAAAAATACAAATGCACTTAGTAGCATTCGCACGCAAGAAAGGTGCCAGTACGTGCTATACCTCCGGTAGGAATAAATTTTGCCCGACGTATATTAATGGTTTTCATATAAAACCCGGGAAATTACCGAAGTGCTGAAAAGTCTAAAGCGTTTTGATTTTCCGAGCAAGCTTCGCATCCGCACCGTCACAGAAAAGAAGCAGCAGAAAAAAAATAACTAGGTATTCGTAGTTGCCCATGGCCCTCTTGTCTGCAATGTCCGATAAAAATATGCAATCACACATGCAAGGCGTAATGTGGGATTATTTATTTTTAAATAAATAAATAATCACACATTCACGGCGCTAGTATACAGACGGTTACGTGTTCTGTTGCGTAAGAGGTCTACCGCGAAGGCTAGTCGAATAAAATTAAAAGAACAAATGGAAAGCGTTGAACTACCAGTAAACAAAAGTTATTGTAAAACACGCGGACATCAACACAGCAGGAACTCCGGGACGTGTCCCCGCCGATTCGCCGATTCGCACGCAACGAAATCGGCCTCTCGAACCTCTATAAAGAACCACCAGACCGCAACAAAAAGCACACACTGTATCAATGCGAGACAGTCGCGAAATACTAACGGTGTTCAAACGAGGAAGCGCGCGTCCTCAAACAATCGCCGCGCATCGGAATTCTCGCGCTCAGCGCTGGGTCTAATTTCCGGAACTTTCGCGGGTCAGACCCCTCCGTTCGTCGCTCCATTTATTTTGCGGAGCGACCCGTGTTACGGTGCGACCTCAAGCCCGACCAACCGACCTCTCGTCTACAGAAGTATACAACCCCAATGCGTGTTTAGAGCCACTCCGTTCCGAAGAAGCATGCCTTCTGCGCATGCTCCTAACCAACGTCGTTCTGACACGGATAGGAACCACGCAATCCATATTCGAACCGCTTCGGCGCCGTGTCGGGCCGGACACGACACCCATAAGTTATACCAGTTGTAGCAATCGAACGCCTGACGGGAAGAAACGGTCCGCCGCAAACGGAACGGAACGCACCGCCGAAAAGGGTTTCACAATCACCACACACTCAGCAGCTTGCCAGCGAAAGGCGTTTTAGAAAAACCGCTAGCGGTAGACATGCGTCTTGCATAGCTTTAGGCGAAAGAGAAAGAAGAGAGGAAGGGGGTGGATGCCGACGGTGGAAAACCGTAATAACGTATGGAGTCTTTGAGGGACCGCAGTACATCAAACGGCACCAAAACGAGTTCGCGACGCCGAGGATGCATGGGTCCCGGTGTGTTGTTCATTTGCGCGTGCTCCGCAAGATATATAGAAGTCGACAGCTCCGAAGCCGGCCTCTCATTGGTCGGAAGGGGCAGCAACCCTTCGAAGTTGCGGGCAATAGAGAATAAGGTGGCGACGAGACGCTCCTATGCAGGTTCGAAAATTTACGGCCAGCAAGCTCCGGTGAAGACTGCAGTTCTGTACTTCTATATGCGAGTGCATATCTTAACACACCCTTTTCCACGCGCCCTTCCTGCAATTTGTGAACGGCGAACAGTGAACAACGGTAAGCGCTGGTATGCCCGCATACCGTAGCTGCGCGCACATTACCAGCACTGGTTAACATTGGGTATAACGTCGGCTAGTGCGCCGATTAAATTTTGTCGAACTTGAGGCTAACGTTGGTTGGCGCTGGCAAAATTACTGCTGATGTTTGCTAGTGGGAGCCCCTGCTGACGCATGACCTCGGAAACCAACTATGGTTGGCGGACAGGACTCGGGCGGCAGCAGTGAACCACGACTACCTGGACTGAGGAGGCCACCCCCCTTTGGGCTCAAGCCTGTTCGCCCAATAAAGTTTATTTCTCTCTATATCTGGCTAGTATTGGCTTATTACTGGCGATTGCCATCGCCTTGTGTTACGTGGGCTACATTTTGGCCAGTTTTGGCTACGTTATGGCCTGCGTTGGCTAACGTCGATTGACGAGGGCTATCCGCTTTCACAACAGCAACGCAGTTACCCGGTATTCGAGCATTTGCATGTAAAGCATTGCACCCATATATGCTCGCAGCGCAAAGCGCCCCAGTGACCAAGCTGGTAGACACTATAATCAAGAGTTCCCTGTATAGCGATTCCGCGACTGTTGTGACTCTTCAGTTCCCTCTAGTGTCTATTAATGGCGCAGGCGAAGCCGCTGGGTCTTGCTATTTCATGCAAGTGTCGATGTTGTTCGGCGAATAGTCTCAATGTTCACTCGACGGCAAACGCGAAGAACTGCTTAGCGGCTCCGCATAATTTAAGCATGGCTCCAACGCCATTTCGCGAGCTCCCTTCTTAAAAGATTCCGAGCACGCGTACTGTTTTCTAAGAGAGCGCCGTCTCTTGGTTTGGCCGTATAGGAACCGGGAGCTACACGCATAGCCGCACCACGCATAGCCGCATACAAGTATAGCCATGGTCTCTCGACGCGCCGCTGAGACAAACGGTGCCGATGGAAAGCATTTATTCCACCACCGCTGCCGCTGACGCTCTTAGGTGAAACGAAAAACGGACGGCGTCCGCAAGGAAGGTTGCGTGCGAACTTCGCGTCCGCGAAACTGTCCAGGGGGTCAACGCACTAGCGCCAACGCCACAGGTGCCAGGAAAAGAAAATAAACGGTTGTGACCCCCCGGACGACCACATGCGGGACTACGGTAGACGCGCAGCGGGACGAGAGAATCGTATATTGTAAAGCGCGCATGAGCAAATCAAAGAGACTCATTGAAAGGAAGGTGCTAAGGATTAAGAGTGTCAAAGAGTGTCGGATAGGAAGGAAATAAAGCGTCGTGTTTCGAAACCATGAGGGGATCTACGAGGGTCGCCCTGGTCGTTTGTCTTGGCAAGCGGTGCTTGCCGGTGACGAATGGCACGCCGTCAATTTGTCGCGGGTGCGCACACAGCAGCGTGCGTTGCCTCCAAACATTAAGCCTGTTTCCAGGTTAGCCAGACCGAAGCACGCGTAGTTGCACATTTTGCTCACTCTTCAGTCTCCTATAAGAGGCAGTTTTAGAACAGGGTACTCAAAGCTTTGCATCATGATTAGTCGCCACTGCGCATGCGTCATACGCTGTGCTTTTGGGTGCCCACGTTAAGTGACGGAAATAGCGTCACTTAGCTACACTTAACGTGGGCACCCAAGAGGATAGCGTGTGACGCATGCCCAGTGGCGACGAACGCAAATCCTTGCCTGCGCTATTCTCGAACTGCCTAATAATGATATCTGCGGTTTTACGAGCCAAAATCACGATGTGATTATGAGGCATGCCTTAAGTAGAGGACTCCGGAAATTTCGACCATCTGCTGTTCTTCACGGTGCACTGACATCGCACAATACACAGGCTTCTAGCAATTCGCCTCCATGGAAATGCGACCGCCGCGGCAGAGCTCTAAGCCGCGACATTCACGTCAGCAGCTCAGCACCGTAACCACTGATATACCGCGGCGGTCACTCTTGCGTCGCCGTGAAGGAAATTTGCTTACAGAAGCATCGGCAAGCGCAACAGTATGCGCAAAACGAAAAACTTAAAATTTGTAATTTTTTAGCGCAGTGTCAACGTGGGCGCTACGGATAACTCGGACTGGCGAACATTGAAGTTATTCCTTTCCATCCATCTATGTATCCATGCTCTACTACACGAACGCAGTACACTCTACGTGAACGCAGTAAGTACACTCAAACGCCTTCACAACGAAGCGCACGGCATCTTCAAGATCACTTCGTTATACAAGACATTTCGGTGTAAACATTCGCTGCACACGCGTCGGACTGTATAAAGTTATTGAGGAAAGGCGGCGTCGCTTCGCGAAAATGAATGGCGCAACCAACGCGACAGCGCGTCTTCGTGTAATACCCTTGTCACACGGGTCGTCTAACCACAGTTAAGTACGACGGCCGTTAAGTCTAACGGCTGTTGTACCTTGTCACACGACAACCCTAACCGCAGTTAATCCGCTAACGGCCGTTTTCGTAAACGGAGGTAGGCAACCCCTGTTAGCACCTTAAACTGACAACATGGCTGCCTCCATGTCGGACGCGAGCAACTCGGCTCCCAGCGAAATATCAAGCCAAAAGCGTGTCAACTGGACCGTTGCGACGATGGAGGCGTTGATACGCATTTAGGAAGATAAATTACCGGCTTTGAGGTACCAGTTTCTCCGTGCTGCAAAAAAAAACATGGCTGATCCCTCCGTCATAGGAATCGGTATAACACGAAAGTGAAACTTGTCTTCACAGAAGTAGTGCTTGTTGTGTAGCGATATATGAGAGCTTGTACAGTGTCTATTCGTGTTTGGCATCTATATAGCACTGTTTGACGTGGATGCACCCATGTTGACAGCATGTCTCTATCGCGACGACTAACGCCCATGATCATGATTAAACCGTTGTGGTAGCTGACGGTGTGAAGATATATTTGGCCACAGCGAATCGTGAATCCAGCGTAAGGATGATATCAACAAGCTCATAATCAACACTGGTACCCGGTATGCACTTCTTCAAAGCGTCGTCAATTAAGGAGAGAAACGGCACGGTGTGCGCTGTCTAGTAATGGGTAGGCAACGCCTGTGCTCATGCATACACTAACACACACTGCGCTTCAGCAATACGGGAGGTAGAGGTTCGTAGCCTGAGCCGCGAACGGGTGCGTCCCGCTGATTTCTGTCTCTCAGGCGCTGCTCTCGCTCCACCAAGGCACGACATTCGCCCGTCGAAATCGCGTCCTTTCTGCAACGCGTATTGCAGCAGTTTTGTTAGTCGGTGCTCTCGCAGTTGAAGCAGTCGGCGGCGGAGAAATCCCGTTGGTACACGTGGAAGCTGCACTACTCCGATGAGCCGACGCACGCTAACACGAAGCCACAGGCAAAGAACGTAACTGCGTCAAGGGTGCCTCGGCGACGCCAGCGCGGCCAGTCTACCTCTCTGGTATCGAGACGCTTTAACCATGACCTCCGATGGCGCGTGCAATCTCGGAGTACGCGCTAGTAAGTGTCGATCGTGAAGCATTACTTCTTTTTACATCTCACAGACGGCGGCACCGCCCCGCTCCGCCAGTCGCGAAAGAGAATGTGTGAAAGATATAAGGCGCGTTCGCGCCGTTTCTCGCATCTCCCGACTTAGCTTAGTCGGTAGCGCGTCGGGCGCTTGCCGTCGCGGCCGCAACGTCGTGGGTTCGATTCCCAGCGGGGTATCTTTTTCTTGGTTTTTTTTCTTTCTCACCTGTTGGCGTCCAATTTATCAACGTCATATCCGTGACGGATGTACTTGGTGGACCCCGGCATAAAACACTTCCGTGTTAAAATATCGTGTGCATTTCACGAGATTGATACACAGCAGCGTTCGTTCATTGAACAGGGCTTCACGCTATTTGATAGACGCGCATCAAAACACGCTGCAGACGCGTCCATAATCGAGCGTGAAGCCCTGTACAAGGCGGTGTAATAGCGGTGTTGCACGAACGCAGCCATGTATGAACTAAAGAACGCTTAGAAGCGCTGCAAACGTGTGACAGCGCCTCTGTCTGGTTTACGGTAACTAGCGAGTTTTAGTATAGCGGGAAACGCTTACGTTAGCGTTAGCGTGCGCCTCAACGCTAACGCTAAAACGGAACGCGCTGCGTGTCAACTGGTGGTCTTTTAGTACAGCGGAAGGAGCGGAAGGCATTCCCGCTAACGCTAACGCAAGCACATACAGCGCCATCTAGACATAAAAACACTAAATGCACTGTAGAATCCACAAAAGCGCCACCAAGTCGAGCTGATCCAAAGTCACCACTGTTGCGTCTCCATGTCGCGTTTGCAGAAGTGTTGACTTCTGACACATAGGTTTCTGTCGACATGCCGCGTTCGAGAATTCTTCAAGACCCCTATTACTTAGCCTTTTTAAGCTGGGACGCATCACGCGTCACATTTATGCACTGCCGCGAAAGGCATGAAGGGAAAGGACGCCTGACATGTATCTGCTTGAGTTGTGGCCGTATCTTGGAAAGAGGCGACTAAAGACAGCGTCGCCATCTCTGCGCTGCTACAGAAAACATGAGCGAACCTTGCAAACAAATCTTGCTAAGCCTTCTACAGCGCGAATCCACTTTGTATCTCAAAAACGGAGCTATTTTATCGGCGGTACACGGTTGGCGAAGCCTCATTACTCAAATCTAAATCAAATACGAACATTATTAGGGAATGAATAAGTTTAATAATGCAGGACGACGGCTACAAAGATTCGAAGTGGACGGCTCTCGCTTCAACAGGCACCGCCATCTTGCCCTACGTACGGGATCTCTTGCGTGCGTTAGCGTTGAACGCTATATTCCAGAAATAGCGTTCGCACGTAAGAGCTCGGGCTACGTTTACGTTCTGCTCATGCGCAGTTAGGAGCACGCAACGCTAACGCTAACGCTAAATCCTTGCGTTTGCTGTTATCCGCTATACTAAAACTCGCTACTGTGGTTACGTCCGTTAACTGCAGTTTGGGATAACAGCGGTTAAGCTTACCCGTGTGACAAGGGTATAAGAGTAATGTTCTTTACAATCGATCGAGTATCCGCGTCAATATGAAAAGGACGGCCCGAATAGATCATAGTGCCGAAACCGTCACCCGTCGCGGATTCATTGAACGAACGAAACAAAGATGGGAAAAAGCACCCAAACTCGCGAGTGCGCCTTCGTTTTCAAGCAATACCCACGTCAAATGACGCTATATATCTTATTTCCATACGATAGCCATAAATTTCGAACTAACGGCGCCAAAGCGAAGCCGTGCCGATACGGCGTTTGTTCAATTCAGAACGTCTTGTCGAATAGAAATAAAGTTCCCGACAGTTCGACGAAAAAGCGTCGCCGTCCAAAAACCAGCGCGTCGAAAGCGAACAACTGTATGCGAGAGATCGATGGCGTAGTCGCATACATCCTTTATCCATCAGGTCAAAACCACGCAAAGCTACACGGGCGAGAACGTCATACAAGGTTGTCGACTGCAAAAGCGTACTCCAACGAAGTATACATTTCCATCCAATCACAATTCTGCGCAAGTATGTAGGATTTTATCGCGGCATTCCTTTCCATCTTTTATTGCCTTTCAATCGCTCGCAACGAGAAAAAGCTGAATAGAACACTACTGAATAAAAGCGACGTAAAATACTTGAACACGGGGTGCCTCCGCAGCCGACGTTTCGAAAAGTGGACTTGTCTTCGTAAAGACTTGTCGAAACGTTGCCTCCAAGGCGACACCCCCTGTTTAATGATTTTTCGGCGCGTCAGGGTTCCATCTTCCCTCGAACCTCAACTATTCAGTAAAGGACATGCCGCTACACGTGCTTCTCGTTACACGTGTAACCACGGATACGGAACCTTACCGATTGATTTGACAGTATTCCGATAGGATTGCGCGCACGACCTCGTAGTAATGATTAATGATTGTTGGGGTTTTGCGTCCCAATACCCACGATATGGTTATGAGGGACGCCGTCGTGGAGGGCTCCGCAAATTTCATTCTGCAACCCACGTAGTCCCTAACTATAAAGCGGGAATCTCTGAACCCGAGTGTATAAAAGCCGACGCGTTCCACAAAGGATCAGACTAGTCGACGCCCGTCGTCCGTGCTCGCCGCTAGCGTTCTACAGTGATTACTGCTTGGACTTTGGGTTTATCTTTTAGTAGGTTCAAGTTAACCCAATAAAGAGTTTTAATATGTACCAGACTGTGTTCTGTGCACTTCACCATCACAACCACGTAACAATACGTACAGGTTCACCGCCTTATAATCGCGTGATCACACACGGGTTTGTATCGCAACGTAAAGGCTTTCATACAATGTCTTGTATGGTTATCTAGCATTATAAAGCTGCTTATAGAGCGGCATATGAGCCTTCTTTGCTTTGTTTCGTTTTTCAAAAGCGAGGTCATTTCGAAAAGTACACATTCCACTATACAGTGAGCCTCTAGCACGGTTCTTTCATCGTGGCCTCTAACACTCCGTAGGCAACAAGTCATGCATAAACGTTGACGTGACGACGCGTTCCAGTGACGACTATGGGACACCAAACTGCGCGGACTGACGTACTACGTTTGGGTTTACACTTTCGCTAAGCGGTGTTCTACTCCGAGTGCTGAGCGAATGTCGACGTAGCGCTATTTAATACCGGGGTCCCCCGCACTCACCCCTCCCCACTCTCCCATGAATAGATATCGTCCCGCTGTGTGTATGTCAGTGACATTGCGCACACAAGGGCATCCGCACCGCAGACACAACATCTATTGCGTTACCGCCGCTAGCCACAGGCCACGCGCAGTGCGAAATACGAAGCCTCAGCTGTCATTCCAAACGGAAAAAAAAGAACTGATAGCCTTGTTCGGATGTGTGTGTATGCGTGCGTGTCTGCGCGTACATTTAGCACATACCAACCATCAGTGCCTTGGCCCCCGACACGGTCGATTTACGGAAAGCTATTTGCAAACAGGGCTAGTAGGACGGAGTGCACGGCGTTCGTTCCCGGCATGCATTTCTCCTACGTCATCTAACTTTGAGCTTGAGAGGCATAAAAAACGAAATGCAGAAGAACGCAGGCAACGATTAGAAGACCTGCGCGAGAAATAAATTTTTAGGCAAAAAAAAAAAAAACTTGTGTATGTGTACAGTAGTGAACACTATGAAAGGGAACACAATGTTCTCGTTTAAGCGACGAATAGTCGTCATGTGCGTGATATGACTTTTAACGCAGTCATTTGCAAAAGATATGTTTCCCCTTGATTATTCGCATTATGAACACTTTTGTGCTTGGTAACGACGTTAATCCACTATGGCTTCTTGAAGACAGTTTCAGCCTTTCCTTTCATATCGTTTACGTCACAGATCGCCAAAACGTGTGATGCCCTGATGACGTCACACAATGTCCTCATCGCACGACATAGTCGCTTGGTCAAACGTGGGCCGATTTCGGAGGCAGTGCCGCATAACTACGTGAGGTGCAGAAAGATGCGATTCCTCCAATCCTGGAGGCGTTGCAAAATCACGTTAGGTTCTGAAAGATTACGGGTGAGGGGGGATAGATCAATGCAATCGACTGAGGAGAAGAAGAATAAAAAGAAGAGGAAGACTTTCGCCTTCGTGTAGTCGTAAGGGAATGCATGGTGGATTTCGAGTGCAGGTAATACAGGAGCAAATACGGTAAGCGAGAACACCACAGCTCGCCGTTCACAGTTCGCAAATCTCGAGGCGGGAGTACGCTATGATGCGTTATCGCATAGGAAAAAAAGAAAAAAATGCGCGAGCGTCGAAGCATACGACAACGCCCCCAGACGGACGATAGGTTCGCTCGCTCGAGCAGACGACGCATTCCATCGGTGCGTACATGCGCGATAAGAATGGCAGACGCATCGCTTCGAAGAGCCCTCCACCAGCCATTTTGGGATCTCTTTAAATCTCGGCGCGTTGTTGGCCATTTAAAAGCAGCGCCGCGCGGCGTCGCATTAGCCCCGAAAGTGGGCTAATGCGATCCCTCCTCTAAAACGGATAAGGATCCCGCTGCTGGCCTTATACGAGAGGAGGAGGACCTCCGCGATCTTGGACGCCACAATCGGGCACCAGTTTTTACCGCCCCTTGTCACTTTCGACGGCGACTTAAGGCGCTGCTCGCACTTTCCAAATGTCGGAGACGTCGGTTTCGATTTTGGCACGGTCATTCGGTTTGTTTCGTTTATTTTTTTTATCGAGGAGATGGAAAAGCACTTAACAGCTTCGTAAGAGCACTCGCGTGGCTGGCAATAGCCGATTCCATTTGGACAGCTCGTTATCTGGACCTTTATCGGCGGCGCTGCCTTGAGGAGCAAGTGGAAACTCGTTAAGAACGTCGAGGAGCGGGGGAGAGGGCTTAAGAAGACACTACACTTGTAATCGTATCTGATTCCAACACACCGGACTGTAAAACAAAAAAAAAACATATAAAATATCCCTTATATGGGAACAACTTTGCGCAGAAATGAACCGACAGCAGCTTTCAGAGCGAGGACGCGTTACTGGCGTGTATTGCTGTTTTCACGCAATGCGCTTTTTACTAGGGGCTTTTACTGTAAGTGAAAGCTAGAAAAACTGGCCCGAACGCTCAGCGCAGCCAGCAAACTGGGCGTATCGTGTGTTGCAGCTCAGCGTAACGTGGTTGCATTTTAAAGTCTTGCTTCGTTCGCCACCAGTATAACATGTCGTTCTGAACCACGGTATACCCACTGCCTTTTTTTAATTAATATAAGTGGACATTTGTTCCTGATCGTTAACACAAGAGGTAGAAGTGAAAAAACTTTAAAGCGTAAACGTTGTCACCGGTTGACGCCAAAACGACGTGAGCTCTTATGTATCTTCCAGCAAAGCGGCTATGGGGGCTAGTTGGTATGACTTCATGACTGTTCCGACAAACACGTGCATCGCACCGTGCCTTTCTTCTTTTTCCTTTTTTTTTCATTGCCCTTTCGTCAGTTCCCGGCAGCGTAAACAATCACGAAGTCATGTATCTTGACTTTGGATATTCGGGTACCTTATTGTTTGTAACTACCATCATCCACGGTTTTCTTTACAAGGTGAAAGAATTTCCACACAACATGATTGCTTTTAGTTATGGTGAAACACTAAGAGCACTAGACGGCAACAGCACCTGATGATAATAATGACGACTGGTGCCTTGGCCTTCGAAACGGGTGATCACACGAAAAAAACAAGGCTCTGACGTCGCTCGTTTTACGCGCGGTTGCTTTCTTGCCCCCGTAGTAACGTTTCTCCGCAATACACCGACGTACACGGTGAAGGTAGCATTACAGAAAGGAAGAGGAGCGGATGGCGGCTAGAGTAAACGCCGCTTGCTCCAGCTGTCCGCAACTGTGAACATGGAAAGCCCCGAGATACGGGGAAAGAAAGAAAGAAAGAAAGAAAGAAAGAAAGAAAGAAAGAAAGAAAGAAAGAAAGAAAGAAAGAAAGAAAGAAAGAAAGAAAGAAAGAAAGAAAGAAAGAAAGAAAGAAAGAAAGAAAGAAAGAAAGAAAGAAAGAAAGAAAGAAAGAAAGAAAGAAAGAAAGAAAGAAGAAAGAAAGAAAAGAAAGAAAGAAAGAAAGAAAGAAAGAAAGAAAGAAAGAAGAAAGAAAGAAAGAAAGAAAGAAAGAAAGAAAGAAAGAAAGAAAGAAAGAAAGAAAGAAAGAAAGAAAGAAAGAAAGAAAGAAAGAAAGAAAGAAAGAAAGAAAGAAAGAAAGAAAGAAAGAAAGAAAGAAATACCTTGCTCTAATCACCATTCGAAACATTTTTTTCTCCTTTCTCTTCAGTAATGAGAAACTCTCAGGCTACGTGAAGCATACTGATCCCGAGAACAACTTAGCCATCGTGACGACACCGCAAAACACGAGCACTGCATATTAAAAAAAACGCAGCTCATTAAACCTGCGCCTTCTCGGAGCTTTCGCACGTACGACGACGACACACACCAACTCGGCAAAGTCTTTCCCGTTGCACAAACGTACAGTATGCGATATCATTTTTTTTAACGCGTCACCAAACGAGTCCTCGCCACTGGGACATTGATTAATGGTTCTCACAGCGTCTTTTTATCTGCAGTCCATTACTGGGTCGCAGTGAAGTAAGACGATACACAGTGCGTGCTGCAACGGGACTGTGCGACGGGGCCAGTGTAAAGCGACACTGTTAAACGCCAGAATGGATAACGAGGCGAGATGATCCGGGGGTTTTTCCGTTTCCTCCTCGCCCCTACAAGCCATCTTTGAGTCATGTGCGGGAGCCCCGGATGTAAGGGCTGTATCGTTGATGCACTGCGGAGAAACACAAAGCGCAGGAAACGTAATAGCGAGCCTCCAGCTAGCATGAGAAGTGTACGACGCCCTGAAGACGGGGGCTTTGTTACTGGAACCCCACCCCAGGTTCTGAGCTGGACGGCATCGGTCTGGCCCGCAGTTTCACGTCATGCAGACTGGCGCCATCAAACACAGAACGCTTTCCTTGCAATAAGTAATAGACAAAAAAAGCTAGCCCGTGTACAAGAGCTTCAAGTTCTGAGAATCGTCCAGCTTAGAGACGACTGGATGCTGATAAAGCTTCGTACGTATAGACTTCGAAAGGTTTCTTAAATAAATTTACCGTTTTCTACAGGAATTTCGTTATTTAAACGCAACAATTTGCAACGATTCTTGCCACTTTGCAATTAAAATCAAATGTCTCGCAGTTTCCTCTAAACCCGTCGAAAAAGAATTATAGAAACACATCACGCTTGTGCGCGCAGACAGTTATCTCAGTTATTATAAGAATACGAAGTTGTTCGAAATTGAGAAAGCTCGGACATATATACATGGACGTCATAAAAGCGCTCTTAAGCCGTAAGCTTCAATATTAGACAATTGCTTGTGCTGTCCGTCACTACTAAAGTATAGCTGAACGATTGCAGTGCCACAGCTATTGCAGTCGTCCAATTTCAGATTTTAATTCATTCTAAATTCTAGTTTCGTTAAATCGGAACAAATGAACAAATGTTCCAAAGTTAAACACTGCAACGGAACGTGACCGTTGGTTACGTTGCAGTCTTGGCGCGTATTTATTAAGGCGGGACGAAGCTCATCGGTCGAAAAATCCGGCGGTGTCCTGAGCATGAATGCTGCCAAATGTCTCATGACGTTAAATACAGAAGTAATAATGCTAAATGATTACGATTACAAATTAAAGTGAGTTTCAAATTGGGTCAACGTGCATTACAGTACATCAAGTGAATCAAAAATGAATCAAGTGACTGAAATGAACTGAATGAAGTGACTGAAATTAAGTGAATGAAATGAAGAGTGAACCGAGAAGGGGCGTCAACAGAAATTTCTTTCTGAGGGGCGACGGGCGTATACACTATGTATGGCCGTGGGTGTTTGTATGTGTGCGTTTATATATACACATGCAAATTTGAAATAATTCGAAGGGTTTAAACACGTACATTCCCTTGGCTGTGCCAATAGAACCAATTGACCTAGGCGTGAATCAACAGTAAGTCAGGTGACTAGGGTCAGGAGCGCAGGCAGATGTAGTCGATTGTCATTTTATGCTCAGTGTGTCATGGCAAAGAAAATTTTCGGGGGGGCGGGGGGTGCACGGGCCCGGTTTGCCGCCCCCTGGCTACGCCACTGACTAAGATGTGCATAAAAAATAAAGTGCCGTAAGGATGAATCAACGTACACGAATGTGATTCAATAGTTATTCGAGTGCATTAAGACTGCATCGAAAGGTATAGCCTTGTGTATGCGATCTCATCAGCGTTAGCTAAGGATACCCGGTGACTTTTCCAATGATTGTTGAAGACTACACGAGTGAAAAAAACCCCGGCTGGGCAGATGACACAGCCGGTCCTCAGTTTCGCCTCCACGGCAGACAGGCGCCATCGAACGGTGGACACAGACGGCCTTGTGATAGGCCGAAACAACTACACCGAAGCCAGACCCTCCCACGGCGAGGACGCCGGCTGGGACGGTGACGTCACGCCCGACTTTCCTTCTTTCATCTCTTATTTCGCTGTCCCCTCAAAGCGGTGTAAAGAGAGCCCTCTTCTCGGGCAAAAAAAGCCGCGCCTTGGTCTCAGAAAGCGTCGATTTCGAGCCCCTATATTCACTGGAGGCCTCAGAGTTACGCGAGGTGCCAAGGTCTGAGCTAGCGGTCGTAAAACGAAGACGATACGTAACGGGATAAGCAGCGTTGCGTGAAACAAAACCGGAGATTGTTTGAAAGCATTCGGCTCTGTACACCCTTATCTGATTTATATATACTGTTGTTTTGTTTTTAGCCTTTGCGAGAAGCGGATTTAAATTTGAGGCGAGCGTGCGCGAGATGGCTGCCAGATGCACTCCGCCAATATGCGTGGCCTTAGAAGGACGGCTCTGCGCAATGGAAGGATGAAATCCGCCTTGAGCGCCGTTATTACAGTCAACCTCTCAGCTGAACCTTTACACGTTAAACGAAAGCACACTGTGCGCTCTATGTTGAACTTTCGCGAGTTATACTATATATGGGCATCACGCTCAGCACGTCAGCGGCACATATAACTACATTTAACATGCACACAGTCATGCGTACGATTGGACGTGCACCGTCAACAACGACACGACATGGCATGGCATGGCATGCCTTAAGGCCCGCGCCTAACGTTTCTAATGAAGTAGCTGTAATCGCAAAGTTGCTTTCCAGTGAACATTATTATGACAGGCAGAAACGCTGGTATTACGATGCGCGAAAAGATGCCCTATCGAAGTTTAAAATCGATATAAGATTCCCGCATGCGATGCAAGCTTTCGGTGTTCTTAATTCTATAGAAGGGATCAGCCCTTCCTGGATTCGATATGCCCCGCGTTCCGCTCAACCTTTTCAAGAATGACAGACGTGGTTAGATAATTACGCTTCAGTCCCACCCGCACACGACATGCGTGTTATAACGGTACCTGAATACACGGTCAATACAGCTTATGCATCGGCTATTCAAATAGGTAATGTATTTTGCTTAACATTTTACATTATCACAATATCTGCACACACTGACCGAGATTACTAATTCAGCTGTCATGCGTATCGCGAATGGCGGGGAATGCTCCACACAAGAGACCAACCTGTGGCAGGGGTCTCAAACACGCGGACCTTTCGGACCTTTCGCTAGCGGCCCGGCCCACACATGCCTGCATTTGTCCCACATTTTCTTAGTAAGAATGTTCAAGTGCTTACCAACTGTCTTCTCGCGGAGAGCGTAGTCATTTTGGTAGTGTGAAATGGTAATTTAGTAATACGAGAAAAATAGTTTTTTTTTTCCTCCTTAGTGTCATTTTAATGGCTTGGTGCAATTAAGTTACCGTTTTCAGGAACTATAGCAACAGACAGCGTACTGTTACGGGCCCAGCAGGCCCGTAGCCAGAAATTCTTTTTGGGAGGGGGGGGGGGCACTTGCTGAAAGCCTTGACTATTTGAGAAAAACGCGTATTATGATGATTTATTTTCGATAAAACACCATGTGTCATCAAAATTTCGGGGCGAAGGCGCCCCCTGCCCCCCCCCCCCTTGCTACGGGCCAGGGGCCCAGGAGGAGTTTGTCGTTCGTATAATTATTCGACGTCTCGAATAAAACGCAAGCAATTAACGCTCTGCCATGCCACCGCAAAGCTGGTCTCCGCGCGTGGTGAACGCCGACGAAGGCACGGCGTCCCTGAAAAGCTTTTTCCGAACGCCGATGCGTGGTCGTCAAAACTTGTCTTCTTGTGTACGCGTCTTTCAAGGCTGGGTTCGTCGATTTTCCAAGCTGTGTACCAACAGGTCCAACACCATACTCTTCTAAGATTAAGGCAAGGCTCGGAAAGAAAAAA